>NC_080716.1:1124111-1464111 GCF_019097595.1 Hemibagrus wyckioides
TGTGTGAGAGAGAGTTGTGTGTGTGTGTGTGAGAGAGAGAGTTGTGCGTGTGTGTGTGAGAGAGAGTTGTGTGTGTGTGTGTGAGAGAGAGAGTTGTGTGTGTGTGTGTGAGAGAGTTGTGTGTGTGAGTGTGTGAGAGAGAGAGTTGTGTGTGTGAGAGAGTTGTGTGTGTGTGTGAGAGAGTTGTGTGTGTGAGAGAGTTGTGTGTGTGTGTGTGTGTGAGAGAGAGAGTTGTGTGTGTGTGTGAGAGAGTTGTGTGTGTGAGAGAGAGAGTTGTGCGTGTGTGTGTGAGAGAGTTGTGCGTGTGTGTGTGAGAGAGTTGTGTGTGTGAGAGAGAGAGTTGTGTGTGTGTGAGAGAGAGTTGTGTGTGTGTGAGAGAGAGAGTTGTGTGTGTGTGTGAGAGAGAGAGTTGTGTGTGTGTGTGTGTGTGAGAGAGTTGTGTGTGTGTGTGTGTGTGTGTGAGAGAGTTGTGTGTGTGAGAGAGAGAGTTGTGTGTGTGTGTGAGAGAGTTGTGTGTGTGAGAGAGAGAGTTGTGTGTGTGTGTGAGAGAGAGTTGTGTGTGTGTGAGAGAGAGTTGTGTGTGTGAGAGAGAGAGTTGTGTGTGTGAGAGAGAGAGTTGTGTGTGTGTGTGTGTGAGAGAGTTGTGTGTGTGAGAGAGAGAGTTGTGTGTGTTGAAACAGCACTGCTTGGCTCCACCCCCTTTTTTAAATATAAACCTGAAACCCTGGTGAGTATGAGAGTGGGCGGAGTCAGCGAGGTTCTACTGATTCAGTAATGTAATAAAGCATATAGCCGCTTTATGGTTTTTGGGCGGGACTGGGCGGGACTGGGCGGGTCGCTGTGTACCTTTTTGGAGCCGGCGAATCCCTCAGACTCCAGGAAGAAATAGGCGAAGGGCATGAGGACAAAGAGACACAGGTTCGAGAAGAGAGACACGAGGTTCCACAGACCTGAGGAGACATTACACAATATCAAATCAAACACCTCCTCCATCTTTTTCATCATCTCTACACACATCTTCTGCTCTAATAAACATTACTACATTTTTAAATAATATTTTCATCATCTCATCCTCTTACAATTCCTTTATTCAGATATATAAGCTTTTTTAAATCATTTTCCCTTTCCTCAGCACTTCAGTGATACTCTGCTGCCCTCTGGTGGTCAGAGATAAAAAATACAACTGTAATTATTAAAGCGCCACTGCAGTAAAAAAAAAAAAAAATACAGTGACCTGTCTAAAAATAGCTGCAATTAATCATTTATTGATGTATAACAAATTAATGTATCAACATTCTTCCCCGTGTTGGAGTGAGATGTGTTTAGTGTAACTGAGCGAGGACGCTGACCGTGGATGAGAGAGCCGTTGAGCCACTGGATGTAGTAGTTCTTAGGGAACGACAGAAGGATCTCGTTACTGATGATGGAGAAAGGGAGGAGGAGGACAGCACCTCCGGATACGGCCAGAGTGAACGTACACAGGTACATACTGAGAGAGAGAGAGAGAGAGAGAGAGGGAGAGGAAGAAAGACAGAGAGAGAACATTATTCAGTATTCTTCATTATTCTTCATAATATTAATGAAGAGAATGTAAACTGTGATGTAACGCACGAGATTCTGTTAACCACCGCATCTTCATCCTCATGATCATCTGTCAGAACAGAAGAATTACATTGAATACTAAATATATATACATTATAAATTCATCTGAAACCTTCAAAACCTTAATAATCATTAGAAAAAAATCACACTGTTAATAAATCAGTAAATAATAAGAAGTGCTTACCAGTCTTCCTCTTATAGCGTGTTATAATGCAGTACGATACGATGTAGAGCACAGCAAACAACATGAAACATACCTGCAGAGAGAGAGAGAGAGAGAGAGAGAGAGAGAGAGAGAGAGAGTGTTTAGTTTAGACAGAAAACCAGAGACTTAGACACCTGGAGGACAGAAGGAAGGAAGCTTGAAGGAACAGTTGGAGGTCTGGAAGGAGTTCGGGAATGAAATCAGGAAAAGGAAGTTGATGAGGTTTGGTGGGAAGTATGGAAGGAAATTTCAGACGGAAGACCGGAGGGAAGCGCAGGTGAAAGAGTGGGAGGAATTTCAGACAGACGTTTGGATGTGAGATCAGAGACATTTACAGGAAAGTTCAAAAGCTTGGGAGAAACATTAAAGTGAAAGTTTAAAGAAAATTCAGAAGCTTTCCATCTATCTGTCCATACATCCATCCATCTGTCTGTCTGTCCATACATCCATCCATCTGTCTGTCTGTCCATCCATCCATCCATCCATCCATCCGTCTGTCTGTCTGTCTGTCTGTCCAGGTATCTGTCCATACATCCATCTGTCTGTCCATACATCCATCCATCTGTCTGTCTGTCCATCCATCTGTCTGTCTGTCTGTCTGTCCATCCATCCATCCATCCATCCATCTGTCCGTCCATCCATCCATCCATCCATCCGTCTGTCCAGGTATCTGTCCATACATCCATCTGTCTGTCTGTCTGTCCGGGTATCTGTCCATACATCCATCCGTCTGTCCAGGTATATGTCCATATATCCATCTGTCTGTCTGTCCAGGTATATGTCCATCCATCTGTCTGTCTGTCCGGGTATCTGTCCATACATGCGTCTGTCTAGGTATATGTCCATACATCCATCTGTCTGTCCATACATCCATCTGTCTGTCTGTCGGTCTGTCTGTCCAGGTATCTGTCCATACATCCATCTGTCTGTCCATACATCCATCTGTCTGTCTGTCGGTCTGTCTGTCCATACATCCATCTGTCTGTCCATACATCCATCTGTCTGTCTGTCGGTCTGTCTGTCCATACATCCATCTGTCTGTCTGTCCGGGTATCTGTCCATACATCCATCTGTCTGTCTGTCCAGGTATATGTCCATACATCCATCTCTCTGTCTGTTCAGGTGTATGTCCATACATCCATCTGTCTGTCTGTCGGTCTGTCTGTCCATACATCCATCCGTCTGTCTGTCTGTCTGTCTGTCTGGGTATCTGTCCATACATCCATCTGTCTGTCTGTCCAGGTATATGTCCATACATCCATCTCTCTGTCTGTTCAGGTGTATGTCCATCCATCCATCTGTCTGTCTGTCTAGGTATCTGTCCATCCATCCATCTGTCTGTTTGTCTGTCTAGGTATCTGTCCATCCATCCATCTGTCTGTTTGTCTGTCTAGGTATCTGTCCATCCATCCATCTGTCTGTTTGTCTGTCTAGGTATCTGTCCATCCATCCATCCATCCATCTGTCTGCCTGTCCAGTTATCTGTCCATCCATCTGCCTGTCTCTCTATCTATCCAGGTATCTGTCCATCCATCCATCTAATGTACATTTATCCTTTTTTATACATCTGTCCACCTGTCTGTCTCTGTGTTCCTCCATCAGTCTCTCTCTCTCTCTAGGCATGTAACCCTCAAACTGTCTATCCTCTCCACTATCTCTTAAGATACCCATCCACCCATCCCTCTATTCACCTACCAATCCCTTCACCTACCTGTCTGTCCATCTGCCCCTCTCTCTCTCTCTCTCTCTCTCTCTCTCTCTCTCTCTTCATCCATCAGTTTTTTATCTGCCGTTCTATCCATCTATCTACTGTCTATCCATCTGCCTGCATTTCTGTACATCCCTCTATGCATCAGTCTACCCGCCCGTCATAAGTCTGTTCATCAGCCTATCACTCTACTATCAGCCACTCCATCTATCCCTAATGTCTATTCTTCCACTGCCCGTCCCTCTGTCTATCCAAAAATCTTTTTGTTTATACCTTTCTCTCTCCGCATCATTTGACATTAGCGTTATCTTAGCTAACCGGAAGCGCAGCTAACTTACAATGCTTACTAATTAGCCACATTTTCACACAAACTAATTAGCCAAGATTGCACACAAACCCCGTGCACGCTAATCACCCCGAAGCTAGTCAGCTAACGGTCACGCAAACGCACAGGCTAGCCGCTTTTAGCTAGCGTGACAGTTAGCTAATTTGACTTACAATGTACTCTCGGACTTGGCTGTGAAAATTCTGCTCTCTGATTGTGACATCGTCTTCTTCCATTCTTCATATTGCACATGCACATCACTTAGCTCATAGACTCCCCAATAACGCCGGTGAACTAGCTTCAAACAAAGATTAGCTAGCAACCGAATAAACACTGCGCGCATCCAAGAAGGTGTTATTGCTTTCCCCACCGCATTCCGACATGTCCCGCCTCCTGCGCTCGGATTGGCTTGTTTAGCGAAGGCTTACAACTTGTATCCAATCGTCGTGCGCACAACAGAGCCGTATCACCCGCAGAAGGCGGGGCTTATCGGAAAACGATTGGGGGCAGAAACAAATACAACAGCATGAAGGCGCTCGGGCTAGCGTTCAAAATAAATTGCGTCATCATTCCGCGACACATGTAACGCGTAATCGTAGTTAGAATAAATAGAAGAATGGGAAGCAGAATGCAGTTTACGTTGGGCGCAAAAGTTTCATTAAATTAATCAGTTCATTTTTGATATATTTTTATATTTAATGCGTTTTACAACATATGTTTTCATCACCTTTTACATGATTAAGTGAGAGAGGACTTTGATGGTCAGGAGACGGTCATGTCAAGTCATGGACAGTGTAATGGTGTCAGTAATTACACACCCCCAGAGTGAGTGAAATAAAAGACTTTATTTTGTTTATTGGAAAAAAATAATGAGTATAAAAATGCAGAATCCTATTAAACACTTTCATGAGTCATTATGGATATAAAAATGTGTGTGATTGTGTATTATATGTGTTTATTGCAGCTATGAGAAGTTTAACGTCTGACTTATGAAGCTAGCTAGCTATTCTTAATGTGTGCTGCAGCCTACGAGCTATATTTAACACCAGCGCTGAGGATACTAGCAATTTATAATCTGTAAACAAAGCTCGTGTAAATATTAGCACATGCAGTGGAAAGCTTCCGCTTAGTGAAATCAGGTGGATGAAGCGTGAAGGTTCTGATCACGACGATCTACTGAGCGTGAGCGAGAGCTCCAGCTCCCTGGCCGTATCCGAACCCTTTTGGACCAAAGCTTTTAGCATAGCAAGCTGTGTGAACATAAAAATCACACTGTTAATGCACATACACCTTTTTCCCAAGATTACCGGGTACAATAAAAAAAAACAACAGTGCTGTACACACATGTTGTTATTTTTGAGTGAGTTGAAATAGGCGAACCTTTGCAATAGATCTCTCCATCTTTGTCCGTCATGGTGGTGGATTCGAGGCCCTTTCCACATTTAGCACAGCGGAAACAGCTCTTATGCCAGGACTGGAGAAGAGGGCAGATAAAAAAAATGTGCACTAACCATGTAAATAACACTAATGAGCCTACTCGCTGATTTTAATAAATCTGTACAAATGTGTAAGATCTCCGTTTGTTTTGGTGTTTCTCTTACAGTTACTTATTCCTGTCATTAGATGCAGAAATGATTTTACCTTTAATGAGACTGACAGAGGCCACGCCCCCTTTGTGACAGATAGAGGCCACGCCTCCTTTACCGAGCCTGACAAGCCGAGAGGCCACGCCTCCTTCACAGAGACTGACGAGCAGAGGCCACACTTCCTTTTCTGAGACTAATACACAGAGGCCACGCCTCCCTTACAGAGACTGACAAACAGAGAGGCCACACCTCCTTCACTGAGAGTGACACACACAGGGCCATGACTTCTTTACTGAGAATGACACAAACAGAGGCTACACCTCCTTTACTGAGACTGACACACACAGAGGCCACGCCTCCTTTACCAAGCCTGACACACACAGAGGCCATGACTTCTTCACTGAGAATGACACAGAGGCCACACCTACTTTACAGAGACTGACAGAGAGGCTACGCCTCCTTTACTGAGACTGACACACACAGACCACGCCTCCTTTACTGAGACTGACACACACATAGGCCACGCCCCCTTTACTGAGCCTGCCACACACAGAGGCCACACCTCCTTTACAGAGACTGACAAGCAGAGGCCACATCTTCACTAAAAGCAGAGAGGCCACGCCTCCTTCACTGACACTGAGATACAGAGGCCACACCTCCTTCACAAGGCACACTGGGTCTGGATTTTTTTTCTTGTTGGTCCTGTTACCTTTATTAGCATGTAGCTAGGTATGTTTAGTTACTTTAACAGCAATCCTTTCAGTATAACATGCTAGCTAATATTAATCCCCCATTTAATCCCCTGATACACTTTTTTGCGTATAATGCTAGCTAAACAGCTAGATGACGTTGACAACAGACCGCTAATAACTTCATGTGCCGCTCACCGCTCCTGCTCCAATGGTCTTCTCTGCTGCGTACACAGCTTTGCCACAGCGAGGGCACACGTCAGAGCCTCCGAACCTCTGGGCGAACTTGGAGGTGTTCTGGGTGTTGGTGGACTGCTGTGGCTTTTCACTGTGAAAGAACACACACAGACAAATTTAAACCAGTAGAAATAGATTAACACAATGCTAATGCTGCTCTGCTAAATATTAGCTAAATAAACAGCTCACTCTGTGGGCTTGATTCCCAGAGACTCTCCTCTGTCCATGTTCAGTATCCCGGCACCTGCGCCATAGCCGTAGCCTTTCGGGCCGTACTTCTTGCCGTAGCAGGACTTGCAGTAGACCTCGTTTTCATGGGTAGCCAGAGTAGTGCTGTCAAGGTTCTTCCGGCACACCACTGACACCAAGAGAAGGCGGAGTTAGTGCGCTTCCTGTATTTAACTTATCTGTTAACGTCTACATCACACGTTAGCTACTGCAACTGTTACGGTATTTAAACAGTTAAATGTTCATGTTTTTGTGGTACTCCAGGTAATAACAATGGTCTGCTATTCTAATATGTCATGCATAGTCAGTTAGCATAGGTACTTTAGGCTAGCTAGTCCATCATTTGTTAGTGTCTGGAAATGCTTCTGAAGTTATTTGTTTTAGTTTTAGTTGTAGTCTTGCTAGTTAGCATATCTACGTTAAGCCATGTTTATCTGTCGCTGTTGTAGGTTTTGCTCGTCTAGCATCTATGCTAGTTTGTTCCATATAAGGAATGCAGAAAAAAACGTCCTGCATTCGGAACTCATCCTGAAAATCCTGAGCCGGTTGTGCGCGAGACACCTTTAAAAGCTCACAAAACGAGGGAATTTCTCACGCATCCCTGAAGCATTGCATCACGGCGAGTCGTGGAAGTAAACAAGGGTGTGTCCCTGTGTGGATTAGGGAAGACGGGGTGATTGTTTAGAAGTTTGTTTAGGAAATGTGGAGTATGATAAGATCGAGACTTCGCCTGAGGTCACTAAGAACGAGCTCCAGCTGGTCACTAGGGGGCGACAAAGACCATCCATCCATCTGAGCAGGTTTCTAGTTCTATTTATGCACTTTAAAGGTAAAGATCGAAATCATTTCCGTTGTGTCTTCGATAGGGGAAATGAAACACGATGCTGACCTCGTGAAAAGAAGGCGTGGTTTTAAGCAAAGGAAATGTTACAACTTGCTGTTTGTGTCCAAACTTCATATCATGTGAGAAATAAATCATGGATAAATCATCAACTAGAGGGGATGATGGAAGTGATGATGAAACATAATTAATAACACAAAAGCTAATTTAGCCTGAAGCTAAATTTCTAACGTTTTGCACGTAGCGTTTGAACACGTGGTCCCTGTGAAGGAGCTGTTACTTTGGAAACGGTAACGAATTAGAACCAGCGCATTATAATAACAAGAAGAAGAAGAACATGCACTAGTGTGAGAGCTGCTGTTAGAGAAAATGAATCAACAAGAACATGCACAAGCACGACTTTTAAAACATAAGTAAATAAATAAATAATGAACTTACTACAGAGGAAGCATGATTTATGGAAACTCCGCCCATCGCATTGAACTTCCTCCGCGAAGTAGACGGTCTTCTGACAGCAGCCGCACTTGTTTCCACCGCCGAGAGGCATCCTGACACACACAAATAAAATAAAATAAAATAAAATGAGAGAATGGCTTCAGAGAATGATTGATTAAAACTAAACTAGCCGGAAGTGCTGTTATTGCGCGCGAGCGCGCACTCATGCGCACACACACACCTATGTGTACGAGTCAACATCCCTTTTCTTGAGAACTTCTGCTCACTGCAGTAACACACTTTCACATAACATAATTCCCTCTTCTTTTAAAAATGAAACCCTCAGTATTGCATCCTCTGCCACAAGTTCGTGCTAAACCATTATCATTTTCACTCAAAAGAGCTTTTTTTGTCTATCGCTAGCTAGCTCACTTTCACACAAAAAAAACCCTGCTCCCAGGCGCGTGCTAGCGAAATAATAATAGCTAGTTAGCAAACAGCTAACAGAAAATATTCCATATTAAAATACTAAGCTGAATAAGTTATAGTATAATAAATAATATAAGGATAAATAAGCTTGTGTCAGTGAGGTTAGCAAAACGCCGTCCTTCCTGACCTCGTTACCTCAGGGAAGTCATCAAGCCGCTTGTAGCTAGCTGGAGCTAGCGCGCTAACTAGCGCGGGTGTTAATCAGCTTGTAGTTTCAAATTATTTTATTTTGTCTTGTGGAATGAGAGCTAGAGAAATTAAAATGAGCTGATTTTTTTTTATTATTGACACACACACAAAGTAATATATAAATAGCTGGTCCTGAGGTAAAAATTGTTTTAAAAAATTTAAGCTAGGTAATTAGCTGCTAGTTCTGTCATGAAACAGAAGGCTGGTCTTTTAAACAAACGAACAAACAGCCACATTTTCTCACAATTAGTTCATCACCTCAAGTTAAAAATAAATTTATTTAGTTAAGTTTTTGTTAAAACTGTCACCTTTTTCAACAAAAAAAATGTTTTATTTAACTCTTGGATGGTGATATCTCCATCTTTTGCTCTGTAACGACGAACAGTTTGAGCAAAGAATTACTAAATACACAAATCATAGTTGTTGTTTGTTATTTTATTTACTGAACAATATACTTTCCATCTATATTTTCAACACTGTTTGATTCAAAACCCCCAAACAAAGCTGTTACAAAGCACTAAAAACTGGAGACAGGTTAAATAAACATTACAGAAAATTTCACCATATCAACAGTTGTTTGTTCTGTTTATTTATTCCGATCTGGTGAAAGATCTGTTGCTATATAAAAACGAGTGCAAAAAAAACCGAATCAAAGCTTGTCAGAGTAGAGAACGTTGGATCGTTTTAGTTACGATGTTTGGCGGCTGATTTACAGGCGCTTTCTGTTAGTAAGGCAAAGCTCACTTCTACCACCGAAAATGGTTTCTGAAATGTTTTATAGGTGTGAACTTTAAGTTGTAAACAGTTTTGTTGTAGCTCTGGTTAACTCGAGCCATAATGAGCTTTAAGAAAAACAAAAAGGCCCTCCCTGAGTACACAAGAACATGTTTGAGCAGGAAAAGACAATTAAGTGTTCAGAGCAAAGTGCTATGCAAGACTGATAAGCACTGAGCTCCACCACTGAGCACAAGAATTTCCTTGTTTCTGGAAAAAATTCTTCCATGAGGAGTTGGCGAGACGGAACAAGTCACATGTCACCTACACACACACACACACACACACTGTTACGCAACACTCAGACTCAAAAGAGTGAGACTCAGTGTTGTGTCAAAACAAAACTTTAGAGAGAGTTAAAAAACCACGAAAACATGTCGGTTCTTTCAGGGAAAACTTCTCCTTCCGTCCTTCTTCCACATGGGTGTGTTCTGACGGGTTCTGCAGCATCGCTATCATCAGCAGCATAAAACTTTCCTGCCGGGTGAAAAAAAAAAGATAAGAGCAGAAATCACACCATACCTGGAGTGGTCACGAGGAACCTCGAGCAGAAACGTGTGTGTGCGTGTGTGAGAGAGAGAGAGAGAGAGAGAGAGAGTGTCAGAGGATTGGTGGTGGAGCTCTGTAAACTTGGCCTGCCTGGAGCTCACGTCCTTCCTTCCTTCTACTTTTGTGGCAAAAAAAAAAAAAGCAGAGACAGAAATGAAGTCATCAGGGTATTTTTTGTGAGGTTAGACGCTCCAAATACCGCCCCCTGATGGCATTCCATGAAAGCAGACACTCTGGGGCTTGTAGTTTTTCTATAAATATTCAGCCTACTAAGGGAAATATATTCTTATATCTGGTTTGATTTCTATATTTAAAGAAAATGATGTGGTAAAATTTGAAGGTGTTTATGTTCAGGCATTCAAATATCAGTCCATTATATTCACTGGAATTACTAGAGGTATTTGTTTCTCACAAATTTAATCGACATTAAAACACAACGGCTCTAGAATTCTGCTTCGGTCACGTCGCGGGTCATTTCGCGAGGCTGCACAGATGATGAACGCCGCATCGTCCGAAGATAGCGATGCTGCGTCGTCTTTAAGCTTCAAGATAAAGAAGAGACCGTAATCCTGACTGAGCTTAAAGTTAAGAGTCAAAATTCTCTCTAGACTTTACCACCACCCTTCCAGAACCCATGGAACAATCCACAGGAGAGACAAGACAATATTTTGACCATTTTATTGAAATTCATACAGTGATATTTATCTTGAACAGGATGGATACTAAAAAAAAAAAAAGGGCAATGAGAGATATATATATATATAAAAAAAATGGACATGTAGAGTTGAATACACAAACACACTAATGGAGCTGATAATCTTTTTTTTCTGAGAGGGAAATAAAGAAACGTTACACACACTGATGGGAAAGAAAAATAAGATGGAAGAGAGACATTTAAAACAGGTCTGAATTCTAAAAGCATCACAGTAACAAAAGCACTGATTGTTTATTCAGACAGACTTTAAAAATTGCTTCACAAGAACAGAAGTGTGTGCGCGAACATTCTTTATCTTTTTTGTTATTATTATTATTATTATTATTATTATTATTATTATTAAAGAAGTCCAGACCGTCTTTCACTCTGGAGGCTGAGGTGGTTTGTGTGCGAGAACGAGCGAGTAAACTAAAAAAAACCAAACAAAACAACAAGTCTTATGGGTCGTCTCCGTTTATGCTGTCACCGTCGTCCTCGCCTTCCTCGTGCTCTCCTTCTTCCTCCTCCTCCTCTTCTCCGTCCTCTTCCTCGTTCTCACCGCCAATACTCTTCGCCTGAAAGCATGCATCAACGTTAAACATTTCGAAAAGCATACTTCACCTTATATGGTAGCGCCGTTGAGTTCTGATTGGTCAGCTGGCGAGTTACGACTCACGATTATTAGCGATATAATGCTTTTTAAAATGCTCCTTGATTTTAAGCTAGTATTAATTTCTAATGCAGTTATTCTTAGGAAAATGGAATAAAACCATTTCTGAACATAGGGGGGAGAACTGCGGCACTGCGAGCTTGTGATGCAACGTGGGAATCAAACCGCTCGTTAGTTTCAAGTATAAAATAAAGAATCATGAGTGACCGCTAAACACTCAATCTTGACTCGGTGTATTTTATTAGAACTGAGAGAATCCTGACCTCCTCCTCTTCCTCCAGCAGATCTCCCTCTTCCTCCGAGTCGTTGATCTCCTGCTCCTCTCGGTCACGCTCCTTCTTACTGCTCAAGTGCTGCTGAGACACTTCACCCACCTCCGCCTTCGCCACCTTGCCTTCTGCACAGAGAGAATTAAAGACGAAGATGAAGCGCATGATCAAGCAGATCTATTTCCCTCTTTGTTCTAATTTCATTTAAAAGCAATATCATGTAGGAGAACTTTAAGAGTCCTGAACATTCAGGGTCCATCACACACACCACAAAGAGGCTGTGAGGTGTGGGTGTATAAAAGGGATCTATGATCCTGGCTACCGGAAGCAGTTGAGGGATAAAGAGACGAGGCGCCGCTACCTGATTTCTTGCTGTGATCTTTCTCCATGCGCTCTAAACTTTCCAGAAGATAATCCACTTTGTGTTTGATCTGAGCCAGCTCCCGCTTTATAGTCTGAAGATCGTCCGCTTTAACTGCTTTACAGGAAATAAATAAATAAATGAACATGTGAATGACAGATGAGGCATCGGTATGGTTTACAGGCACAACGGTGGTGTGAAGCTCAGGAGGAGAGCGAGGTGTGGTTACTGACTGGCTCGCGATGAGGAGCGCTGGCTGCTTTTGGACGAAGACGAGAAGCTGGATTTGGTGCGTCGGCTTCCTCCTCCGCTCAGACTGACCCGTGCTCGCTTGGAGGGAACGACGGCGCGAGTGAGGGGTGGAGGAGGCGGGGGAACGCGGGATGGGTATGCATACATCCTGGGGAAAAAAAATAAAACGTTACACATCCAACCTGGTGGTACAGACAGTACACCTCTCTCTAAAATAAATAAAATAAAAATACCCATGATGGGCAAACATATGGGGGGAAAAAAATCCTGAAAAATTAGTAAAAATATTGTGCAACAGCTCAATATTTTTGGGACACACTAAAAATCGAATTTAAAAAAAAAAGATAAATATATATAAAAATGATCTAAGGAAATATGTATGAAATGTATAACAACGAATATATTTGGGGGAAAAAAAAAAAGGTTAAAACGAACAAATTAATAAATAAATAAATTAAATAAAAACACTACTGAAGCAAGAAGTATTAAAAAAGGCCAAATATGTGCTTTAAAAACAAAAACATCTGAAACACCACAGAAGACATCTGAAGAGTTTTGAGGTCAAATTAAGAAAGTAAACGCTCTACCTGTCATAGTAATCCCTCTGGAAATCGTAGTCGAGCTCAAAAGTGGAGCTGCTGTGGTACAGAAAAGGGAAAAAAAAAACAGATGAGAAACTGGGGAAAAACAAAACATGGCTTCAACCCAAGAAGCGGAGCTGAGGAAAGAAGCGACGCACCTGTACATGTCTCCTGCTGGACGTTTGGTGGTTTTTGATCTGTGAGGTTTGGGCTCACCTGCTAGGTTGATGTCTGAAAGTGAGGAGATTCATTCGAGATTAAATACAAATCAGAGGAACAAGATGAGGTGAAGAGTGTCAGCAAAACTATTTGGAAAAAAAACAAACAAAAACATTGTTGAGAAACTGATTCTCAAGCTACTGAGGTAGATAGACGGTTTGTCCCAGGCTACAGCAGATAGAGGACTTCCTCACCCAGGACTTGTCCAGCGATCATGCGCCCGTCCTCTCCGGACACGGCGGCGCGAGCGTTCCTCTCGTTGGAGTACTGGACGAAAGCGTAACCCTTGTGGACGGAGCAGCCCACGATCATGCCGTACTTGCTGAAGATGGCCTCCACGTCGGCTTTGGTCACCAGCATGGTGTTGAGGTTCCCGATGAAGACGCGCGAGTTCAGCGAACGTGGGTCCGTCTTATTGGTCACGTTGCTGGCCATCGCGTTCGGGGAGCGGCTAAAGCAGCACAAAAACACAACCTCTTATTACTAAAACATCATCATATTAAACATTCGACTGACCTTTGGGAAAGAGCTGGAGATTTCTCCTCATTCTATTTCTACCACAATTCTGAGAAGTTTTTATTTTAATGCGCGGATATGATTAAGCTTACTTAGATGTTTAAGAACAACATGGAAGGAGTCTCCAGTGTCAGAAAGACGGAAGTTATTAAAGGCAGGGGAAGGAATAAAAACTAGTCTAGTGAGGGAATGAACGTTTAAGCAAGCGCTAAGAGAAATTTATTTGATTTTAAGAATAACTTTTAAAGGAAATAGAAGCAGGTTAAATGCACCACAGTGTCTCTGATGACTGAAAATCGTTAGCATTAGCAAGTTTCTGGGGTACAAAAGGTGCTGTTACTCAACAGGAACAAGTTAATAAGAGTAAACCAGCTCAGAGTTGTTTATTTTTCTCAAACACCAAAACAAACTGTATTTTATTCCCTATATCATTATTTTGTTGTTGTCGTTGCCACAAGAACTAGATGATTAGTAAGCAAGCTTCCTGTGAGGAAACCATGACAGTGCTGAAAAGTAATACACAAATCAAACAAAACAGTATTTTATACAGCAAAATTTGTTGTTGTTGTTTTTAAAGTTTTCACTCACTCCATGGTGTGTGTGTGTGATGGCCACTCGTCTGCTGTCACGTCCCACAAGATTTACACTGAGGTGAAAAAGCTAGGCAGTTAATTAACCACACACAGGCAATTAGCTAGCTAATAGATTAAACACAGGTGCTCAATTAGTGAGCTAAGCTAACAGCAACCAGGCATTTTTGTCGAGTCACAAAGTTTTAAAGCGAGAACAAAACCGACACAACAGCTGTAATAAATCCACTTCATCCTTATCCTTTTTGATTTGGTTTGATTTCTTTTTATTTCTTTCTCTTTTTTCCCCCCTCTCAGCATGCTAACATTACACTCAAAAACTAGCACATTTAAACTTGCCGTCGATTAGCTCGCTATTTAGCATTGGCTACTCAAGTTAGCTAGCACGCTAGTGAAATCCTCAACCGTCAGTTAAATAGACGACACGGTGAACTAGCTCGCTAGTCAATTAATTAACCTTAGCGAACCAGTAGCTAACAGCAGGTCAGCGAATTAGCTGAAGCAGTTTTCTAACCAATAAAAACTGATTCGTTTTAGCTAATTGGCTAATTAGCTCTCCGGTTCGTTACATCTTGCTACCTAGCGTTGTCAAATTAGCTTAACACGTAGTAGCTCTTATTATTAACATTATTAGCTTGTGTGAGAGCACTTTCTTGTAGTTTTAGCCATGTGGTGCACTATAAAGGGCTTTATTATTGTATAGTGCACTATTTAAGGAGTACACAGCTTTTTAAAATGTATTTTAGTCCACTAGAACAAGTGTAAACTCTATTATTTCTGCTTCTCCTAGTGCCCTGTGTAGGGATCAGGAAGATATTCAATACATCTACAAACAAAGTGCATTATATAGGGAGCAGGGGGCCAGATAGTGCATTATATAGGGAGCAGGGGGCCAGGCAGTGCACCATAAGTGGTGTAAAAATCTTACTTCAAAACAAGATGCAGATTTAGCCTGGTAGAGTGCACTAGATAGGGAGTAGGGGACCTTGGATTCACTATAAAGGGAGAACAATAAATATAGTGCACTATAACATGTTCAATCCATGTATAGTGCACTATAAAGGGTGTACAATCAATATATAGTACACTATAAAGTGTGTACAATCCATATATGGTGCACAATAAAGAGTGTACAAATCATATACTGTACTAGAAAGGGTGTAAAATCTATATATAGTATACAATAAAAGGTGTATAATCCCTATATAGTGCACTTTAAAAGGTGTACAAATCAAAGTGAAATAGAAAGGGTGTAAAATCCATATATAGTGCACTATAAAGGGTGTACAATCCATACAGTGCACTATAAAGTGTGTACAATCCATATATGGTGCACTTTACAGGACATAGTGCACTAGAAAGGGTGTACAATCAATATATAATGCACTAGAAAGAGTGTACAATCGCTATAATGTGCACTTTAAAAGGTGTACAAATCATAAAGTGAAATAGAAAGGGTGTAAAATCCATATATAGTGCACTATAAAGGGTGTATATAATCAATACAGTGCACTATAAAGTGTGTACAATCCATATATGGTGCAATATAAAGGGTGTATATAATCAATACAGTGCACTATAAAGTGTGTACAATCCATATATGGTGCAATATAAAGGGTGTAGTGCACGATAACAGGGGTACAATCCATATATAGTGCACTATAAAGGGTGTAGTGCACTATAACGGGGGTACAATCCATATATAGTGCATTATAACAGGGGTACAATCCATATATAGTACACTATAACGGGGGTACAATCCATATATAGTGCACTATAACGGGGGTACAATCCATATATAGTGCACTATAAAGGGTGTAGTGTGCTATAATGGGGGTACAATCCATATATAGTGCATTATAAAGGGTGTAGTGCACTATAACGGGGGTACAATCCATATATAGTACACTATAACGGGGGTACAATCCATATATAGTGCACTATAACGGGGGTACAATCCATATATAGTGCACTATAAAGGGTGTAGTGTGCTATAATGGGGGTACAATCCATATATAGTGCACTATAACGGGGGTACAATCCATATATAGTGCACTATAAAGGGTGTAGTGCACTATAATGGGGGTACAATCCATATATAGTGCACTATAAAGGGTGTAGAATCCATATGTAGTGCACTATAACGGGGGTACAATCCATATATAGTGCACTATAAAGGGTGTAGTGCACTATAACGGGGGTACAATCCATATATACTGCACTATAAAGGGTGCAGTGCACTATAACGGGGGTACAATCCATATATAGTGCACTATAATGGGGGTACAATCCATATATAGCGCAATATAAAGGGTGTAGTGCACTATAACGGGGTTACAATCCATATATAGTGCACTATAACGGGGGTACAATCCATATATAGTGCAATATAAAGGGTGTAGTGCACTATAACGGGGGTACAATCCATATATAGTGCACTATAAAGGGTGTAGTGCACTATAACGGGGGTACAATCCATATATAGTACACTATAACGGGGGTACAATCCATATATACTGCACTATAAAGGGTGCAGTGCACTATAACGGGGTTACAATCCATATATAGTGCACTATAACGGGGGTACAATCCATATATAGTGCAATATAAAGGGTGTAGTGCACTATAACGGGGGTACAATCCATATATAGTGCAATATAAAGGGTGTAGTGCACTATAACGGGGGTACACTCCATATAGTGCACTATAACGGGGGTACAATCCATATATAGTGCAATATAAAGGGTGTAGTGCACTATAAAAGGTGTACAATCCATATATAGTGCAATATAAAGGGTGTAGTGCACTATAACGGGGGTACAATCCATATAGTGCACTAGAAAGGGTGTACAATCCACTTATTGCACTATATATGGTGTAGTGCACTATTTATGGAGAAGATTTCCATTTTGGCCCATGTGGTGCACTATCACGGGAGTAAACTCCCCCCGCCCCAAAAAAAAACCATCTAGTGCATTATTTAAGGATTAGGACACATTTTTTGAAACCCTAGTATAAAGTGTAAGGCTACTTAAAGTGCACTACATAGGCAGTGAAGGGCAATTCTGGACACATCCACGTGAACTGTGAAATGGTGTAAAGGACATATAAAGGTATAAAGGACATACATATATATATGAGTAGGGGACAATTGTAAAATATAGACATTATAAAAAATATACGTAATGCACTATATAGGGAACAGGGAGGTATTTTGGACACAGCCCTGTGGTAGCAGCAGCAGTAGTAGTAGTAGTGTAGTATAAACGGGGTAAAATGCATATTTATGGATTAATCCTCTGGAAGTAAAACTGAGGACCTTAAAAACAAAACCTGCAAAAATATTTGTGAGGGGAAAAAAAATGTTTTTGTCTCTGCAGGTCATCAAAACACACATGAAAGGCACAAAAAGACACCCGAAATCTAACACAAATCTCACATGCTGCTCGTGAAAAGGCGTTAAAACGTTTCCCGTAAATCACAAATAATAATAAAATGGTAAAAAAGATCTTTTTTAAAAAACTAAGTTTTTTTTAAAAAGACCAAAAACGCCGCCTAAAAGAGAAACAAAGGCAACCTGCAGGCCTCGAGACCAAAAACTGCACGCGCAAAAAAAAAAAAAAAAGCACAACCAGGTCAAGAAGGGGAAAAAATAAAAAATAAAAAAATCCTTTGATGTTTAAAAAAAAAAAAAAAAAAAAATCCTACTCACCGAAAGTTCAAAGTTAAAATGCGTAAAATTTGGAAGGTTGTAGATATTTTATAACACAGGCGCAATGAGTAGCGTGTGAAGCGAGAGAAAATACTACTACCACAGGCTAACGGTGATTTGCCTTCAAAATAAAAGTCTGTTTTATTTATTTAAGTATTTATTGAAAATAACCATTATAATCGGGGGTTGAATATCCAACCTTTAGAACAAAAAACATAAGAAAATTGAATACATCAGGGATAGCATTTCTTTAAGGCTTTAATGCTACTTGGCATATTTTGATATGATGAACAATGCAAAATAAAAGCTTAAAATGTTTTTAAGCTTATACAGAAAATAGAAGGGTTCATTTTTAATTCTTCTTGAAGGAAAAGAAGTGAGAACTGCATCTAAAACACGATACATGCAGGTACACGATCAATTATTTATTTATTTATTTAAAAAAAAAAGACTTTTATTTTGTCGCCCTGTTCTTGGTCCTTAGTGTGTGGCGTGCTTCATGGAAATAATGGACCCAACTGCTAGGTGCAGATTCCACAACTAAGACTATTCCCTAATAATAATAATAATAATAATAATAATAATAATAATAATAATAATTATTATTAATTATTATTATTATATAAATATTTAGAAGTATTAAATAATTATATGAGGTTTTTTTTAGATTTATTATATTGTTTTATATAATAAATATAATTTATTTCTTACTTAATATCAGCTGGTTTCACTTCCTCCAGCCACAGAAACCCATTGCAAAAAAATTGGAAATAAATTTTTTTTTAGCTACTTTCCCAATCCCCCAAACAAAGTGCCCTAGCTCCAGCACCCTATTACCTACACATCTATTTTTATTTTACATCCATAACCTTCATCTTCCATTAGACCTAAAACAACAATGTCGTCGTCTTAAAGCAGCAAATTGAACCTGAAAACCAAAAATTAAAAAATAAAAAAATAAATAAAATAAAAAAAAGACATGACACGTGTTCATAAACAGCCTTTTCTCTTTTTTTTCTTCTTTTTTTTTCTCATTTAACTGCACAAGTTGTACACGTTTTCTCAAACTGAACCAATAACAGTTATTTAGGCAGCAATCAAAAATTCCAGGAAAAACAAACAAACAAAAAAGAGCAAAAGAAAATAAAGGGAAAAAAATTTGTTTTAAAAGCAATATTAAGCAACAAAGCTGTGGTGGTGGAAGGTGGGGCCTAATTCCAAAAAAAAAAAAAAAAAGACACAGGAAAAAAAATTCTAAGTAATGTTAAAAAAAAAGAAAGAAAAGAAAAAAAAAAATTATAAAAAGTGATCGTTATGATTTTTAATCAATGGGCTTCAATCAATCAGAGAAGGACAAAAAAAAGACGCAGAAAAAAGTTAAATTTGTAACTAATGCTCTTAACATTAGGGGAGCTATCAGAAAAAGGGGGGAAAAAATAAAAAATAAAAATAAAGTGATGTTTATGACTTCAGGGGTTCAATCAGAGGAGGACAAAAAAAAATACATTTTTAATCCGTTTCCGTATACAATATAAATCTCTGAATCAAATGATGGTGGAAGTGGAGTGCTTTACAGTGTTGTTTTTTTTTATTTTTTAATATATATATTTATATTTATGTAATTATATATTCATATGTACATATAAAGTCAATTAACTTATTTTTCTCCCCCCTCCCCATACAAAAAAGCAAAAACGTTTCAGTCCCCTGGTGAAAAGGAAAAAAAAAACAAAAAACAAAAACACGTAGGACCGCCCCCAAACCCTCCCCTCCCCTCCCTCCTAAAGCGGGCCGACTGGCTGCGTCCCAAATAGCACTCTATTGAAAAGGGAAAAAAAAAAAAAGTCCACTATTTAGTACGCAGCCCTCTGGGGCGAGACGGGCGCATGCAGATCACGAGGCTCTTCTAAATCCACTGTTAGAATTAGAAAATAAATCAAAAGCATCGTCGGATTTCTCTCCCTTTCTCAGAAAAGTAGCGCTGGTTAAAGTAGCAAATGACAGAAGGAAATTATCGCTTTATTTATTACATCCTTCACGACTGAACCACGTCGCCGATCGAGCCCCCTCTAGCGTTAAAACCTCGTTTCCATGGTTACGTCAATCGAGCTAGCGCTTACTGGGGCAACGTAGATGACTCGCTACGTCCAAGAGCCAACCCTGACCTAGGGGGCGGGGCTAACAGGGTACTGTTAGCGTGTGATCAGCCGTGAAACAACTTCTGGTACTTTTTAAACAAAGCTGAGCGGTTCCGTCCCAAATAGATCATCCTGCTGCGCTACAATCTTTCCTCGCATGCACACCTCGAAAAGGAGGAGGAGAAGGAGGAGGAGGCGGGGTTTAATACAAAGGGGTGGGTTTTTTTTTATTATTATTATTATTTTATTTTTCTTTTTTTAAGAGGAGCTCACGTCCAGATTTTTTTCCATTCCGAGTGCAAAATATGTATCTAAGTACCAAAAATCTTCAAAGCTTTAATTCCTAGTTAGGGTGACGTGAAAGAAAGAAAGAAGAGGAAGAAGAAAAAAAATCTGCAAGCCTTTTAAGTGCACACTCGTCTTTTAGAGACTCGAAAAACGAACAGATCCCTGATTAAAGTGCACTCAGCAAGCAAGGGGGAAGGGGAACAAGACGGAGGATGGTTTGGGACGAGGCCGGCCCACTTTGTCCCGCTGAGAAATGGGTTCATCTCCAAATGGATCTCTAGTTCACACGTTCCTCAGCCCTATGTAGTGCACTTCAGTGTTATCGAAGTGTCTTCCTCGCTCCCCTTATATGGCTCAAGGATGCTACATAAGGTATAGAATTGAAATAACCACACTACTTAGTCACCGTGAGTAGTGCATTACACAGAGCGGGAAATAATAATGCCACCGTACCCTACTTAGTGCACTACAGATCCAGTTACTGGCTTCATAAGTGGACTAGGTAGGGTGTAAAGAGACGCGTCCGATAACGACAACTTCACCCTACGTAGGGCGTGAACAAAGGGCTCTTTGTAGTTAGTGCACATGTGTCCCGAATGTAAAAACCATCACGTTGTCTCATTAACGCTAAAAATAAGTGCTCTACAAACGACATTTGGGATACAGCTCAGGAACCTGTTAGGGGAAAAAAAAACAAAAAAAAAAAAAACACCACACTGTATGCTTTCACACCCTAAGTAGTGCACTACGCTAACCATTTGAAATCCAATACTAGCTACATACATGCCCTACACAGTGCACTATATAGGGTATACGTGTGTGTCCGGTAGTTCTGAATCAGTTCACTAGATAAAAGCAAGTGCCCTACAAAGCGTAGTGCACTATATTATCGATTCGAGACGTAATCCTGACTACACAGTGCACTATATAGGGAGTAGGAACTGTGACAGTATTGTTGAGGGATTCGGTTAGTGCACTACTTAGGGTCTAAACATGGCTTCTACACTCCAAGTGTCCAACAGCGAGCCATTTGGGATCGAGCCCAAGGAGTCCACAGGGCACCTGTTAAACGCTTGCTCATGTCTGTCCTCAGAAGAGAAAGAAAAAAAGAAACTCCAGGAAAAGACAGGACGCTGAGACGGCGGTTCTGAGCTCGGAGACGCTCGAGATCCACGGAGGCTCTCCTGGGAAAAACAGAGGGGCCTGAAGAAGCTCGAGCTCAAACGTCATCATCGCTGAATTGCCCTCTGCTGGGGTCCACGCTGTCCGGAAAAGAGAAAGAAGGGAGCGCAAGAAGCTGTCATCGCCCTCGACTGCTGCTCCAGTGTGTAAAGTGAAGCTGCTTCTACGGGAACACTGTATGTGTGTGTGTGTGTGTGTGTGTGTGTTTGTGTAAATGGGCTGAAATCTGCTGAAAATGTGTATATGTTGATCAGAGTATAGAAACATACAAAAAAAATCATTTTTTCCTCACATTCTTGCCTGCAGTTATCGTGTGTGTGTGTGTGTGTGTGTGAGAGAACACATTTCATTTTCCCTCACTCTGTGTGTGTTTTGCTGGCGTTGTACTCGCAGTGTGTGTCAGTGCATAAGGACTGTGTATGTGCTTAAATACATATGGCAATGGGCAGGTATGTGTGTGTGTGTATGTGTATGTGTGTGTGTGTGTGTGTGTGTGTGTGTGTGTGTGTGTGTGTAGGGCGAAGGGGGGCTGGCTCAGGAGGACATGCACTGGACGTGGTCAGGGCCTCCGTCCTCATCATCAGAGGATTCTGGAGAACTCCAAAATTCGGTGTCTGTGTCTCCGTCTCCACCTTCTCCGTGTCGGCTCTGAGTCTTAAAAAAATAAATAAAATAAAATAAATATAAATAAAAATAAATATTCGACTGAAGCATGCTGAGGGAACATGTGGGGCAAACCACTCACTCGAAGAGATCTGCGGTTCCTCATGTGTCTCATCAGGAACCAGAGGAGCTGCGTGTCGTACTGCTCACCGTGCCGGGCGCTGTCCTCGTCACGCTCACGCTTGTTCTTCTTCATCACCTGGACGGAGAGAGGAGACAGAGAGAGAGGGAGAGAGGAGACAGAGAGAGAGGGAGAGAGAGCTTAAAAGAGGGAAGAAGAAGAGGAGGAGAAACCTCAGATGTTTGGAGAGAACATGTACCTCTTTGAGGCCTTTCAGGTTGGTGGGGTTCTCTGCAGTCGGAGCCCAAAGTTTAACATCGTGATCCAAGCCGCTGGTGGCCAGACCGGGCAGGTGAGGGTGTGGCTCTAAACAATTCACCTGAAGTGAAGGAAATCATGCAGCACACACTTAGAGGAGCGATACGGTTTGACTACCTCAGTCCTGATACTGGTTAAAAAACAAGCTCATTAAATCTCTGCTTCATCTCTCATCGTGCGGTGCTTACCACTCCGCCTCTGTCGCCCTCCATGAACTGCACCACACGGGCCGAGTGTTTGTCCCACAGGTAAATGTGTCCACAGTCGCTTCCGCTAACTACAAACTCGCTGCACGGCCCATAGAAGTTCACACCCTTCACTACAAGACACACACACACACACACATCACAAATTTCCATTTACAGGCTTTAAGAAACTACATTTTTGATAAGTTACCTGAAATCAATGGTATTTTATAGGATGGCATTTGATTCACTATTATGGATTTTTTTGGTGCACATTTGATTCACTAACACAAATCAGCCAACTAGCATTTGATTCACTATTATGAATCAACTGGTGTGCTTTTGATTCACTATTATATGTGTGTGTGGGGGGGGGGGTACCTGTAGCATTGTTACGATGTCCTTTGTATCTCCGGCGATAATCGGCACCGTCGCTATGGCTCGAGTCGAAAAGATAAATGTCCTCATCGTTATAACTTGCAAGCAGCTCTGAGAGCAAAAAACAAACCATTCAATCAGTACACAGAGATCCTGCATAATGTACCCATTTAAATGTGTGGTGTTGTGTGTGTTACCTGAGCCGTCATGGCTGTACACTAAGCAGGTGATGCTTGTTTTGGATTCACTGGACACAAGGTGAGATGGACAGAACTTCTTCAGAACACCGTTGTTGTCGTTTTCATTGATCTTCCTCTGATCGTAGATCCTGACACACACAGGGAGAAAACAGAGAGAAGCCTGTGAGGGAGGAGACAGACACACAGACACACAGACACAGACAGACAGCAAAGACTTACCTTAGGTACTGATCTCTTCCTCCGACGGCGAAGTGATGTGTGTTGGCCGGATTCACATAGATGGTGTACAAACCCACCTTCTTGTCGCTTTCCTTCACCACCACGAGTTTGCTAAAATCCAGAGAAGACATGAAGATCAGAAATGAAGATTAAAATCAAACACTGTGTAAAACTGGTAAGTGAGTTAAGGTTTATTTGGTTTACCAAAAATTACCCAAACTAATATTTGATTCACCATAATGAATAAGCTGAGAGAATTTGATTCACCATAACGGATCAACGTAGAGGCATTTGATTCACTATTATGAATCAATTGGTGTGCATTTGAATCATTAGAACAAATCCCTCAACTGACATTTGATTCACTATTATGAATAAAGTAGTGCACATTTGATTCACTAAAACAAATCAGCCAAATGGCTTTTGACTCACTATTATGAATCAATTGGTGTGCATTTGATTCACCAGAACAAATCACTCAACTGACATTTGATTCACTATTATGAATAAAGTAGTGCATATTTGATTCACTAAAACAAATTAGCCAAATGGCTTTTGACTCACTATTATGAATCAATTGGTGTGCATTTGATTTACTTGAACAAATCAGCCGACTGGCATTTGATTCACTATTATGAATCAACTATTGCACAATTGATTCACGAGAACCAACCCGCCGACTGACTCGCACTGAATCAACACTGAGTCGATTTCTGTTAGACTCACTTGGCAGGTCGATCGATCCGCAGGTCAATTCCGAACACAACGGCGTCTTCTCCAGTGGAAAGGAAACAGCAGGGCGAATCAGGCTCCAGAGCCAGCTAAAAACACAGACACGCACAAAACAAATGAGGATACTACACAAACAAATTGTACACAAAAACTCACAAAGTGCACACACGCAGAGACGCACACAAACAAATCAGGACACCAATGTAGGTGCACAGGCACACACACAAACAAATCAGGACACCAATGTAGGTGCACAGGCACACACACTCAAACACATTCAAACACATTTAAACACATTTAAACACATTTAAACACATTTAAACACATTTGCGCACACACATGCTCGCTCACACACACACACACACACACACACTCTCAGATCTGGCTGATATACAGAGACCCTGTGAGAAATATTTGTCTGATACAAAGAGCTGTATCTAATGGACTTTTGGTCCATCTTGCATTAATTCAGCAGATTTTTGTCGTCACCTTGTGTGCAGCGCCTTTGTGCTGAGCCACTCGTTTTGTGTTTTTGCAGCGCTGTGTGGCGGACAGCTCGGCTATTCTGACCTGCCCATCGCGAGCACACATGGCCAGTGTGGAGTCTCCGCTGTGAGGGAGAAACTTCGCCTGCAAGATGGATAAGGAGATGCAAATGGGGTTTTAATCTTTTTCGGAATTTAGCAGAACAAAAAGCAAATAAGCAAAATCGACTAACTGACTGAAGTCGAGCCTAGAGTTGCCATGGCTCACCTGAAAGACGTTGCTCTTGTGTCCGCTGTCGAACTCGAGCTCGGCGCGGCGTCTCGCCCAGTCCCAGATGACCACACGCAGGTCATCGCTGCCCGAGGCGAGGCGTGTCCCAGAGGGGTTAAAGTGGAGCGTGTTGACGCAGCCGCTGTGCCGCTCCAGCCGAGCCTGCAGCTCCAGACGCTGCACCAGGCCTCGAGAGCCGCACACGCTCCGCACGAACTGCGCCGAGTTCTTCCCAATCTCCCGCGCCCGCAGAGACGGCACCGCGCGCCACTTAAGCCCGCCCATTTCCTTTACCTCTGCCCCAAGCCACGCCTCCATATCTTCCTCTTCTTCCTTTTCATTCTCCTCTTCATCTTCTCTGTCATCATCATCATCATCATCATCATCATCATCGTCGTCGTCGTCGTCGTCATCGTCGTCCGAGCTGGAGGAGTGGCGCGACATGGGTCGGTTCCGCTTCCGCCCTACTCTTCCGCTCGCGTCTTTCTTTGCGCGCTCTCTTCGCCCGCCGCCCTCGCTGTCTTTCTCCTTTCCCTCCTCCACAAAAGAGTACATAAGGCTGCCGTCCATGCTGTCCGTGTCCTCTTCCTCCTCTTCCTCCTCTGCAGTTGGCTGCTCTTGCTGTGGGCTCGATTCTACCGGAAAGAAATCGACGTCTATGAATTAACGGATAAAAACTAATGCAGCTAAACCATTCTCCTGAACGATAATATCATACTAGAGTCTGAATCACCAATTCAGAAGTTAAACTGGCACACTGGTATTTGATTCATTCAAACAAATCATACTGCCATTTGATTCATCTGAACAAATTCTATTGGTGTTTGATTCATTTGAATAGGGCTCAAACAACGAATCGATCAAATTGATAATGAAAATCATTGTCGGCGAATGACATTATCGATTAGTCGGCCGGCGCACGCCACCATGTATTCAGTCATAGCGTTGTTCCAGGGCAAATCAGAAGAATGGCGGACAGTGCAAACACATCGGATAAAAGTGTGCGACCCAAGTCCTCTAAGGCATGGGAGCATTTCATATTAAATTCCGCGCCAAATGTTGTAACTTTGCAAAGCGGAGCTTCAGTGTCACGGAAACACGACAATGATGAATGAATGAATTAAACTAAACTCTTAATTAATAAAACTAATTGAACTTACCCCTTGGCCCATTGCAGGGGCGTTTTTCTAGGATTTTAATAAGGATGCTTAATTATAAACACAAATGAACACAAACAGTATGCAACTTTATAAAATTTTATTCAATCTTTTTTCTGACTCCTCCCATCATTTGAGTCTCGCTAGTAAAAAAGGAGTTCATTAAATTCATTACATTTTCTCTCTTACACATACAATATTATCTCTTTTACAGCTTGTGTGTGAATCAGTGCCGTATAGATCCTTTATTATTATTATTTTACAATAATCTATTTTATACTTGCACCTCTTATTTCATTCCTCTTTTATGCCGGCACTACTGTATGTATTATTCTGCCGTTCTTTTTTTACAGCCTCTCTTTACAACCTTCCCTTCACTTATTGTTCTCTCATCTCTCATCTCTCCTGCTGCTTGTATCTTGTCTACTTCATGCTCTTGGTGACTTTTCTATCCTATTTCTTTGAGGGTGGAATCACCAGAGAGTATCTCAGAGACTGGACTTGAGCAAAATGGTCAATTACCATACTAGTATTTCTAGTGCTGAGAATTCCTTCATCAATAGACAGAACAGCCGAATGATGGAGTCTGTTCTGGTCCATTGTTCACCTAAACCATGTCTGTATTTTAACTTAAATACTGCATTAGATGAATAATAGAAAGTCATGACTGTAATGTCTAAGTGCTTTAACAGTTTATATTTTATTTAGATCTATTTTTAGGCTTATTTAATTTAAGGCTTTTGTTCATCTTGGGTATGGAATAATATTCTAAAAGGTCCTATATGTCAGGGGTTTTCAGAATCAAAGACAGTGGGCCTCCTTTTTGACAAAACATACATTTGTTAGCCGACTTTTATCAACTGTGTTAACATTAAAAATGAAAAGTTAGACTATTATCTGAATAATAAGATTGTTGTGTTTTCTGACCATTTTTTTATTGCTGTTGCGCTCAAGGGCTGTAAGGTATTTTGTCGACCTGAGTTTGAAGGCTCGTATTTTGTCCACCTGAATATTAATGCCTGAATTTTTTCAACCTGGATTTTAATACTTGAATTTTTTTCAACCTGAATTTGTGAGGTTGAAAAATAATGAAGATTGTTTTTTTTTTTTTTGTAAATGCTGTAAGGATTTTTTTTTTCATTCAGATCAAATTTCAAAATTCTTTTTTTTGTGACAAGTTTTTATTCAGTTCATGTGATTCAATATGCTATTATACTTTCAGGAATTGTGGCACTATTATACTTCCATAATAAACACCGGTGATGGTTGTAGTGCAAGACCGTTAAGTACTGTCAAATTAAAACAGTTTGATCAAAATAAACAAACTATATTTGTTTTTAGTCAGTATTTGTTACCAATTAAAAATAATGCACTGCAATATTTCTGGAAGACTGAATGGATCATAACTTGGTAGTCTAGTAGTTCTGCCTCTTTAAGAAACACAAACAGTTTGTGGTTTAATTTTTAAAAAAGGTCAAACGTTTTCTGCTTAATAGCTGGAACAAACATTGCGGTAGTGAAAAGATTTAGTTTTACGTTCATATTTGTAACACCCAATGCGTAAATATAATTTGAAATAAAATAAAAAGGTATTTAAAAATGTGGTGTTTTTATCTGATTCATCAATTAACCGAAACAATAATCGCAGATTATTCCATTATGAAAATAATCGATAGTTACAGCCGTATATTTGAACAAATCATACTGGTATTTGATTCATTTGAACAAATCATACTGCTATTTGATTCATTCCAACAAATCATACTTGGATTTGATTCACCTGTGCAAAACAACACCCTAGAATCTGAATCACCCAAATGAATCCTTAATACTGCCATCTGATTCATCTGAACAAAATCTCTGGGTTTTTTTTTCATTATGCTGTTAACTGATTCATTCAAACAAATCACGCTGGTATCTGATTCACCAAAACAAATCATCACACTGGTATCAGATTCATTTAAACGAATCACACTGCTATTTGATTCACCTGAAAATAACAAGAACCTGAATTAAGCGACTCATCTGAACAAATCCCTACCCGAATCAGGACGTATCGGATCCTCTGTAGCTGAGGTCGAGTCTCCTTCACTGCCTCTTCCTTCTTCTGGTTCTGGATCATCTGCGCCACCTTCAGGATTAATAACACACACATTCGTCATTAGATCAGACTATCAGTGTGATTAGATAATACAACCCAGAGTAAATGTTATGCACAAACTGTAGAGACACAGCTGTTTGACAGAGACAACACGCTCACCGTTTGGAACGCTGGAGTGCCCTTGAGCATCCGCCATGCTGCCTCCTGGCGATGGGAGCCTAGAAAAGCAGAGTAAACAGCGTAACCTACGTAAAAGTTCAGGTTTTTGCACACGGCACATACAGTGCCAGAGAAAAAACATTATTAAGATTAATCATTAATATTATTAAACAAATTACTACAGTTAAAATTTACTTTTTTTTTTACACATAACGTGAACGGTTCTATTATGAACGGATGTATTTCGAGACCCCTAAATCAGATCCCTGATCCAGAGACAGAAATAAGGACACTTTCACACACACATACAGTCTTTAATCTGATTCAACAGAACCTTCTTTATGAGAGAGAATTCCAGAAAGTAAGTGAACCGACTCTGTATCGACTCAGTGCGTTAAGTGAATCAAAGACACGTCACGTGTTTATTTTTACTTTTATTTATTAATTCACTTATTTACTTGTTTATTCTCTAAACTGGCCTGAGCAAAGTGTCTCCTGAAGCGCGCTCTAACGAGTCAGCGATTCGACTCTGAATCGACTCAATGCAGAAAGTGAATCAAAATCAGGTTTTTAAACTTGCCAGAGCTTTTTGATCTGATCTGTAGATTTGCAGTCCGCTCATTAATAGCAGTTTCATCATCAATACACGCATTACTACATCTAAAAAAAAATGAGATATTAAACATATATAAATAACGGCGATGATGATGATGATGATGAGAAGACGTGAGCTCGAGAGATTAGCATTTCCATTGAGGACATCAGTAATGTCATTACAGCAGACAAAAATAGAAAGCTGGTGTATTAGCCATATTAGACACGCCGCTGGCTATAAACTGCTTGTTTGAAAGAAGAAACCCTGTTTTCTTTTGCATTTAATTTTAATATGCATGATGATGATGATGATGATGATGATGATGATTAGCGTTTGTTTTTGTCCGGTTGCTCGAGATGTTATGTAAACAAAACAAACAGTGGGGCTAGCAAAGGTTTCTTTAGCAGCGCTAGCGGATTAGCATTCACCTTCACACAAACACGTAAACCACAAGCATTACTATTATTTTTAGCCTTTTTTAAAACACATTTTTATTATTGTTATTATTATTATTATAACCAGAGTAAAGGTGTTGATAACGGATTATTATCTTGAGCAAGCGAACATTTCCACAAATAAATGCTAAACGATAACCTTTAGCACGACTGGATTGCGATTATATCTGACTTTTGTTTATATTTATCGAAGAGTTCTTGTTGTTGTTTGTTGTTGTTGTTGTGGCAGATCCTGTCACATGCTAGTTTGTAAACACAGCTAGCATGGCTTGCCAATGCGTTAGCGTTAGCATTAGCATTAGCGTTAGCGTTAACTACCTGTACCTTAGAGCAGGCCCGAGAATAAATCCAGCAGTTCCTCCGCACTTGTTATAAACTGGTCCAGAGCAGGACTTCAGCGCTTCACACGCTCAGGACTGAAAGACTGTAAACAGATCTGCAGGACATTTGCAGGAGTCGGAGTTAACCCTGGAACAGAGAGCAGCTTTAAACCACTCTGACTGCAGCTTGTTGTTTTTCCTTTTTTTTTATAATGTTGACTGAGCCGCTTCGTAACTACTTTTATTTTTTCTACGTACTTCCGGTAAAACGCTTTGGGGTTTTTTTAACCGGATGTACATATAATCTGATACAAACAACAACAGTTCCTTACTTCCTGTTTATGTGAGGTAGCAGCCACAGAGAGAGAGATAAGCGTTTATTAATTTCGTATTATTATTATTATTATTATAATTATTATTATTATTATTACTAGCAAAGGGAAATTATTATTATTATTATTATTATTATTATTATTATTATTATTATTATTATATTTAGTAAAAATAAATAAATAAATCAGTGATCAGTGATTGGTTATTAGGTGATCAGTGATTGGTCATTTGGATCCATGGTGATCAGTGATTGGTCATTTGGATCCATGGTGATCAGTGATTGGTTATTAGGATCCATGGTGATCAGTGATTGGTCATTAGGATCCATGGTGATCAGTGATTGGTCATTTGGATCCATGGTGATCAGTGATTGGTTATTAGGATCCATGGTGATCAGTGATTGGTTATTAGGATCCATGGTGATCAGTGATTGGTTATTAGGATCCATGGTAATCAGCGATTGGTCATTAGGATCCATGGTGATCAGCGATTGGTCATTAGGATCCATGGTGATCAGCGATTGGTCATTTGGATCCATGGTGATCAGCGATTGGTCATTTGGATCCATGGTGATCAGCGATTGGTCATTAGGATCCATGGTGATCAGTGATTGGTCATTAGGATCCATGGTGATCAGTGATTGGTCATTTGAATCTATGGTGATCAGTGATTGGTTATTTGGATCTATGGTAATCAGTGATTGGTCATTAGGATCCCTGGTGATCAGTGATTGGTCATTTGGCTCTGTGGTGATCGATGATTGGTTAATAGGATCCATAGTGATCAGTGATTGGTCATTTGAATCTATGGTGATCAGTGATTGGTTATTTGGATCTATGGTGATCAGTGATTGGTCATTAGGATCCATGGTGATCAGTGATAGGTCATTTGGATCCATGGTGATCAGTGATTGGTTATTAGGATCTATGGTGATCAGTGATTGGATGTCTAGAGTGATACAGTCAGGCGTGACACAGTGATGGTGACTGGAGTGACGCTGCTCCCTCAGCTCGTGTTTCAGCAGCTGTCATGTGAGCTGTAGAGCTGAAACACTTTACTAACATCTTAAATAGACACGAGATTTGAAAAACCGCCGCGTAGCAGATATTAATACAGCACAGAGGGAGTAGAGTTGTAAATCTACCCGTGTTTCAGTTTTCTTGCCCTGATGAGAGTTTGAAGCTTTCAGAAAGATGCTGACTTAGTAAACGCAGTAACTTCCTGGCTCTGTGTGGAGGAACCAGTGGAGTCACTGACATGAATAATTACTCATAACTCCTCCAGAGCAGATTTTAAACATAAAATCAAACCTTGAGCAGAAACCTCGGGCTGTAGCTGTTTTTTTTTCTCCTTTTTCTTTGTTGACCCAAGCTGCAACTTATCGACTTTTATTGATATTTTTATACACTGCGCACTTATGGTGAGACGCTTTGATTTTAAAAAAATGGACGGAGATCTGATCTGAATCAGCTCTCTGCTTCTTACTGGGAACACTGGGAACATGATGGGGCTGACTTTGTAAACTTCGCATATGGTAATTTCCAGATTTTGGGTGGATGAGTCGAAGAGGTTGTGCTGGTTAATTCACCGGTGCTTTATTTTGTGAGAAATGATGCTTTCTGACACACAATGTGATGGATTTATTTATTTTATTTATTTCATTTATATGTATTACACTGTCAGTAAATGTCTAACAATTTACCATTTCTATTTGCAGGAGGTTGATGTTTGGACTATGAGCTGCTTTATAGGCTGCTGTACAGAGGCCTCGCCCACAGCGTTTGATGGACAGGTCAAGCTTGTTGACAGAGCAAATGCAAAAAAGCAACAGGAGAAAAATAAAAGCACGTCATCTTTTGCTTTCAAAAGCAAAATTTTTGATTTTCGCTTTACCCTTTGAAATGTCACATAATCAAATTGTTCGTTTTTGGATGTTTATTGCTCGTGAATATGTCAGCGGAAATACATGTTTCGTCCTAAATTACTACAAATACACACTTGCACAAGCAGCATTTTTTAAGAAAAACATACCGAGACTAGGCAGGAAAGTAAATATAGTGATTGTCGTATATTTGAGAGTGAATTCATTGTTTCTTCCTCAAGGAAACAATATATATTTATTTATTTATTTATTTATTTATTTATTTATTTATTTATTTATTTATTTATTTATGTAATGAGATAAGAGTACAGTAGAAAGGACATGAAGTGGATGATCCAGAGTACTATTGAAATCTTAGTCAAAGTTGCAGTTTCCAGCATTTGTTTGTGCATGCCATTCAAAACAAACAGGCCTCGACTATTCAACAGGAAACGAATTATAAAACAACATGAATTCGCTCAAGAAACAGGAATAAGAAAAAAAAGAAACAAAAAAAGCCACACAGGTTATGGGTTGATGCTTCATGTGTGGATCGGTCTTGAAGGAAGCTCGCTCTCTATCTGTCCAGAAAAAGGGGGAAATAAAGTCATTGTATCTATCACTAAGGGTCTATTCGAGGTTCTAGAAACTTCTACAATGCAGTGATGTCAGTAGTGTTAGTGGAACTGTAGCTCACCGTCAGTAGCAGAGGAAGTTGAGCTTCTCATCGCAGCGTCGGTTCTCCCAGAGGTGTGTGATGGTGTTGCGAGCTCCACAGCGGTAACGTTGCGCCGGACATGAGGGCATGAGAGAAACCAGGCTCCCCAGCGGGTTCTTGCTCACACTGAGCCACTGTCCATCCATGAAGCGAAGGCCGGTCCAGATGTTGACTGTTTGGGTTTGTGTTGTCACGCTTTCCGCCAGGGTGAGCTGTTTTGGAGAGACGGGGATGGCCAAGCCGGTGTAATGAGTTCTGCAGTAGTTCAGAGCTTCACCCCACGTCTTGTTTTCCTTCACCAAAACAAACCTCCAGGAGCAAAAGAAAGTGGAAGGAGTTTCACAATTGGCGTCGTTCCAGCCTCCGACCTCCGTCCTCACACAGTTCTCACAATTGTTCCAGTTGTCCGGCTGTCCGACACTCCACTTGAAGTATCCGGACGTGTCTCCGTCAGACCACTGCCAGACGTCAGATAACGGCGCACTTCTGTTCAGCCCGATCCAAACTTTGTATTCGGACGTGTACGAATTTGCCGTCTGCATCGTCCTCAGGTTCTCATCGTCCGAAGTGATGGTTGCCAGATCCACATAGTTTTCCCTGCAGAACCTCTGAGCGGCAGACCAGGTCATTTTGGTACCCATGTAGACGTATTCTCTTCTCTGACCCAAGGCCGTTCCGCAGAGCAGGAGGAACGAGAGCAGGGACGACTTCTTCATCTTCATCTCTGCTGGAGTTTGGTGTTTAGTTGTGTTCCTGCCAGGCTGCATTCGGAAATCAAATAAGAACTCATTTACAACACATGCAAAACAAGCTACTTATTTTCACTGAGAGTTTCCCAGCGCATCCTTCAAAGCTTGCGTGATGTAGCACTATTTCACCGGAAAATATCAGGAGAAATTTCACAATAAAGCAGATTCACAGAATCCGCTGTCTCTGGGAAGAGCTTTAGCTTTTTGTTCATTTGGATTCCTTTCACTGCAGACAGCAAAATTTGTTGTTGGTTTTTTCTCCTGCTGTTTTTTGCGTTGTCTTTAACGCCTAGCCTCAATACAATGCAAATTTAATGACAAGTTTGACTAAAATATTGACACGAGTGCTTCGCCCGGACTTTGTTACTTTGGCACACTGTTTCTTCTTCTTTCCCTTTCTTTCACTTCCTTTTTCAACAGCTTTTCTGGATTACACTCCACTCGCCCGTCGCCCGGGCGACAGACTGGACAGATCCTCTCGATCAGGTCAGGGCGTTCCATCACCAGTCTTTACTTCCTTTCAACTTTCCTCTAAAATGATAAGTAGCTTTTACATCTGCAGAATCCGGACAGGAAGCATCACAACGAGTTTCGGGTTTCTCCAGAAGGTGGAGCGATCAGCTGAGAGCATCATCCACACTGGACCGAAGCCAGGAAGATAGTGTTGGATTTCTGGAGTTCTGCTCAAAGAGAAGGAGGAGCTTCTTCCCACCATTCAGACCCCTTAACCAGATCATTACAGAAGGACCAGAGCTGGGACCTCAACCTCATTTTTTTTTTTTTACACAGCTACATTTCATTTACTGTTTCTTCCTCATACACTACATTGCCAAAAGTTTTGGGACATCTGCCTAGGACATCCCAGAGGTGTTCTATGGGGTTGAGGTCAGGACCCAGTGAAGTTCCTCCACACCAAACTCCCTCATCCATGTCTTTATGGACCTTGCTTTTGTCACTGATGTCCAGTCATGTTGGAACAGGAAGGGGTCATCCCCAAACTGTTCCCACAAAGCATGAAATTGTCCAAAATGTCTTGGTATGAAGCTGAAGCACTAAGAGTTCCTTTCACTGGAACTAAGGGGCCGAGTCCAACCCCTGAAAAACAACTCAATGATTTGGAGGGGTGTCCCAAAACCTTTGGCAATATAGTGTATCTTTCAATTCCTCCTGATATTAGTTTTATATTTTCTATATTTCTATGTGTAGAAGTCAATTCTGTGTCACATTAATTATCTTTTATTATTAATTAACTATCTTTTTTCTAATTGTATAGAAACAGAAAAACACTTCCTGTTGTGTATTCTTGTGTTTGTGGCCAATATAAAATTTCAATTCGAATGAATTGAGATACATTTAACCATGCGAATCGTCAGTACTCTAAATTTCATATCGGATCGGTCGAGGCCCGGGTTAACAACGACCGCCATCGGCACTGTTGACCTACAGGGCGCTGGTAGAAATTGGGCTACTGTTGGTCGAAGAAGTAGAGGAGGAAGGAGAGTGCATAGACAGAGAGAGAAGAGGAAAGGTAAGAGTGTAGGACTGAGAATAGGAACTCTGAATGTTGGTACTATGACAGGGAAAGGTAGAGAGCTGGCTGATATGATGACGGATATACTGTGTGTACAGGAGACCAGGTGGAAGGCTTGTAGTATAGGAGCAGGATTCAAGCTGATGTATTATGGTGTGGATAGTAAGAGAAATGGGGTAGGTGTGGTCCTGAAGGAGGAGTTTGTGAGGAATGTTCTGGAGGTGATGAGAGTGTCAGACAGGGTGATGAGTCTGAAGTTGGAGGTTGAAGGGGTGATGTTGAATGTTGTTAGTGGTTATGCCCCACAGGAAGGTTGTGAGTTAGAGGAGAAAGAGAGATTCTGGAGTGAATTAGATGAGGTGGTAGAGAGTATTCCCACGGGTGAGAGTGGTGATAGGAGCAGATTTTAATGGACATGTTGATGAAGGGAACACAGGTGATGAGGAGGTGATGGGCAAGTTTGGAGTTAAGGAAAGGAACCTTGAAGGACATATGGTAGTGGACTTTGCTAGGAGGATGGACATGGCTGTGGTTAACACTTATTTTCAGAAGAGGGAGGAGCATAGAGTGACTTACAAGAGTGGAGGTAGGAGCACACAGGTAGATTACATCCTATGTAGAAGAGGCAATCTGAAAGAGATTAGTGACTGTAAAGTAGTATTGGGAGAGAGTGTAGCCAGACAGCATAGGATGGTGGTGTGTGGGATAAATTTGATGGTCTGTAAGCAGAGGTCAAAGATAGAGATGGAGAAGAAAACCAAGTGGTGGAAGCTGAAAAAGGAGGAATGTTGTGAGGAATTTAGACAGAAGTTGAGGCAGGCTCTGGGTGGGCAGGTAGTGCTGCCAGATGACTGGGAAACTACAGCAGAAGTGATCAGGGAGACAGGAAGAAAGGTGCTGGGTGTGTCACCTGGAAGGAGGAAAGAAGATAAGGAGACTTGGTGGTGGAATGAGGAAGTTCAGGATAGTATTCAGAGGAAAAGGTTAGCCAAGAAGAAGTGGGACATGGACAGGACTGAAGAGAATAGACAGAAATACAAGGAGTTACACCACAGAGTGAAGAGGGAGGTGTCTAAGGCCAAGCAGAAGGCGTATGATGAGTTGTACACTAGGTTAGACACTAGAGATGGAGAGAAGGACTTGTACAGGTTAGCTAGGCAGAGGGATTGAGGTGGGAAGGATGTGCAGCAAGTTAGAGTTATTAAGGATAGAGATGGAAAGGTGCTCACAAGTGAGGAGAGTGTACAGAGGAGATGGAAGGAGTACTTTGAAGAGCTGATGAATGAGGAAAATGAGAGGGAAAAAAGAGTAGAAGGGGTGAACTCTGTGGAACAGAAAGTAGATAAGATTAGAAAGGATGAAGTCAGGAAGGCTTTGAAGAGGATGAAAAGTGGAAAGGCAGTTGGTCCTGACGACATCCCGGTGGAGGTCTAGAAGTGTCTAGTAGAGGCAGCAGTGGAATTTTTAACTAGTCTGTTTAACAGGGTTTTAGAGAGTGAGAAGATGTCTGAGGAATGGAGAAGAAGTGTATTAGTGACGATCTTTATGAATAAGGGTGACATGCAGAGTTGCAGTAACTGTAGGGGGATAAAGTTGATGAGCCATACAATGAAGCTATGGGAAAGAGTAGTGGAAGCTAGGTTAAGGAAGGTAGTGGAAATTTGTGAGCAGCAGTATGGCTTCATGCCCAGAAAGAGCACAACAGATGCAATTTTTGCTCTGAGAATGTTGATGGAGAAGTATAGGGATGGTCAGAGAGAGTTGCACTGTGTGTTTGTAGACTTGGAGAAAGCGTATGACAGGGTGCCAAGAGAAGAGCTGTGGTACTGTATGAGGAAGTCAGGAGTAGCAGAGAAGTATGTCAGAGTGGTGCAGGACATGTATGAGAGGAGCAGGACAGTGGTGAGGTGTGCTGTAGGGCAGACAGAGGAGTTCAAAGTGGAGGTGGGACTGCATCAGGGATCGGCTCTGAGCCCCTTCCTGTCTGCTATGGTGATGGACCAGTTGTCAGAGGAGGTCAGACAGGAGTCTCCTTGGACAATGATGTTTGCAGATGACATTGTGATCTGTAGTGAGAGCAGGGAGCAGGTGGAGGAGAACCTGGAGAGGTGGAGGTTTGCGCTGGAGAGAAGAGGAATGAAAGTCAGTCGTAGTAAGACTGAGTACATGTGTGTGAATGAAAGGGAGGGAAGTGGAACAGTAAAATTACAGGGTGAAGAGGTGAAGAAGGTACAGGAGTTTAAGTACTTGGGGTCAATAGTCCAGAGTAACGGAGAGTGTGGGAAAGAGGTAAAGAAGCGAGTGCAGGCAGGTTGGAATGGGTGGAGAAAGATGTCAGGAGTTCTGTGTGATAGAAACATTTCAGCGAGAATCAAGGGGAAGGTGTACAGGACAGTGGTGAGACCAGCCATGCTGTATGGTTTAGAGACAGTATCACAGAGACAGGAGTCAGAGCTGGAGGTAGCAGAGCTGAAGATGTTGGGGTTCTCTTTGGGAGTGACAAGGTTGGACAGGATTAGGAACGAGTACATCAGAGGGACAGCTCATGTTGGACGTTTGGGGGACAAAGTTAGAGAGGCCAGGTTAAGATGGTTTGGACATGTCCAGAGGAGGGAGAGTGACTATATTGGTAGGAGAATGTTGGACATGGAGCTGCCAGGCAGGAGGAAAGGAGGAAGGCCAAAGAGGAGGTGTATGGATATAATAAATGAGGATATGAAGCTAGTGGGTGTAAGTGTTGAGGATGCAGAAGATAGGGATAGGTGGAGAGAGATGATTCACTGTGGCGACCCCTGAAGGGAAAAGCCGAAAGAAGAAGAAGAAGAAGAAGAAAGAAGAAGACACAAAGTAGTAACAAGTCGACGCTATGACCTCTGGCTCCATGACGATTTATTTAAAACACATGTAAATGAGGATTAAGCACTAAAGGAAATGATTACAGCTTTTAACAATACATTTAAACCCCAGGCAACGAGTGAACAGTCTTCATTTCTCCTTCAAACGTCAAAGTCAAACAGATGCAAGCAAAAAAAATATATAACATTAAAGAAGAAAATGTCCATATATATTGAAGTACATGCTTATAAATATGAACAAATGAACAAAAAGTCAATAGATATAATATATATCAGATATAATCATTGCAAAAATATTACACTTACAGCAGATTTTTATTTAATCCACATTTAAAGGGGGAAAAAAAGCATGAAGGCTTCATTTCTAAGCTAAATAATTAAATATTAATAATCAACACAAACTACACACAGAGCTGAGGAGGTCATCTGTCCAGAGAGTTCTGGAAACTTCCAGAGAAATATATCAATAGCAGAGGAAGTTGAGCTTCTCGTCGCAGCGTCGGTTCTCCCAGAGGCGTGTGATGGTGTTGCGAGCTCCACAGCGGTAGCGTTGCGCCGGACATGAGGGCATGACAGAAACCAGGCTGTCCAGCGGGGTCTTGCTCACACTGAGCCACTGTCCATCCATGAAGTGAAGGCCGGTCCAAATGCTGGCTGTTTGGGTTTGTATATTTTCAGCCAGGGTGAGTTGAAGTGCAGAGACGGGACTGGCCAAGCCAGTGTAGTGAGTTTTGCAATAGTCCAGAGCTTCACCCCATGTCTTGTTTTCTTTCACTACGCTAACTCTCCAGAAGCAAAAGAAAGGCCACACGATTGCACAGCTCGCATCATTCCAGCCCACAGGAGTGAACGAGCCACAGTCCTCAGTTCCTTTCCAATTATCCGGCTGATCGAGGCGCCACTTGAAGAAATTCGTCGGTTCTCCGTCAGACCACTGCCAGATGTTTACACCTGCTTTGGTTCGATTTAACCCGATCCAAATATTCATAAGGTTTAATCCAACCGAAATGTTCACCAGCCTCTGGTTCTCCTCGTCTGAAGTGATGGTTGCCAGATCCATGTATTTTTCCCTGCAGTAGCTCTGAGCAGAAGTCCAGTTCATTTTTTGACTCGCGTAGATATATTCTCTTCTCTGACCCACAGCTGTGCCGCAGAGCAGGAGAAACACCGCCACCAGAAACGACTTCATCTCTGCTGACCGACGTGCCTGAGCTCTGTGTGGATAGTGAGAACTCATTTACAACCCATGCAAAAAGAGGAGCATTTAAACACCTCCAGGAACTCATTTACATTTTTTGAGTTGCGTTAGAGGACGTTCAGTTTTTTCTCACACTCGGTTCTAAGAATGTCATGCGTGAAGCAGCTTCATCCTGGAAAAAATAAAACAAAAAAAAAAACAAGAAGAAAGGAAAAATGACCCTGAGATTAAATGCAGAAGAAACCTTGAGAGGAACGAGGCGTAGGGTTTGAGTCACTGTTGCTCAGTCGGTAGCAAAGAAAATGAAGTTTCTGAAATGAAAAGCTTAGGGTTGAGGAGATGAGAATGTTGGAGGAAGAAGAAGATCCTCAGCAGAACCCTTATCTCATTGTCAATCAACTATTGAAAATCTGCAGCCTTCAGCAAGCTTGTCAGTAGTGCCGGTTGCCAGATCTGTATTGTTCTTTCCTGCAGTAATTCTCAGCAGCTTGATGATTTTTAATAGTAGATGTTGTCATAAAGCAGCTTTAAACAGGTTAACAGGAACCCCAGATTAACAGGAAACTCATGTTCTCCTGGGGATTTATGGGATGAAGGGATAACAAATACAATACAGTATGCAGATTTATGATAGATAGACTGCAGTTTCCCTTTAGACCACAATCCCAGATTTGGTGTTTTCTATTAAATATAATACAAAATATATATAAAACAATATAATATAATCTACAGCACCCTTGCAGCAGCAGACCCATTTATCAGTAGTCAGGGTTGCCAGATCCATATATTTTCTTCCTGAGCATAAAGCCTGGAACATAAATATATATATATATACAGCTCTGGAAAAAAATAAGAGACCACTGCAAAATAATGAGTATCTTATGTTTTTTTCTTACAGGTTCAAGTATTGGTAAGATGAACAGATTTGTTTAATTTTTTGTGAACTGCTGACAATATTTCTCCTAAATTCAAAATAAAATAACTATTTCTACATCTGCATGTGTTTTGGCTCCATGCTCTCCACCAGTTTCTTACATTGCTGTTGGATATATACTTTATACCACTCTTTTTGCAAAAAAAAGCAAACAGCTCAGCTTTGCTTGATGGTTTGTGACCATCCATCTTCCTCTTGATGACATTCCGGAGGTTTCAATAGGGTTCACATCTGGAGACTGGGCAGTGGTCTTAATTTTTTCCAGAGCAGTATATGTATATATGTATATATATATATATATATATATATATATATATATATATATATATATATATATATATATATATAACTCACACATGCCTCATGTTTGCTCCATTTAGGGATGGAATGAGAATTCGCTTACATCACATGCAAATCTGGACAACCTCCAGCATCAGGCAGGGCTTCATTTCAACCGTTAATGGACAGCAGGAACCGTTTCTGACATGAAAGAAATAAATGGAAATAAATATTACAGATGAGTTTATATACAGATTTTTATATTTATTTATTTTTAATTTTAAAATTTAATTAACTCATTAAATTAATTATCTCATAAATAATAATAATATCATTATTGGTTCCAAGAATATGTATTCAAATATTATTTGAATATATATTTATATATATTTAATAATATTATAATATAAAATTTATAGTTTATAATATATATATATATATATATATATATATATATATATATATATATATATATATATATATATATTTATATTATATTTATATTATATATAAATATATTATATAAATATATAATATAAATATAATTTATATTATATTTATATATATATATTTATATTATATTTATTATATATAAATATAAAATATATATTTTTAAATTTATTATTATTTATTTCTGTTTTTTTTTTTTGTTGGTTCCAATTGTGCATTCTAATATTTGTATTTATTTATTTATTTATTTATTTATTTCTAATATATATATATATATATATATATATATATATATATATATATATATATATTTATATCACTTGAAAAACCCACCAAAAAATGCACAAAAATGTAAAATAAAAAATGTAAATATTAAAAATGTATTCAATTATTAGAAAGGATTTAACTATTAGAAATGTTTCACCGAATAATACATTTTTAAAAAAAAAACATTTTCTGAACATAAATTTTAAATCCACATATATATCATATGAATGATCCAATAATATATATATAAAACTGATTTTTTTTATTATTTTTTATTGCGCATGAATGAGCTCACAGAGATGCAAGGGGCAAATTCAACTATTTAGAATGTTAAAACCTGGGATATATGATTATAAATAGTTAATAAATAGTTCATTAATCAAATGATATATGTGCCTAGTATGATCTATTGATCTTTAGTGGCATTAGTATCAGACAGAGCTCTAATACTATTCTGTAGCATGACCTCCAGCAGCATTCCTCCTTTTATTCCTGTCTCTCCGGCTGAAAAGAAGCCTCTGAGAGACAGTGTCAGTGAGAGTGTCTCAGGATCCGTGATCGAGCAGGAATCCTGAGCCTGAAAGCAAAAAAACAGATAATGTTTCACAACGGAATAAATTTCTGTCTCGATCTCAGGTTCCAGTCCTCTCTGACTTCAGCACTCTGTCATTTGTGTCGTGTTTCATGACTCTTCAGTCAGTCTGAAATGGAAAAAAGGAAGTCCTCCAGTAGGAGCGTGATTGGATTCTTCCTCTGAATCTAGTCCCTCCTGGACCCGGCTCTTACGAGGGTCCTTCAGCATTCACTCTGGCCATGGTGACCCTGAAGCAGGGCTGAAACAGACGCTCGGGCTCGCCTCGCTGCTCGGCACAGTGCAGTTTGCTGCTCGGGAAATGTTTGTGGAAACCCTGAGGGCCGGCGGAATGGCTGGGGGCGGGACTCGGCTCACATCCTGCATCGCAAGACACAAAATACATCATATACATCACATTATATGTATTATTTAAATATAATTAAAAACAAATATTAATAAGAATTATCTGTACAAGTGAAAATAAATATCTAAAAATATTTTTATGAATATATATAGGTTTTAGCGTGACGTTTTGCTGACCTGGCTCTCTGAGAGGAAGGCCGCTGTCCAGCCGACTGGGTTTGGTGTTGATGAAGAGGATGCAGAGGACGCACACGGTGATGAGGAAGGCCAAGAGGACAACCGCGGCGATGGACAGACCTACAAGAGCACCGATACTGGAAGGGCAGAGGGAGTGGAAGTCACCTGCAGTACTGATGTTCCTTCAGCACACCACTAGAGGGCACCAGCATCTGTTACTGTTACTGAGTCCCGTTACAGCTAACGTTACAGGTGTAGATTGTAATGTATTGAGCATCTTTGTCCAATCAGCATCAAAGATTTGGGATTTTTGAGATTATTACTTGTAACATTTTACTTGAAATAACGTAAAATGGTTTTGGTTTTTTTTCCCCCTCGTGTCCATTTTATTTATGTCATAATGGGTTCATCAACAACTTTGAGACTTTAATCAATAAAGTTTGTCACAGAGACAGAAATTCTACTCTGTAAATCCAGCTCATCCAGGGCAGTGATATAAATCACGTGGATAAATGGATGGACAGCACAATAAAGCAGTTACTATTGTGCAAGATGGCAAAGATGATAAAGCATTTATTATTATATTATATTATTATTATCATTGTTGTGTACATTTAGGTGTAGATGTTGTCCGGCTTTCAATCAGGCTTCGTTTTTATATGCGGTGTTTATATGAGGATTTTGCAATAAACCAAAAATAAAATAAAATAAAATAAAATAAAATAAAATAAAAGTAAATTAAATAAAATGTAATTAAATAAATAAATATTTAAATAAATAAAAATTTAATTAAATAAAATTAAAAAGTATACTATTTTATAATGTACAATGCATGTTTGATTTATTCCTGTTTTATTTATTTATTTGTTTGTTTTATTTTGTATAGGTTACACACCTTTCACTTTTTACTCTAAACCAAATTCACTACAGATTCATTTTGAAAGCTTCAACAGGTGTGTGTGTGTGTGTGTGTGTGTGTGTGTAAGATATATATATATAGAGAGAGAGAGAGAGAGAGAGAGAGACAGACAGACAGACAGATAGATAGATAGATAGATAGATAGATAGATAGATAGATAGATAGATAGATAGATAGATAGATAGATAGATGTAGAGTGAAGCATTTATATATATATATATATATATATATAAATATAAACATAGTCTCCTTACCTGAGCCACCACATGTACCCATACTCGTATGGGAAGAAGCTGTTGGGATCGTCGCAGCAGTATTTCACGTCGTTGAAGCCACAGCAGAACTGCGCGCGCTCGTCGCCGCCGGCTCTCGGGCATGTGAAGGCGCGCACGAGCTCCTGCTCCGCGGTGTAGTAGCTCGAGCACACGGCGCTCATTCTCACATCTCTCTCTCTCTCTCTTTTAACAATTATAACAACAATTATCCTTTCTTTTCTTTCCTCGGTGTCTTCTTCTTCTTCTTCTTTAAATAGATGTAGTCACCGCTGTTCAAAACACTTCATATGGTGTGTGTGTGTGTGATTCATTCCGCATTTATACTGCAGCGCTGCTGAATTCTGTCCCCTGATTGGTCACGAGCTGAACCGACGGCACCATAATCTTCGATTCGAAAGCAAAAGTTTTCCCTTTAATCCCTGTAGATAGGGTGATTATTTAACAGGAATGGAAGGAGTCTCCAGTGTCAGACTTTCTTCAGGGTGTGGTGCTGGTAGAGGAAAAATAAACAGCCTACACAGCTGTGGCTGATTATTCTCCTGTAACAACACAACAAACAGTGCTACTGAATCAGTACTGAGTTATAACAATATGGACGTCACTCAGGGTTCTTATTACGTATAAGGCGTCATTTTGGAGAAGATGTTAGAGAAAGTCTCCGCCCCCATAGAGAAAAGTTGTATAAAATTTTTTAAAGAAGAGATGAATTGTAAGGCACTCTAGATAAGGGCGTCTCCCATATGCCAGAAATGTAAATGAAAGCAACAAGATGCTACCACCACCATGCTTCACTGCAGAAAGCAAGGCCCTTAACCATCAACTGTATAAAAAAATGATTTATAAATTGCAAGATGCTGTGAAGTAGAGTGTCTGCTGGATTAAAGGACGCTACCACCACCATGCTTCACTGCACCTTGAACCGTTATTCTACTTCAGTTCACACACACCAACCGAAGTCCGTCATGAGTTTTCTCAAACTAGGACGCCTTAAAACTTGGTGGCTCATGTGGTTAAGGCACTGGGTTGTTGATCGGGGTTCAAGCTCCAGCACCACCAACCTCCACTGTTGGGCAAGGCTCTTAACCCTCTCTGCTCCAGTATCATAGCTGCCCCTGCGCTCTGACCCCAACTTTCTCAGCTGGGATGTGCAAAAAAAAGAATTCCACTGTGATGTACAGTATGTGTGGCGACAATAAAGGCCTCGGTTCTAAACTGCGCTGCTGTTACACTGTCTAAATCTTTCCACGTCAATGAACGACTGGGTTTTTCTAAACCATAGAGGAGCTATTGTGAATCGAGTGGACACGGCATTCATCAAATAAACACTTTTCATCTTAATTAAAACTGCAGCTGTGCATTCAGACTCTTTAAAATAACGAAGCGACCCTCGAGATAATTTCATTCCTGGAACGTCGGCTTTTATCGGGAAAATGAAAGCCATGCCGAGGAGCAGGTATAATGACTTCCGATTATTAAAAAGAGACCCACACAAAACAAAGTGAAATTGCCCAGAACAGCCTTGGAGTATTGTTCCTATTTTTCCTCTTAGAGCCAAGACCAGCAATTCATCATTGAATGGCATTTAAAATGCACTCCAACGAAGGACAAAAAAGCACTGCATATGGAACCAGACCTTGAGAGCGCAGGCAATAAAAGCAGGACGTGTCACGAGGAAATCGTCAGAGCGAAGAATGTCATCGATGCATTTGTTTTGAGAAAGCGGAGCATCCACTTTTCACAAAAGGGTTCTTTGCTGCTTAAATGCAGTCTCACATTTTAAGCTAAGAGCTGAAGGAGTCTCTAGTTTCAGTGCTTTATAACACGTCTCCAGGATTTCTCTGATTTCTGGCCTTAGCTCCTCCTGGGACGTTTCTCGCTTTCATCTTAAATCCATTTATTGGAAGATTTCAGCAGCTTGACATTTCGGAAAGCAACATGTGGTGTCTGCTGAACGATTTGCTCTTTTCCCCGCTCGTTTTTCAATGAGGCTGAGAAAGGTTTTGATTTTTTTTCCGAATATACATCAATTGCCATTTCATGCTATTGTTTCGTTCAGAACAGTAAAGTTGAAGTAGTGCTCTCTGTGTGTGATTCATTACATTTACAGCTTCGTGGATGCATTTATTTGGATTCATTTTGGCAGCACAATGATTTTCTTCAGTGCTGGAGAAACATTAGTCTGCTCGAGCGGCAGCTTTGACACTCGCTCTCTAATGATGATGAAGTACAGCGTTCGGGGAAATTACCCAGAGAGGCTCTGCTGCATGGAGATACACTCGGGGGAAACAAATGATGTCCTCTGATTGCTTTGTTAAGAAAGGACACGCTGTGTTATAAAACCTTCCTATAAATAAATACGGTCATTTAGAGAAAGTATAAACCTTTTTTTTTGGACATTTCCATCTCGTTTTTCGAAGATATCTTAACTACAAACTAGATGTAGTTACCTTCTGTCTTGTGATTGGTTGATTAAAACACCTTCTGTGATGTGACTGGCTCCTGGATAGTGACATCATAGAAAGATATAGGAAGTATTTTACACACTATTGCCTGCTAAGTAATACAAGCTGTTCTGATTGTGGGGTGGAGCTGCAGATTGTCCTACTGTCACCCTGACTCTACACACACACACACACACACACACACAGCTCTCTCAGTGTTTGTTTCGGTTTAAGGTTGAGTGAAACTGTATAGATTGTCGCTTTTCTTTCCTCGTCTATATTTCCACCAACAATCCCTTTTCCAATTGTCCACAGATCCTTAATCCAGCTCCAGATCCCTAATAGGATCGCTGGTATTAACCCCAGGACGGTGCAGCCAGCTGTCGAGGAGCCCCCCTAGTGGCCGAGAGGGACATAAAGCCAGACACTGAATACTCCCCCTGGCAGTGTGATGGGATTTACTCTTATAAACAGTCACCAGTCGAGAGTGGACTTCACGGAGTGGTTCGTCCTGCCTCCGGTCTCTCTGGCAGTGGTTCCTTCTCTGTCTGCATGGCAGCTTGATTTGACTTGTGTGTGTGTAAATGCTTCGAGGACGTGACACCATGCCCCCGGGCGCCATGTGGAGCCGGGCGAAGAACGTATGCCAGCAGAACGGCCTCCTGATCCTGTCCGTGCTGGCTGTGGTGGTCGGCTGCCTGCTGGGATTCTTCCTACGTTCCAAACATCTCTCTGAACAGGTCAGTCTTTCTTTACTCATCAGCTCTCTTTCTTTCTACCTTGATAAATTCGTTTGAAAATCCAGCATCGTGTCAGGAGACAGTGTTATTAATGTGAATGGAGCTTGAACTCCATTAGACCTTCGGCTAAGAACTGATCATGAACGTAACCCTTGCTCATTATCAACAGCATGACTTTAGCATTATTTCAAGCACTGATGCTTCAACCTGTTAATCTTCCTACAGTTTCTGCGCCATGTAATTGAACAGTGTTCTGAGATGTGTACACCAACGTTCAGGATACACCGTGCAACACCTCCAAAACAAGTTGTTTCCTCACTCTTGCCTTCCCTCATGCTTGTGTAGAAAGAGCAAAAGCACTAATATATAAAAGGCTAATGAAAAAAGCGACTGTAGAGCAAGATAGGCCCCTAGGGGTGGAGCTTAAACCATCTACAGAGTTCTTCTACAGAGAGAGATTTTATGAAACGTGCAAAACTAGCTCAAGGTCTCATACTGATAAAAGAATCTTCTTATATCACATTATCCTTTCATCTCCGATGCTCTGTTCTGCTAGGAGGTGAAGTACTTCCAGTTTCCCGGAGAGCTGCTCATGAGGATGCTGAAGATGCTCATCCTGCCTCTTGTTGTCTCCAGGTAAGAGCACCACCGAGTGAGTATGCTGCGTATTTCAAGGACTAAAAACGATGAATAATATCCGGCATGCAAGAGAACAAAAACAACAACAACAACAACTACAAGAAGGACAGAAAAGTAGAGCTGCAAGCAGCGACTGACGGGCTCAAGCACTTATCACTTCTCAAACAAGAAAGTACACTACTTAAGACATAATGATTATAGTACTTACCCGCGGAAGTGAATGTAAGTAAGGAAAAACAGTGTGTCTGTGAATTACAGCTCTGAATTGAAACTTTTTTTCCCGCTTGAAAGGGAATTGTGAAAAGGAAGTATCGAACAAGTGGCTATTTTCTGGCTTTTAAGCAGTTTCTGTTAAAGTGGATGCCGGGCAGCTTGTAGCTCTTCTACAGAATGGTGGCATTCATGCACCCTTTTCTTTTCCGGAGGAAAGTGAAGAGAAAATAGCTTTCGTTTTTTTTTGTTGTTGACCGTAGAAGTAAGCTTTTTTTCTGTAAAATGAAATGGGATTGATCAAGGGGCATGTGCAGGTTCAGAGACCAGCTGAGCCTCAGATACATAACACACTCCGGCTAAAGCAAATATCCCATTTCCTAATTTTGGTTGGAACGAGAACGAATCTTTCTACATTGGAAATATACACATGAAATAAATGATGAAGTAATTTAGATAAGCTTAGCTGTGGAAGTGGAAACTCAGCAGCAGTTAAAGCAGTAGTATGTTTTCTGGTACTTTTAAAAATCTTCAGTACAGCTTGCTGGTTTTTCTGAAAAGTTTCCATGATGGGACTGAAACTGGTTATAAACAGTTTATAGTCAGAGCAATAATCATTTTCTCACAATATGGCAGAGGCAGTAGAAGAGACGTGAGCAAGAATTTCTCAGGATTAGTGTAATGCTCCTGTGGAGGAGAGGTGCACTGGAGTAAAGCTCCAGATGGTCCAAAACTCCATCAGAATCAGGCGCTATTGGACTTAATCCCATCTAGCTGAGACACACTTACATGCACACACACACAGATGATATGGCGTGTAATAAACATGAAAACCACCACATTGATGTCTTTTTGCCTTCAGGGAGGGAACCATCAGCCTGGCTCGTGTGCTTTGAGACTGATTTGGAAGTGCACTCACGTTTCAGTTTCTAATATGTAGAAACTATTTGTGAGAGATTGCATCAAATCAGAGTGGCTATGCATCACGCTTGTTGGCGATTTCAAGCCGAGGCAGTTCATGTCACTATCTTGAGGACAATCTTTGTTGTTGGTGGTGTTTTTTTTTTTTTTTGGTTTCTCGAAATTAAAGATCTTGTCTTGCTGCTGTCATTTTACAATTTGGTCTGTCGCACAATAGGAAAACTTACTGAATGGTAGAAAGCATTGATGCTGGAGATTCATTCCATAAATATTAAATAAAGCACCAAAATCCATTTCTGTTATTTTATTAGTTTTATTTCTGCCCCTAGTTTGATGTCCGGTCTGGCTGCACTGGACGCTAAATGCTCGAGCCGCTTGGGCATCATGACTATCTCCTACTACCTGTGGACCACCTTTGTAGCAGTAGTAGTGGGCATCGTCCTAGTGATCATCATCCACCCGGGTGGAGCGGCCCAGAAGGAGGACTCGGAGGATGGAGGCAAGCCGATCATGAGCTCTGCGGACGCTCTGCTTGACCTCATCCGGTAAGAACCTTGTGCTTTCAAAGCAGTAACCCCTTATACTTATAAGACCTTGCTTAATATTTAACTATTATTGAAGAACTCTAGTGTGTTTAGTACATACTGGTCTGGACCAACTGCTGGGGTTAAACGGTTAGGATAAATTTTCCATGCTCTGATGTTGATGTTGTAGTGCCCCAATCAAGTGCCCCTCCCAATGGACAGGTCAAATCCCAAGACTGACTGACCGCCAGTGTTGGGCTCTTGAGAAAATTAACTAAACGCAATAAAATTCCAGTTGATTACTTGTCAAGTTCCAGTATGACCTTTCGGCATCTGAGCTACTTTCAAAAGTTTGTGGATCTTCATTCCAGTCTCATTGCGATTGACCGAATCGGTCTTTTTTGGATCTGAACTGAAAGCACTTTAATGATAAACTGATAGAGAGTGTTGAGCAACCATAACAGCTTTAATGCACCACCACTATGTCCACAAAACTGCAAGTGGTAAAATTCTCACAGCATGTTCTCAGGTTCTAAAAGTAGCATAAAGGCCACTAGGAGTTTGTCTGGTTCCATGCTGTGTTTTTGCTCCCAGATCTCCTTGTCTAATGTGGGATCTTTTCCTTATTCCCAGCCATTTGAGCCACATAGGCGAGAGAAGAGTCTTCTTGTGAATCCTTTTGCTAACACTGAGCTAATTAGAGGGAGAAAGAAGCGAGCAAGGGGACAAGTCTGTCTTTAACTTGGATCAGTAGGTCACTAGTGCAGTCGGTCAAGATCACGTTAAATAGAGCTTTACAGTTTAGAGAGCAAACGGTTCCTAAAATGGTGAACCCTCCTTAGGTGGCCTCCTTTGGTAAGTCACTCAGTAAGGGCGCTGATGCACAGCACAGGATTAGTAATTGCTTTGGTGGTGACTAATGGATGTTTTCTGGCCAACCTTTCGACAGTGTAAATGTGTTCAGAGTGTGTGACAGTGCATCATTTTCGTCATATTTCAAGTCATATGGCCTACAGAAATGTTGCAGATGATTACTCCGATCAGAGTGTCACTGTGGCATATTCCACAGGATGTCCAATTTTATCAGTAGGGACAGTAGCACTCACTGCAAAGACAAGTCCCAGGTTTATATTAAAGCATGGTAGAGCTTATATCTATGATAATCCTGCCACAGTGCAGCTGAAATCAAATAATTTAGCACATTATGTCTTTCTCTCGACTAGCAACATGTTTCCTGCCAACCTGGTCCAAGCTACCTTTCAACAGGTGAGATGTCATGGAGCAAAATATAATTCATCCTTGCTTCATTCTTTAATTGAATAACAAAGGTCTGTCATGTCTTTCCATGGTCTTTATAGTACCGTAGCAGGAGTATCCCCATCTTAAAGCCAAAGCCCACCGTGAACCAGGACCTGACAGAGTCCACAACCAGACGCATGCTTATCTACGGCATCCAGGACGACAATGGCACAGACATCCAGAGCTTCTCGTTGGACTTAACACCACCTCCAGATGTGGTGTTCAGGACGCTACCTGGGACTAGTGATGGCATGAATGTCCTGGGGATTGTCATCTTTTCAGCCACCATGGGTGAGTTCATGTTCTCGTTTGTTCTAACTGCGAGTCTACAGACAGGAATGAATTAGCGTAGGACCTTCAATAGAACGGAAGATGTAGCTCGGTGGTTAGGCATTGATCAGAAGGTTGCAAGTTCAAATCTCAGGACTGCCAAGTTGCCACTTCTGGGCCCTTGAGCAAGGCCCTCAAAAGACAGCTTGCACTGGATAAGGGCACACTTAAGATTGACTAGAGTGGATCTTAAGAGTTTAAAGCAGTGATTATCGTGAGCAGCTGTGTAGAATAACATGGGTGACAATAGTTAAAGCCTTTCCATAAGGCAGCAAAATGACTGGATTGTCGAGAGGGAATTGCGGTGCCTGATGTTAAAAGTCTTCTTTTATACAACTCAGTGCATTCATTCATGTTCAATCATTCGGAAAATGCTTTAAGCCAAAGCTAGTAAGGAGGAGAATCTAACTTGGGTATAGAGCAGCAAGAACACTTACATAGATTTACATCTTTCATTTATTCAACTGATCCGAGCAGATCAAGTTTAAGGGCCTTGCGCAAGAGCCCAATGATGGCCGGGATTTGAACTCCAATCAAAAAGCTCGAGATCCTTGTGGACAAGGAAACTAGCGAAAGTAGAATCTGCCTTTGTGCTTCCAAATTTGCACGGCTCGGTGCTTACCCCAAATGAACACACTTTATTACAGCTCTATCTTTGGTTCTCTGCTTTCTACCTTCCTTTATATTTGCTCACTTAAATCTCACTTTATTCTTGACGACTATTCCGCACTTGAAGTGGTCTTTGATAAACAGAAGTTAAATTTGCCATGTCAATAGCATTCATGATGTTTTATTTTTCTAGGAATCATGCTGGGAAGAATGGGACCCAATGGCAGTGCGCTGGTCAACTTCTGCCAGAGTTTAAATGAAGCAGTGTTGAAAATTGTAGCCATTGTTATCTGGTATGTCATTCTCCAGCACGTTTGATGGGAAATCTATACTAATACATCCCCATGACACATTTTCTATACCATATTGTACAGACAGTAGTTGTTTTCTACTCCAACAGTTCAGCTCTTACTCTCTCGCAGGTATTTCCCATTTGGGATCGTCTTTCTGGTGGCTGGAAAGATCTTGGAGATGGATGACCCCTCTGCCATGGGGAAGAAATTAGGTTTCTATGCTATCACCGTGGTTATCGGGCTGATCGTCCACGGTCTCTTCATCCTGCCCGCCATGTACTTCTTTATCACCAAGAAGAGCCCGATTGTTTACATCCGAGGCATTCTGCAGGCTCTGCTTATCTCACTGGCCACTTCTTCCAGGTGAAAACCTGATCACCACCAAGAGAGGGCTTTCAGGGGTCATTCCAGTTCCAGTTATTTGGTTGGACAGTGTTCCATCTGGCTCATTGAAAAAGTCAAACAGATTTCGCCATGTGTCCGTTCGATCCCAAAATTTCCTTTCCAGCATCACTTCTAGCTTGCTCATTAGGGAAAATTTAAATTTATATAGGGATTTCTGTAAACCTGCCTAGTGACAATGTCTGTTGCTGAACTGAAATAAATAATTTAATGCTCTGTTGGTTTGCTTCAGCTCTGCCACGCTGCCCATCACCTTTAAGTGCCTCCTGGAGAACAACCATATTGACCGACGTATCATCCGCTTTGTCTTACCCGTTGGAGCCACCATCAACATGGACGGTACAGCACTCTACGAGGCCGTGGCAGCGATCTTCATTGCTCAGGTCAACAACTATGAGCTGGACTTTGGCCAGATCATCACCATCAGGTATGGTGACGAAGTAGTTTTTGTACCACACAATATTGCCTCACATATGAGTTGATGCCAAAGAATGATAGGCTTTGGTTTGTCTGCCAGCATCACAGCCACAGCAGCCAGTATCGGTGCAGCAGGGATTCCTCAGGCTGGCTTGGTAACAATGGTGATCGTATTAACCTCAGTGGGGCTTCCTACTGATGACATCACATTGATAATCGCTGTGGATTGGGCCCTGTAAGTATCTCCTGTATATCCCTAAAAGACTTTCTTCACCATCAGCCTATTTCATGTATAACCTACAAATCTAGTTCTGGAAATTATATTTGCATCTATTTCAGGGACCGTTTCAGGACGATGGTGAACGTCATGGGAGATGCACTGGCCACTGGGATCATGGCACACATATGCAGGAAAGACTTTATGAAGGAGGGTGAAGAGGTGAGATCCAATGTAAAAACATCTCACTTAGACGGGTTTTATGAAGTTTAGCAATCGTCCAAGTCATCAGTTAGCGCTACATCATAGCACACTCATAATCTTGGCATGTCTGTATCGCAGATTCCACTGATCTGTGAAACTAAGCCCGGGTTAAGCGTCCAGAGGATGACGTCCTACCAGAGCAATGGCTGCTTCCAGGCTCCTCCGGTGTGCCCCGGGAGGCCTGAACAACTTTCTCCAGATGTGGCTCGCCTTGTACAGCTGGAAGAAGGAATCAGGCCGGAGAAGAAGCATAGGAAGTCCACGCACCACGTCAAGAGGAAAGTACAGGATCGAGATCGAGACCACTGCACTATCGACATGAACAGCCTTGAAACCAATGTCTAGACTCTAGATCGTTCAGATCTTGAGCACTTGAGGCATGCGCAAGAGACAAGTGCTAGCCATGTTATTTTGTCTCTTGGCATTCAAAATCCTTCTGCTGAAAGGCTAGTGGAGGTTAGAATGTGTGTGGAAACGTGAAACAGACCATCTAGGTTTGAAAAGAAGAAGAATCGATCTGGACCTACCTCTGGAACTTTCTCGACTATTGTTGCTCCTCACAAACACACAGCACATGTCAGGTTCTTTCAGCTGGTTATAGTAACCCACGCTGGGTACAAGAATGAGTGGTCTGTGACAATCCACTCGGTCAACATGGATGATGAAGGAACTGTTAGAGCACACCACGTTCACTGCTTCATCATGGGCAGGACATTTCATACCCTGCTGACTTTATTATTTTGTAAAGTTTGCTCTTGAGTTTATTAAGTATATTTGGCATTAGGGAGACAGTTTCATTTTCAAAACATGTTGTGAAGGATGTTCTGAAGAACCTTGAAAATGCAAACTAGTTCAAGAATTTTTCTCTGTTTTATTTATTGTGTAAACCCAGTTTTGTGGAGTTGGGTGGATTTCTTTCAATAAATCGTTCAAAAGGTGTTTATTACACAGAGACGTATGTATGATGGACGTGTGAGAGGAGTCCTCAGTGTCAGTGCTGCTAGCTTAGCGGTAGGATTTTACATCTTAAGTGAATATTATATCTCCTTAAAAATGGATGAAGCTGAAGAACAAAACAATGAGTTAACATTCCATTGCATTTTCTTTTTGAGTTTGAATCGTAATCATCGGAGAATAAACGAAATTCAGCCAAGGAAACAGACTGCGGAAAGACACCAGCTGCTGAGGGAGCTGAGGGAGAAAGCATCTTCTTGATGCTATCTGAAAGTGTGCGGTAGATGATAAATTACAACCCAACAACCCGTCCAAATAAGAGATAGGTCATCTACATACAATTGGGGTCTGATTTAAAAGGGATGGGGATTAAGTAGAAATTACAGCATCTTTTGCTGTACAGACGGGTCTTTAATTAGTATAATTAAGGTTCTTTAACAGAAAAAGCCCAACATTTCAGAAAAGCTATAAATGACCAAAAAATTCAATTCAAAACCTCTAGCTAAAGTTTAATATTTGGTAGTTCTTAACTCTTGCTATCAAAACAATTTAATATTCGTTACTCTTTAACGTAATAAACAAACAAAATAAAAGCCCAGAGAATTCCTCTGGCTGAAGCTATCCATCAAGTTCGATCGATCGTTTCATCTCTTAGATGAATTATGCTTACACTATTTGTTACAGTCATAGTTTTATATATACATACATATATATATATATATATATATATATATATATATATATATATATATATATATATTTTATGTTTACGAAATCAAAGTAAACACTTGGACACCGCCCATCTCGAGATCTTGGGCATGCAACTGAGACAACTGAGCATTTGATTTGTGGCCTTTTAATGTTCCCTTGGTGCGAAAAAGGACAACTTTGTTTTGAGAAATCTTTATTTAAAATTAGCATTTCGTGATCTGCCTATACAATTAGCGGAATGGGCAGCTAATATTTCACCCGGGTCATCGTTCAGCACTAGGAAAAGGTTTTTTATTAGGTTCCACTTGCTCAGCTTGAGATTAAACGTCATGATTGTTTCACGTATTAGAGGCACATTATGTGTTGTAGTGGAGGTCCAGGACGTAATAAACCAGTGAAGAAATGTGAGACCTTCGCCCAAGACTTTTGAGTGAAACATACTATAAAGTAGAATACTAATTGTTAAAGATGAAATTGTTAAAGATCTATTTCAGATTTGCAAGAGGTAGTGATGTTCATTTTTAGTGTCAATATTTATACACGTTTTGCACGCCTAAAATCACGGCCACGGGTTCCGTCTCGGAGGTTCAGTCCGAAATCTTCACAGTTTGGCTTTGCCCGGAGTCAGCTGGAGGCTCTGCAGCTTCATCGCCATCCCCATATTCCCAGTAATCTTTAGCTTGCCTTGGAAAAAGGCCTTTGGGGAGAATGAGAACGGAGTTGGAGGTCAGCTCACAGCATGTCGTTGTGTTCATCTCGTACGATTCAAAGAGCGCCATGCAAAGCGTGGGACGAAGTAAAACGCACACAACTTCTCCCCTTTTCACTGAAGACAGGCATACTCAATCAAACCAGGCACGTTTACTTCTTCCTGAGCCACTTATTAAATATTTAGGAAATGTCTAAATCTTCAAGAGAGCCAAGTAATCCATTACAGTCTGAACTTTGTGTATTAAACTGATTCTCTTGACTTGAATCTGCGCTGCTGCGACCTGATTGGCTGATCGGATGTACATTCTGAATAAACTGAGTATGCCTGTCATTTTTGTAATCGATATTCTATTATTTCACGTTAGAGTTTCGCTACGTGATGAGTATTATGTCACGTGACGCAGAAAAACATCAGACGCAGGTAGGAGGCGGGGCTAAAGGCATTATATTAGACGGTGGCTCAGTGTGTGATGCTTCAGTCATGTGGCATGTTATCAGCTTCTGTTATGATTACATTAGCCTCGTCGCTGCGAAACAAGGGGGAAACATTGTGTGCGTTTTATCGTCATATTGTTTTCTGACAAACTTTGCATACTTTTTTTGTAGTAACTGCTTAATTGAATATTCATAGAGAAAAGAAATTTACATATTTGTTATTATGAAAATGATGCAGCGTTTGAGAGATCGAGGACAAACTCACAGTTTGTGGATTCAGTTTCCCAGTCATCAAGTCGATGAGGTCGGCGTCAGCCATCATGATCAAACAGTCCGATTTCTTTCCTGTGGGGGGAAAAATCAAATAAATAAATAAATAAATAAATAACGCAAGGTGTAAGAGTGGGTGAGATTACCTATAAATGAAAAAAATAAAAAATAATTACTTTGTACCAAAGATGAGAAAACATAACTTCAAAATAATAATAATAATAATAATAATAATAATAATAATAATAATAATAATAATAATAATACATTTTATTTAAAGGTACCTTTAAAGCACCCAAGGTCACCTTACAACAGTTAAAAAAATTAACATAATTTTAAATAATATAAAACAAAGCCGCGAATATCACAAAAATGTCTTTAGGCAGAATTTGATCAGAATACAGATCTTTTTTTTTTATGTAAGAATCACTATAACAAAGGCAGAGAAATAAATCAGACAAGATCCTCTGCAACTTTTCTTCCCTTAACAGCTGGGCTTGGTTTGAAAAAATTCATGTAGAGTTGGAGAACATACAAATGTGTTATTTACATATGTAAAACAGCCAATTAAGGCGTAATCGGTTTGGCTTATTGGAGTATCGGCACCGCTCTGTGGTTATGTGTGTGTGGAGAGAATCCCAGTCGAATGTGAGGGAACAAAACTAAACACTGGTGTCAATGAAGATCTTGAAATGAGCCAAAACACACACACACATCTTGTTTACATCTCGTACCATCTGCTCCCGGCAGCATGCAGTTACAAAATAAATAAATAAAGCTGAGAGACCTGCGTCATTGGTCACCGAGCCTTTCCCGTTCTTCACGTCCACCACCCACAGAGCTTCTTTTCCGTCCGGTCCGTCCTTCACTTTAAAAGCAAAAACGCCACCGATTTTTTTTACATACGTTTCTCCTTCCTGTATGGAAATGAAAGCCACACACACACACACACACACACATACACAAAGTAAGCTATTAAAACGTAAAACACTACAACGTGCACAAGGCCGTGTCTCGTTCCTACCTCCTGCAGCCTCTTCTCGATTTCTTTAAACACTGCATGAGACTTGAAGCCCTCCAGCCCGCTGACCGCACCAGTGGGAACTGCAGCGATATGAGACCTATAAATAAAAATAACACACTCCAGAGTGTAAACTGGGAGGTTCGGGATAAAGTCCAAGGTCCTGGAGGTGCACTGGGACTGTAATAAATGCTGAGAGATTATTAATTGATGAGCGTAAATGTCAGAGTCTATTTTCCTAATAATAATAAAAACGAATTACTCAAGTAATTATGTGAATTCTCACAGCAACTGGCTGAACCGTAATGTCTTCAGGGCTCTCACAGAATGAATGAATGAATGAATGAATGAATGAATAAATAAATAAATAAATATTCTGTTTAAGACGTTTTTTCTGACCATAGTTCTGTTACCTTCTAAAATAAAGATCTTGAGTGTGAGATCTCTCACCTTGCTTCCTGAGGGAATCCCATCCTGTACAGTGTGACCACTACGGCGCCGCCGAGGCCGATGTTGTGCTGCAGAGCGACCTTCGCACCCGGGACTTGCCTTTTCCCCGCCTCGCCTCTTAACTGCCAGCACAGCTCTGCACACTGGGCCAGACCTGAGTAATCAAACACAGCACATGGTTTAAGCCTCAACAACCTGCTTCAATAGCTAGAGTCAGACCTGAATAATCAAATATAGCCCATGATGAGGATTCAACAACCTGAGACAGACCTGTTTCAATAACTAGAGTCAGACCTGAGTAATCAAACACAGCACAGGATGAGGCTTCAACAATATGAGACCTGAGCAATCGAGCACAGCATATGATGAGGGGTCAAGTACGCAAGACAAACCTGACTTATCACTGCTAAAGTCACCATGAACTGACACGCAGCCTGCCGGAGTTCATTCACCCGTGTTCAAACAGCGCGGAGGGCAAAAGCAGGTCAAAGAGTCAAAGTGCTAAAGTCACTTAAATGGAAGAGATCGCCTGAGCCAGACCAAAGTACTCGTGTACACAGAACCGTACAAGTACATTCAAACAGATGTGAATTCACGGCACAAATCGAATTAAGCGGACGTTAATCAAATACACAGCGGAGTAGTCCGTTACATTAGGGCACGTTTAGATTAAAAAGCATCGTCTAGCTATATAACTGGCAAAAGGTTCAGTAATGAAGGAGTTCAACTGGTTTAAAGAGGACTGTGTATAGGAATAAAAGCGTGTCTTTTGGAGGAAAACTGATTGAACGTGTTCCTGACTATATATACATGTATGCTGTGACCTGGGTTGCCAGATCTGCATGAAAAGTGATTCAAAAATGTCTTCTTTTGAATAAAAAACAGCAAAAAAAAAAAAAAAACTATTTAAAAGTAAAATGAAACAATCCAAAACAATCTAACTATTAATCGAAAGATCAGTGTGAAGATGGGAAAACTTGGCATGACATTGGAGAGAGTATTTTATTTATATATATATATATATATATATATATATATATATATATATATATATATATACATACATACATACATACATACATACATACATACATACAGGGGTTGGACAATGAAACTGAAACACTGGCCAATTTAGTGTTGGAGGTTTCATGGCTAAATTTGACCAGCCTGGTGGCCAATCTTCATTGATTGCACATTCCACCAGTAAGAGCAGAGTGTGAAGGTTTAATTAGCAGAGTAATAGCACAGTTTTGCTTAAAATATTGCAATGCACACAACATTATGGGAGACATATCAGAGTTCAAAAGAGGACAAATTGTTGGTGCACGTCTCGCTGGCGCATCTGTGACTAAGACAGCAAGTCTTTGTGATGTATCAAGAGCCACGGTATCCAGGGTAATGTCAGCATACCACCAAGAAGGTGGTAACCAACCACCAACCACATCCAACAGGAGTAACTGTGGACGCAAGAGGAAGCTGTCTGAAAGGGATGTCCGGGTGCTAACCCGGATTGTATCCAAAAAACATAAAACCACAGCTGCCCAACTCACTGCAGAATTAAATGTGCACCTCAACTCTCCTGTTTCCACCAAAACTGTCCGTCGGGAGCTCCACAGGGTCAATGTACATGGCCGGGCTGCTATAGCCAAACCTTTGGTCACTCGTGCCAATGCCAAACGTCAGTTTCAATGGTGCCAGCAGCAAAAATCTTGGGCTGTGGACAATGTGAAACATGTATTGTTCTCTGATGAGTCCACCTTCACTGTCTTTCCCACATCCGGGAGAGTTACGGTGTGGAGAAGCCCCAAAGAAGTGTACCACCCAGACTGTTGCATGCCCACAGTGAAGCATGGGGGTGGATCAGTGATGGTTTGGGCTGCAATATCATGGCATTCCCTAGGCCCAATACTTGTGCTAGATGGGGACGTCACTGCCAAGGACTACTGAACCATTCTGGAGGACCATGGGCACCCAATGGTTCAAACATTGTATCCTGAAGGTGGTGCCATGTATCAGGATGATAATGCACCAATACACACAGCAAGACTGGTGACAGAGTGGTTTGATGAACATGAAAGTGAAGTTGAACATCTCCCATGGCCTGCACAATCACCAGATCTAAATATTATTGAGCCACTTTGGGGTGTTTTGGAGGAGGAGGATCTGTCATCCCCAAGACGAACTGATGCTGTATTGGCCGCAAAAGGAGGCCCTACACCATACTAATGAATTATTGTGGTCTAAAACCAGGCATTTCAGTTTCATTGTCCAACCCCTGTGTGTATATATATATATATATATATATATATATATATATATATATATATATATATATGTATATATATAAATAAAAAAGGATTAAAGGTGAAGGATTATGTGGTCAGGATTGTTCCAGGTGTAGTTTAGCCTGCAGCAGGTGTTGCGCTTGAGCCGATTAACACACTTAACACCCTTACGTCACTTAATTCCGTCAGTCAGTGTTTCCTGTCACACCTGTAGCTCCGAGCGGGTGTCCCTTGGATATGAGCCCTCCACTCGGGTTGACCACCCACTTGCCCCCGTACGTGTTGTCTCCTCTGTCTATCAACTCTCCGGCTTTACCTGCGAGTGGACGAGAAAGAGACATGTGCATCAACAGAAGTCAGTTAAACAAAGCACGGATAGATAAATTCACACAAACGTGATGGTGTTATGAGTTTTGGATCGTTCTGAAAACGCAGAAATAAATGACCTTCAGGACAAAGCCCGAGCGCTTCGTAGGTGATGAGCTCATTAGCCGAGAAACAGTCGTGCAGCTCGATGACGTCGACGGCCGCTGGGTTCAGGCCCGCCGACTTGAAGCACTTCTTGGCAGCGAGGCGCGTCATGTCGTATCCGACCTGAAGAGAAAAAAAATATATTAAAACTTTTTTTTAAAAATATAACTTATATAAAAATATAAAAAATATATAAATTATAAAATATACAAAAATATGAAAAAATTCTAATAATTTAATGAAATGTAAGAGGAAGTATGTGATCTCTTAACTTACAAATAAATAAATAAATAAATAAACTAACTAACTGATGGCATCAGAATCAGAAAAACATCTATTGGTATTCAAGCACTGCTCCTAGTATTAAAAATTCACTAAAAAATATTTTGAATTATTCAATCGATTTAAACCACTTAAAGAATGAGTGACAGCTTCCTCTATGCATTTTACTAAAAAATAAAATATTTTGAATTATTCAACCGATTTAAACCACTTAAGGATTGAGTGACGGCTTCCTCTGTGCGCCTGCTCCCTCGTTTCCGTCACATGCAAATGCCACGCCCTGCTTCGTTGTTCTACACGTCTAATTTGCGTGACGCGATTCCTGACTTGTAAAAAGTTGCGATAGTGAGCGATAAAGAGATACAAGCGCCCTGGGAGCAGAGGAACGGAGGAATCTTTTACAAGTTCAATGATGATGTAGGGAAATCTCTTTAGGCTGTATGTAAATGAGATATGTAAATGAGGCTTGGTTGTTAGGCTCGCTGAGAGAGATGATTTTCACCGCCGGTCAGTTTATCTCCCTCGTCCTTCACCCACCATCTTGATGCAGCTGTTCTCCTGGAATGTGGTAGAAAGATCAGTGACCATCTCCTGAGCGATGATCTCCACAGCTTTGGCTTCCAGGCCGTGCTTCCTCACAAAGTCCTCGCTGGCCAGCACGGCTGCTCCGGCTCCATCGGACGTAGGGCTTAACACACACACACACACATCAAGATGTTCTTAGACAAAACGGATTTAGCCCTAAGCTGCATGAGCTCTCTGTGAGCTACTTACCAGCACTGGAGAAGTGTGAGGAACTCAAAAACCTTGCGTGATTTAATCACCTGCTCCAGACTGTACTCGTCCTGGAACTGAGAATATCTGAGGAGAACAAAGAACGATGACGTGGCGCTGTTGGACGTCTTACTGACCAGTCAAGCCTTTAACCTTCGAAGGCAAGCTCCAATAATGGATGCTTCACATCACAGTGACGCTTCATTCTGATTAGTTTACCTTCTAAAATGTTCTTGTTCCTATAGTAACGAACATGGATACGGGTAACTCACGGGTTGTTGGTCGAGTGCTTGTGATTCTTCCAGGCGATTTTGGCGAAGTGTTCTGGCTTGGTTCCTACAAAACACACCGTGGCACCGGTCAGCAGCGTTCAAAGGAAGTCTCGACGGAAACTCAAAGGAACCTGATCTTACCGTACTTCTCCATGTGTTCTCTCCCGGCGTTGCCGAACATCTGAGGCGCGGCTGGAGCTGCAGCCAAGCCGTAGCGGTTGATCATCACCTCCATGTGTTTGTCCATAGGGTTAATTCTATCCATGTACTGTTAAAAACACACGTGTGCACATACACACACGCACAGCGTTAGAGATCACTTTATTAATTTGTTCACTCTAGATTTGTTTGGACATAAACAGCAGCGTATTTTCTTCACTCATCATATAAAAATAAACAATAACGTACGCTAGCCAAAAGTTTTGGGACACCGCTCCAGATCATTGAATTCAGGTGTTGTTTCTCAGGGGTTGGACTCGGCTTCTTAGTTCCAGTGAAAGGAACTCTTAATGCTTCAGCTTCATACCAAGACATTATGGATAATTTCATGCTCTTTGTGGGAACAGTTTGGGGATGACCCCTTCCTGTTCCAACATGACTGCACACCAGTGACCAAAGCAAGCTCCATAAAGACATGGATGAGAGTTTGGTGTGGAGGAACTTGACTGGCCTTGTCCTGACCTCAACCCCACAGAACACCTGTGGGATGAATTAGAGAGGAGACTGTGAGCCAGACCAAAAGTTTTTGGGACATCTGCCTTTACATGCACTTTGCAGCTATAACAGCTTCAACTCTTCTGGGAAGGCTTTCCACAAGGTTTAGGAGTGTGTTTATGGGAATTTTTGACCATTTCTCTAGAAGTGCATTTGTAAGGTCAGGAACTGATGTTGGACGAGAAGGTCTGGCTCACAGTCTCCACTCTAATTCATCCCAATGGTGTTCTATCAGGTTGAGGTCAGGAGGTGAAGTTCCTCCACACCAAACTCACTCATCCATGTCTTTATGGACCTTGCTTTGTGTACTGGTGTGCAGTCATTTTGGAACAGGAAGGGGTCATCCCCAAACTGTTCCCACAAAGAGCATGAAATTGTCCAAAAATGTCTTGGTATGAAGCTGAAGCATTAAGAGTTCCTTTCACTGGAACTAAGGGGCCGAGTCCAACCCCTCAAAAACAACACCAGAACGGAATGATTTGGAGGGGTGTCCCAAAACTTTTGGCAATATACTGTAAACGCAAACCTCATAAACAAATGTTCTGTAACACTTTTTCTGATTAAAATCAACAATCAACCCCCCTCAGAATAACTTTTTCCCCCTATCTGATCACCAAAGTCCCCAATCTAGGTTTCTCTCAGACAGACACGATCAGCTCTTGGTCCACTTAGAAGTCCGCACCTCTCACTTCTCCTTGTTTCTTTAACCCTTTGTCTATGAATGTGAAACTTGGGATTGTGTTCTTTCACCTTAGACGACAAGGAGCCTCTTTCCATCTTCTCGAAACCAAGAGCAAGCACACAATCAGCCAAACCTGTAAAAGACACGCAGGTGGATTATTCTGAACCCACATGGTCCGTCAACTGTATAGAATATTGATCAAGACGCTGTGTCCACAACTATTAAAATTCCCGTAAGAAACCATGAACTGGACATATAACTAGGACACACGGCATGGACTTGACATCTAGTGTGTGTTTACACTGAGATGCGATTCTCGTACCTCCCTGGACGAGTTGTCGGGCCATGAAGAGCGCCGTGGAACCCGTGGAACAGTTGTTATTGACGTTGATTATAGGGATACCCGAGAGACCCAGGCTGTGGTATATAGCGCGCTGTCCGCACGTGGAGTCACCTTCAGGAAACAAAAACCCGATCCATAATCTGAATATTCAAATAAACCGCGGTAAAGAAATGAAAGAGCGTACCGTAAACGTAACCCACGCAGGCCTGCTCAATAGCGGAATACGGTACTCCTGCGTCAGCCAGTGCTTTCTCTCCTAAAACAGACAGAAGACGTCGATTTGTATCGCAGGTTAACACATCCAATGTAAAAAAAATATATATATATAATTAAATACCTGCTTCTTTGGCCATTTCCGGATAATCTCCATCTCTCGCACCGGGCTTATCAAACTACACAAAATAAGACAGGAAGAAGAAATATTACAGTACAAGGACATGAGATCATAGAAATTACAAGTGCTGTCATTCTGAAGGCTTCTAGAAATCTGAAGCGTCGTTATTTATTCATTTTATTTAGGTTTCGTGTGTGCTCTTTTGATTTCGCTCAATCCTCACAGGTGTACTTGATCCAGGATCTCTGGTTTATCGCACAGAATCATGCTTAGGAGATGGATTGAAAAGTGTATACTGCATCTGGAGTGTGTTAAAGTGTGTGTGTGTGTGTGTGCGCGTGTGTGCGTGTGCAGATGACTGATTTGAGATCAGTCTGCATTCCTGGTTTCAAGTCTGTCAAATAAAATGCATTCACTGTTCTGACATACACTGAGGGATTTTTCTGATGATACCTGGCAACCCTGCCCAGGATAATGAAGGTAAAGGTACGATAATTAACCTGGAAACAGTGATGTACTAATAAACTCTGAACTTTCACCTACTATTGTGTAAGAGCAAGACCTTAAACTTTGTACTCTTAGATTAAACTTTGTGCAAATCAAATATAACATCTTTAAAGATTCCGGCAACGTTTTAGACGTGAACAAGAAATTAAAAATATATATTACGATGTTTTATTTATAACAGTCCAGACTTCTTCTTTTTTTTTAACTCAAACTGCTTGACAGCTCACTGACAGCTTTCTAAAACTTGCTAGAAAATGTAATAACGTATTTATACATCTATTACGTGTCATTTATAACGTTTATAAGCCAGCTAAGGTGCGAACTCCCAAACAAGCTAGCAAGCTAGCAAGTAGCGCACTCGTAAAGTAAACGGACGCTCGTCGGCTTAATTTACAGCTTATTTTATAATAAATAATTCAGCACGGTGACTATTTGTATTTTTTTTTTTACCTTCGTCATCCCAACGCCAACAACAAACACTCTGTTCTTCGCAGGAGCCATTTTTATCAAGTGCACTTGTCTGGAGTCCTGCTAAAAGGTGACAGCAACAAACCGACTCCACAACCACAGGGATGGGAGTCGAATCTAAAGAATCGACTCCGTGTATGAGGACTTTAGAAAGCGGGAGTCGATTCTGAATATGTAGAGTGGATTCTGGACTTTGAATGAATCGGTTGAAGCTCCATATCTGAAGAATCGACTCCGTTTACCCTGACTTTAGAAAGCGGGAGTCGATTCTTGACATTGAATGAATGGGTTGAAGTTCTAGATCTGAAGAATCGACTCAATGTCCGAAAACTTTAGAAAGCGGGAATGCATTCTGAATATGTGGAGTCGATTCTTGACATTGAATGAATGGTTTTAAGATTCCAGATCTGGAGAATCGACTCCATGTATGCGCACTTTAGGAAGCGGGAGTCGATTCCGAATATAAGGAGTCGATTCTACACATTGAATGAATGGGTTGAAGTTGACGAACATCAAAATTGTGGCAGGATTTCAGTGTAAAATAAACAAAGTAGAGAAACATTTTTACCTCCATGTACCAAGCTAACTTTATCCTGAATCACATTAAACGTGTTTGTATTGAATGATTCTGGTGCTAATGTTCTATTTTCGTTATTTCTGTATGAAGCTGCTCTGACGTTACGCTGTTCCTGCTAGCACAGATCAGATGAAGAAAACTACAACATAAGCAGTTTATTGAAGTTTGGGCAAAAGCTGCAAACGCAATTTAAGTGGTGATTTGACATGTTAATGTTTCCAAAAAGATTACCAAAAAGCAAATCTTTTAAAACTTTATTTTTAGTACAGCTCTGCATCTCCAAGACCCCGGTCATCTTTTATGTAGTGAACGTTCTTCCCAAACATGTCCGTTTACAATTCAACAACAATAATGAAAGCATTTCTGTTGGATTTTGACGTATGTTCGTTGTAATTGTCTCATTTTCCTGATTAAATCTCCAGCCACGATGTTTGTGCTCCATCTCCAGCGCTCTCAACACTTGATAAACTGATGTGTGACCTCGTAGATGCCCACCGACTCGCCCGCTTTCTCATCATAGTCCGTCCAGTCCTAAAACACGAGAAGAGATTGTTTTATATATACACACACTTCTGCTGTATGTTAATGATGAGTGTGAATTGCAAACTCGGACTTACTTTCTCCTGAAGGTTAATTTCAGGGAACTGAGAGGTCGTCTCTGCGCCCTTAGCCACAAATCCAGCCTGAGAAGTGAAAAAAACAACAACCCAGCATTAAGGTTCGTCTTGGTGTGAACCACATCGAGGGGGAAAAAGTAACGGAATTCTCACCTGAGGTTGGAAGTCAACCGGCTCGAGGCCTCGACACTCGAACTGCACCATCGTCTTGAACCTCTCGCTGTCCTCCAGCTTAATGAAAACTCACGTTAGAAGCCACCGGGATATCAGATCTTCACTTATTATTCATTAACTACTAATGATCAGTTTAAACAACTGTTTTCTACATAAAATACATGATTCAGGAGTCAGTGGAATCAGGAAAACAGCTAGAACAGAACTTGAACTTACATTATATGGCGTGATGGTGTCCTTCAGGATATCTGTAGGAGAAATCGTTTATTAACCTGTACATCACCAACCTTTTTTTTCTTTTCAGCACTGATTGGTCATTTTGGGGTAAATGTAGTTTCACTGAATAGTCATTTCTAGCTCGTATGTATCCAAATTCTTAGAATAAAAAACAACTGTTTACCATAAAATGTTACACGATGTTTTCCCTTAATGCGGAGACGTGGCCCCGCCCACTTATTATAAAACAAGGTTTAGAGGCGTGGCCTGAAGTCATTCTATAAAATAATGCAGTAAACTGATTGATGGATTTTAGTTTGTATGCTATGTTTAGTGTTTACGTGGATGTTTTTACGCAATTTTGCACAAGTTCTTTTGACAAGATAAAGTCGTGTGTGTGTGTGTGTTTACCTATTGAATTTTCCCGGGAGCACAGTTTACACTTCTGCACCATACTCGCGCTGCCTCGTCCTCCTTTCAGCGGCATGCTGTCCTGAGGAAATCTTTACATCAGTAATTAATAAACACACATACAACGTTTATAAACAATCTATTAACAATTTAACACCAGGATAATTACCAGCGCTGTGATATACTGCCATTTGTCTGAGATTTCTCCACAATTCCCACATTTCATCTGGAAAATAAATAAATAAATAAATAAAACAGCAGCTTGTAAAGCGCTGCCAAGAAGGCTGCATCCCAAATAGATTCATACTCCCTAGATATGTGCACAAGATAGTGTGTAAGTGAATTGCGTTCCACAGACTACGTAATGCACTTCTTATCCAATAGGAACGCGCCCACGTGTGCACTACAGCTGAATGGCTAGCTACCTAGCTAAGCAACATGCCTTACTAAAAAAAAGCCTAAAAAACAACAACTCTCTGTATTAAAAAAAAATATGCAAAAACTAAATATTTAACCAAAACTTGTATTTAGCTCTAAAGCTAATATTTTGTCCTCGCTTACGTTACCTTTAAATACCAACGGAAGTCGTCTCCGTCGGGTCTGACGTTTGTCACGTTCTCCAACGTCGCTTTAAACTGCAACCCGAATTTCTAAAAGAAACAAGCATCAGTTTTGTAATAACATGTAAGTCGTTTAAAAGAAGGGGGAAACAAGCCCAAAACACGCAGAGACCTACCCCCATGTTGTCGTTTAGAGCGTTTGCGTAAACGCTGTTCAAGCTAGGCTAGGTCTTGCCTTACGTAAAAAACGTTGGCGTTAACTTCTGAACGTTTGAGCACCTACGCAACGCAATCCACGCAAACAGTGTCTCATATTAGTAGTGCTGCGTAGAGCACTTGCGAACATTGCGTATTCACGTATGTCCGTGTTTGCGCGCCCTCTATCGGCCATTACAGGAACATCACGCACCACTGGCGCAATACTAATAGCTCCAAACTGTCTATGAAAGTGCACTAAGTAGGGGTTAAAGCGTTTTAGCCTCTTCGCACTATGTAGTGCGCTGAAATGTCTCGTAACAAGCCGTTTAGGATGCGGCCATTGATAACGGCGCTGGGAAAAAAAATACGTACAACAAACATTTGCTTGTCAAATTAGGTTTATTGTTTTCTTTTTAGGTCATTACACTTCTCACAGAAATGATTCGGCGAAATCTCAGTCTTAATCATACTCTAATATCAAAAAGTAAAAACAAATTGTCCAACCTTTCTAGTGGTCTATTAGTTCAAGTACTGGAGGATGCATAAAAGATGCAGAACATTTCAACTCCCTGACATCACTGATTATTAAAGCACGTGTCAAATACCTAAGGAGGAAAATATATAGATATATATAGTCATCAACATAAGATTCCATTTTATTCGCAGCCTTAAAGTCTTTGCTAGGAGCCGAAGCCGTGTTTTTAGACACGCTCCATCCCGTAACACTCTGATACAGGAAGTCTTTAGCCAAAAAAAAAAAAGAGAGGCTCTGTATAAATCCGAGTCGATTCGGTGGAGCAGATACCGATGCTAGGGTCAGAAAAGTTAATCGCACACTCACACGCCTTATAAAGGGTGGGGATGTAAACACTTTTGGCATTTAGGATTAAACCCCAGTCACTCTTCCTGAGTTCTGACTTCAAGTTTCTTAAAGGCATCTCACACGCTCTCTCTCTCTCTCTCTCTCTCTCTCTCTCTCACATACACACAAACACACACAAACACACACACGGCTCATCAACCATAGCGTTCCATCACCTTTTTTTCTCAGTCTGAGCCAGGACACAAACACTTTATTTGTAAACAGACAAGATGAACGACGATGACGATGATGAAGAACAGACATCGCTCCCAACCTCAAGCAGAGAGACAAATAAAAAGGCAAAATGCAAACGAAATCAGAAAAGACATGAAACTCAATAACAGCCGGTTCAAGCGGCTCCGCCCCCTTCCAGGACGGCGAATGTCGTTCCATAAGTCCCGCCCCTTTCCGTCCTGCGCAGGAGGAGGAGGAGGCGTGGTCAGTGCGGTCTGCTGGACTCGGACGAGTGCCTCTGTCGGGGGGTTACGTGACCATTCAGGTGGCCGTTCTGCCGCTTAGTGACGCCGCCGTTGAGGATGTCCTGAATGTGCTGCACTATCAGGTTTATCGCAACTGCAAAAACCAACGCAGCATTTCACACATGAACGAGACATCTGAAGACATTCCCAGCTTCTTTTTTCTTTCCTTTCCTGCTGCTCCATCCAATTCACAAATAAATAAACAACATACTTTCACCTCAAAACAGACTCACCCAGATTGTCAGCTCCGCGCGGGATGATGACATCTGCATACTTCTTCGTCTGGGGAAGGAAGAGAGAAAAAAACAAAAGGTAAAAAGCGAGAGTGAAGACGTGAGGGGACACGGAAGAGAAATCCGACACTCACCGGAAGGCAGAATTCCTCAAAAGCCGGCTTTACGAAAGTGATGTACTGGGTCAGGACCTGCTCCAGCTCGCGTCCTCTTTCACTGATGTCTCGCAGAACTAACACACACACACACTTTGTGATCGTCCACATTTTCTACCAAGGTGTAGTGTGTTTCTTTTTCTTTCAGAAGAGTCCTAAAGGTGTACCTCTGCGGGAGAGTCGTGTGTCTGGATCCGTGTCCACGAACAGCTTCATCTGGAACAGGTCTCGGATCTCCTGCGAGTAGAACATGAGAATGCCCTCGAACAGAACCACGTCGGCTGGATACAGCGTCACAAACTCGTCCTTCCTGAGGCAAGCCGGAAACAGAGGCGTGTTAGGAACCACGAGAGAGGGAACATGATAGAATAGGAGAGAGATTGAGAATGTGAGCAAGAGAAAGGGAATAGAGAGAGATAGAGAGTGAGAGAGAGAGATAGGGGGAGAGAACATGACAGAATAGGAGGGAGAGAGAGAGAGAGAGAGAGAGACAGCTCTACCTGGAATGCGTGACAAAGTCGTACACCGGGATCTCAACCGTTTTCCCCTGCATGATGTCATGAAGCGTCTTCAAGATCAACTCGTTGTCAAAAGCATCTAAACAAAATGAAAATAAAGAAATAAGCACGTTGCGTCAAACCCAACGCGCTCCAACAGAAACGTCCGATAAACTCAAACTGATTACCCGGATGATCGAAGTTGAACTGTCCCTTGCCCGCCTTGGCTTTCTGTTCAGGAGTCAGCACTTTGTAGAAACTGTCCTGGCTCAGGATGACCACCTGACGCTGCCGATGATCGATCTTATTCTGCCCTAGCATCTCCATGATCTTAGCACATACTGAAGACTGAGAGAGACAGAGACAGACAGACAGAGAGAGAGAGACAGAGAGAGAAATACAGATTCTTATTTACTTGGTAAATGACTGAATTTGGAAATAATTTTCGAACATATCCGGATTCTTGAAAACATAGTGATATTATGTGGTTATTATAAACCTAATAACACAAGTTTGTGTAATATATAAGGAAAACGGGGGAGTTTGGGCGACTTTCAATAACTACACCACCGCCATCATGACATCGTCGTGTGAAGACGCTGTCGTCATTTTCCACCCGCAGGAGCAGGGCGCGCGATTAACTCAACGTCGCGCTTTATTTACGTCATCATGTAAACAATAGTAGTGTCGGAATCTGCCGCGCTTCTCGTCGCCTGCTGGCTTTCAGCTTCTTTAAAAAAAAAAAAGTCTCACTAGGAACATATTGAAAACACGTGTGTTTAAAAAAAAAATTCTAGTCACTACTTTTGATGCAACTATAATAATAATAAACCTGGTTAAGTCGGTCGGTTGGTTGTAAACTGTAATCAACATTTTACACATTAACAGTGATTAACAGAGAATATTACTTCTTATAATAATAATAATAATAATAATAATAATAATAATAATAATATCGGTGCTTGGCCACGTGTTGGGAAATGAGATCATGCCACGAATAGAAGCAGGCGCACACCGATGACGCATGCGGACAAAGAAAACCCACGCGCTGCCTCCATCCAGTTAACTGGAAATTCCGATAATTACCAGAAATGTTTGTTAGTTTTTTCTTAATCCAATATAACGTATACATACTTAATAAGCTATAATGATAGGCGTGTGTATATGGAAGCACGGCACTAATATAATGAATAAACTTCAAATGAAAGCCACGCGGCCGGAGCGCGAGACCATTGGCATCATAGAATATTTAGGCAGAGAGGGGAAGATTTTTATTTATTTTTTTATTTACAAAAGGTGAAAATGCGAACCTTTCCGCTGGCTGTGCCTCCAGAAACACCGATAAGAAACGGCTGCCGAAAGGCATTACCGTTTTCCTCCTGGTCGTGAAGTCTGGTTTCACTGTCTCCAGCCATGCTGCAGTACTGCTGTCCGAGTGTAGGTCCGGTCCCAAACCGTGTCCAGCTCCCTGAATACGTGCACTGTGACTGTGTGTGTTGTTAAAGAGCCGTCTTCAACACCCCACGCAGTCTACTCATTCATCCAATAGGGAGCCATTTGAGATTAAAGCCAAAAGCCCCCCCCACACACACACACACATACCTTCCCCTCCCTTTTCACGCGCCATCCTCAAACTCCCCTTTAGTGCACTACTTAGGGTATAAACTGCTTCTGTGTCACTTCCTACCTAGTGCAGAAAAAAGGGGGCCGCGTATAGGGATGTTTAAAATAAAATACAATTAATCTAATTTCTTCTTCTTTTTTAGCCTCTCTTAATGTGTGACTCAGCTCCACTGGGGTTTTGTTGCGCGTGACGCAGCGATTTAGCACGCGCAATAAACAACAGCAACAAACAAACAGCAACGAATATCTTATTTCGTTTTACTGTGCTCTATGTAGTTTAACAAGCGTTTATTATTAATAAATGAATAAAATATCGAATTTTTATATATATATATATATATATATATATATATATATATATATATATATATATATATATATATAAAATTAATAGACGGGGCGGGGATTATATATATATGTATATATATATATATATATATATATATATATATATATATATATATATATATAATCCCCTTATGTCCGCTAATGTCTTTAATTAGTTTATTTATTTTAAAACATTTTAAACATTAAACAAAATGTAATCAGTTATCAAAATTAAAAAAAAAAGTGATTTATTAGTTAAATTTAAATTTTGAATATATTAATTATTAACAAATAAAATCTTGGATACGTAAATTACGTCGTTATATTTAAAAAGAAAAAAAAACTAAAAATGATTTTTAAAAATTACTTTTATTAGTATATGAAGAGAGAGAGAGAGAGAGAGAGAGAGAGAATATCGCTGACTGATGTCTGTAATAACCAATAGAAATCACTGTCTGTGAAGCCCCGCCCCCTTCCCTAGACTAATATGGCGGCAGCTACTAAAGCTTCAATATTCATTCCTTCACACTAGTGACAGTGGTAGTGTTGGTTTCGGACTCAACCCGAATGATTGACCTGCAAATTAAAGTATAACCGCTAAAGGAAAAGAGACTGTGTGTCACACAGGGTGCAGTGAGTAGTTCGTCTGGATCATGTTGTTTAAGTCACGTTTATAGAGAGCTTATTAAACGTCGCTGCAGTGCATTGGTATTAATTACTGAGTAACTTTCGCTTCATTTGTTGCTTCACTAGTGGTCATTTTGTCAGAAAGTCAGGAGTGTGTGTATGAAATGTTCTGTGGTTTGCTTGTCCTGTAGTAATGCGCGTGCTCAGCACCGTGCTGTCCCCGCGGACTCGTGTCTCTCTCTTCACCCGGACCCGAGCCGCTTCATCTGGGACCATGCAGATAACAGAGCCGCTAAACTTCTGGGGCGGAAATCGAGTCAGAATCGAGGGTGAGACCGGATCAGAGCCGGTCTACGAGCCTGCGACAGGTGACTCATTCTGTTTCCCCCCGTAATGACTAATCCCGTGTCCGTGACACAGTTAGAAGTGTTTTATCGTGATGTTAAACTTTGCCCAGCAGTCACGTGCTCATGTTTCCTAACTCGCTCTCACAAGCATTCTAAGGGTCCCCAAAGAGCCAGTGACGTCATACAGCAAGTCCATATTTATGTAGTCATCATGATCATTTGCATATGGTTATGTATGATCAGTGAAGGTTATTAGTGATTGGTCAATACGAATAATTTAAACTATACACACTAGTGTTGAATGGAGTCTGTGTGTGTGTGTGTGTGTGTGTAGGATGTGTGTTGTGTCAGCTGCAGCCTTGCCGGACGGAGCAGGTAGACCAGGCCGTGAGCAGCGCCCACTCCGCTTTCACACGCTGGAGTAAGATGGCCGGAATGGAGCGAGCCGGGATCATGCTGGAGGCAGCGCGACTCATCCAGGTACACCGAGGTCAAAGGTCAACTAGGTAACAGTCAGAGGGGTCACACTTGATTAGGTGCAGAGCAAGGATTTAAGGTCGTGTGATGAGCAAAAGTAAAAGGAGTTTAACTAACCAGCTCTGATTTTTGCGGGCAGAAAAGAAGAGAAGAGATCGCTGAGGTGGAGGTGACCAACAACGGCAAGTCCATCACCGAAGCACGGCTGGACGTTGACTCAGCCCGGCTGTGTATCGAATATTTCGCCGGTCTCGCCACGACTATGTCGGGTCTGTTAGAGTGTCAGAATTTCCTGTTAGACTTCAGTGTAAAATAGATATTATGGAAATTGGTGCGCAGACCTCAACAGTTCATTTTGGGCCTGGTTTAAAGTTCGTCTCTGAAACTACACTAAATTGCCAAAAGTTTTGGGACACCCCTCCAAATCATTGAACTCAGGTGTTGTTTTTCAGGGGTCAAACTCGCTCATCCATGTGTTTATGGACCTTGCTTTTGTGCACTGGTGTGCAGTCATGATGGAACAGGAAGGGGTCATCCCCAAACTGTTCCCACAATGTTGGGAGCATGAAATTGTCCAAAATGTCTTGGTATGAAGCTGAAGCATTAAGAGTTCCTTTCACTGGAACTAAGCGGTCAAAAAACACCACCACCTGAATTCAATGATTTAGGGGTGTCCCAAAACTTTTGGCAATGTAGTGTAGATTTTTCCAAGTGTGACGGCTGGTAAATAAATCCCTGAGAATAATGAAATAAAGAAATCTCAGCCTGTGACAGTTTTATTATCAGCCCAACCCCTGAAAAACAACACCTGAATTCACCAAAATTGTCCCGAAACTTTTGGCAATATAGTGTATATCTGAGATAGGCTTCATAGTTTGTTGAGAGAAGTTAATGTATGAAAACCTGATGCATGCTTTAGGGCAGCATGTGCAGCTCGCAGGAGGAGCTTTTGCTTACACGCGCCGGGAGGCGTTGGGAGTGTGTGTGGGAATCGGAGCCTGGAATTACCCGTTCCAGATCGCGGCATGGAAGTCTGCTCCGGCTCTCGCATGTGGTATGATTCCCCTGCAGAAACCAGAACATACAAAATCTAAAAATGTATTAATATCATAAAAATCCATTTTTAAAGTGGTCTAAGAATCACTTACATACCCTTGCGTTTGCAGGGAACTCGATGGTGTTCAAGCCGTCTCCGGTGACCCCGGTGAGTGCGGTGCTGCTGGCAGAGATCTACAAACAGGCTGGAGTTCCTGAGGGTTTGTTTAATGTGGTGCAGGGAGCTCAGGAAACAGGCACTCTGCTGTGCCGACACCCCACCGTGGCCAAGGTCTCCTTCACCGGGAGCGTGCAAACCGGCAAGAAGGTACGGAAACGCAACTCCATTTTCTTGCTCTAGATCTGTATTCATTAGTTTTAAATACAGTGCTGAGGAAAATGGCACCTAACTCAAAAGCACTAGCACTGGCGAAAAAAAATCTGGTTGACTCTGCCAGGAAGTTACGTCTCGTTGGACCTTTAGGCAAGATGATAAACTGAACGGGACCGTAAACATGGTCAGATATGACAGATTGTAATAAACCAGTAAGATATGAGTTCACGAGGCTGAATAGTGTCTTTTTGTTGTAACAGATAATGGAAATGGCGTCCAAAGGCGTGAAGCCGGTGACTCTGGAGCTCGGTGGCAAATCTCCACTGATCATCTTCGAGGATTGTAACCTGGAGAACGCGATCAGGGGAGCGCTAATGGCCAATTTCCTTTCTCAGGGCCAGGTACTGCCTTTAAAATGGACATTTATGAAATATGAATCTGTGATTGGGTCAGATGTCTTAACCGATCAAATAAGACATGCAGATTAGTACAGGATGAGGTACTACAGAAGAAGCTAATGTTAGTTGTTGATGGCATGGTAATGATGTACACTTATATTACCAAAAGATTTAGGACACTTCTCCAAATCATTGAATTCAGGGTTTGGGCTCGTCTCCTTAGTTCCATTGAATGGAACTCTTAATGCTTCAGCATTCCAAGATATTTTGGACAATTTTGGACACTTTGCAGCTCTAACAGCTTCAACTCTTCTGGGAAGGCTTTCCACAAGGTTTAGGAGTGTGTTTATGGGAATTTTTGACCGTTCCTCTAGAAAGACCTCTTTGTGAGGTCAGGCACTGATGTTGGACGAGAAGGTCTGGCTCACAGTCTCCACTCTAATTCATCCCAAAGGTGTTCTATGGGGTTGAGGTCAGGACTCTGTGTAGTTCCTCCACACCAAACTCACTCATCCATGTCTTTATGGACCTTGCTTTGGTCACTGGTGTGCAGTCATGTTGGAACAGGAAGGGGTCATCCCCAAACTGTTCCCACAAAGAGCATGAAATTGTCCAAAATGTCTTGGTATGAAGCTGAAGCATTAAGAGTTCCTTTCACTGGAACTAAGCGGTCAAAAAACAACACCACCTGAATTCAATGATTTAGGGGTGTCCCAAAACTTTTGGCAATGTAGTGTAGATTTTTCCAAGTGTGACGGCTGGTAAATAAATCCCTGAGAATAATGAAATAAAGAAATCTCAGCCTGTGACAGTTTTATTATCAGCATTTAACTAGCCACATATCATATAGATGCACTTTCACCCACCACTGTGTTTCCACTACACACAGGTGTGCAGTAACGGGACGCGAGTGTTCGTGCACAGGTCTATCCTCGCCCGGTTTCTGGAGGAGGTGGTGAGGAGAACCAAAGCCATCCGGATCGGAGATCCCTTGCTGGAGGACACGCGTATGGGGGCGCTGGTCAGCCGGGAGCACCTACACAAAGTGCTGGGATACGTGGAACAAGCCAAGAGGGAGGTACAGCGTACAGGTTCAGTGTCTGAGGCACATTCAACAAACTTCTTACTGTTAGGGTCACACTTAAAGCTTCAAAATCACTCTCACTGCTTCTAGACGTTGAAAGTCACTCATAAAGACTGTTAAAGATCACAGTAAAGTTTTCTACAGTGAATAATAACTGATTTTGTGACGTTGCAAAACATAAAAAGGTAAATTTTCAATATCAAGAAATCCATGCTCTGTTTTCACTGCATTTTCTGATTTTGCATACTTTATTCTGATTGGCTCTTACATTTTATGATGCGATAATATTCGCTCATTATATGTTCTGCATCAGTTTCTAGCTTGTTTTTAAATATAACAAAACAATTCTCTAATTAATAATTGAATTAGTTTTCTAAGTTTTAGTCTGATTTTAAAATAACTCGTCTATTGTTATTTTTGTAACGTTTTCCTTGTCAGGGAGCTCGAGTGCTGTGTGGAGGAGAGCCGTTCACACCAGCTGACCCTAAACTGAAAGACGGATATTACATGACTCCCTGTGTGCTTGGTGAGCAGCGTTCACCATTTACAACCTCAAACCGATTCGAGATTAGATTAGATCGCAGAAACAGTTTAGTTTAAGTTTTAACTCCGTGTCCTGGATCGTTTGTTGATAGACAACTGCACAGACGACATGACGTGTGTCAGAGAGGAAATCTTCGGGCCCGTGATGTCGGTGTTGACCTTCGACTCAGAGGACGAAGTTCTTCACAGGGCTAACGACACCACCATGGGTCTGGCTGCTGGAGTTTTCACTAAGTAATCAAGGCTTTTTACTTTTACTATATACTCAGAAAGCCGAGCTTTCTAAACAAGAGGCACAACTGAGTAATATATTTAACTTGTTTTGGGACACCCCTTCAAATCATTGAGTTCAGGGGTTGGACTCGGCCTCTTAGTTCCAGTGAAAGGAACTCTTAATGCTTCAGCTTCATACCAAGGCATTTTTGGAGAATTTCATGCTCTTTGTGGGAACAGTTTGGGGATGACCCCTTCCTGTTCCAACATGACTGCACACCAGTACACAAAGCAAGGTCCATAAAGACATGGATGTGCGAGTTTGGTGTGGAGGAACTTCACAGAGTCCTGACCTCAACCTGATAGAACACCCTGGGGATGAATTAGAGTGGAGACTGTGAGCCAGACCTTCTCGTCCAACATCAGTTCCTGACCTTACAAATGCACTTCTAGAGAAATGGTCAAAAATTCCCATAAACACACTCCTAAACCTTGTGGAAAGCCTTGAAGCTGTTATAACTGCAAAGGTCGGGACAACTCCATATTACATTCATGTGCATGTAAAGGCAGATGTTCCAGTTTTGGTCTGGCTCACAGTCTCCACTCTAATTCATCCCAAAGGGGTTCTGTTGGGTTGAGGTCAGGACTCTGTGCAGGCCAGTCAAGTTCCTCCACACCAAACTCACTCATCCATGTCTTTATGGACCTTGCTTTGTGCACTGGTATGCAGTCATGTTGGAACAGGAAGGGGTCATCCCCAAACTGTTCCCACAAAGAGCATGAAATTGTCCAAAATGTCTTGGTATGAAGCTGAAGCATTAAGAGTTCCTTTCACTGGAAATAGGGGGCCGAGCCCAACCCCTGAAAAACAACACCTGAATTCAATAATTTGAAGTTGATCTGAACTTTTGGAACTTTTTGTACCAGTGCCAATGAATCATAAGCAGATGATCTTGAGCTTACCACAAGAGGGCGACACTGATCTAAACTTTACATGTCCTTTATCCACACGAATACATCATCACCTCAGCGGCTGCATCAAAAGATGAATCATAATAACGCTCCAAAAATCCTGTAACAGAAAATAGATTATTTATTAAAAGTACATGTTTTTCATTTAAATAAAATTTCACGTGTGTGTGCGGTACCTCTTTCCTTCCATCAGAGACATTCAGAGAGCACACAGAGTGATCGAGAACCTGCAGGCCGGCTCCTGCTTCATCAACAACTACAACCTCACGCCTGTGGAGGTGCCGTTCGGAGGCTATAAAACCTCAGGTAATGGTGAAGAAAAATCAGGTGTACTCGGACGCGAGTGACCTGGTAATTTATTAAACATTGATCCCTAAAGAGTACAGAGTCCACAAATGGACGGCAATAAAAACTTCTGAATGTGGGAACAGTTTAAGGAGGAAAAAAAAAATTTCCACACCCGAGGCCTGAAATTGTGTTGTATAAAATATAACATGAAAATCTGGTGACGTTTCTGTCTAAAAAGCCTGTTCTATAGGAATTTTGAAGGCACTTTCAAACCACACCTATGTGCTTTCAAATTTGTGGAAGAGTTTGTACAAGAACCGGATGTGGGTGTGATGCTCAGGTGTTTTGGTCAGACAAACGCCCTTATATCCATCTCTGTGGTTACATGACATCCAATAAAAATTCACTGATTAGTATCTTAATATCGTGTTTTTGCAGGTATAGGAAGAGAAAACGGCCAGGTGACCATCGAGTACTACTCTCAGCTCAAGACTGTGGTGGTTGAAATGGGAGACGTGGACAGTCTCTTTTGAACAAACGGAGAACATACATGAGATACCTTCTGCGACTCGGTCTAACACGCGACAGTCTGCTTCGTAAAGATAAGTCGCTTGGTAATGAACTGTCGTATAAGGAACGGTCTTAAAATCAGGTGATAGCTACTTCTATGATCTCTAGGCTTTGTTTCACTCACAGCAGATGTTTGCCGTGTGTAATGGAGACATAAATGCACTCAATTTAGACACTGGAAAGGTAACGTTACGTCCTGGTGTTATTATGGATCTGCTCACAGGATCGTCCAGCACGAAGACTTATACTGTTCAGATATCTGTAAATGGACATTAAAAATGTTTTAATGATAAATAATTTATTAATTATTTTATTTTGAATATGTGCTGCTACAGATTCTACAAAGTGCCTTACTACAATAAGGGAAAAAATCCTGGCGTAATTTATTATACAGCCCAGTATTCATGTATTTAATTATTTGCTTATTAATTATTAATACCTTATGGTATTGTGACTCTACTAGTATAGTGTAACTGTACCAGTGTATTGTCTTAGTACACTGATCAGGCATAACACTGTGAGCAGTGCCAGGTGAAGTGAATAACGCTGATCTCCTCATCATGGCACCTGTTAGTGGGTGGGATATATCAGGCAGCAAAGGCTGGCCCGTGTGATCCGATCCAACAGACGAGCTACTGTTGCTCAAATTGCTGAAGACGTTAATGCTGGTTCTGATAGAAAGGTGTCGGAATACACAGTGCAGGACGGGTCAGAGCTGTTTTGGCAGCACCAACACAATATTAGGCAGGTGGTCATAATGTTATGCCTGATCGGTGTATTTTCCCTATGTATGATGACATTTGAACAAATAAACAACGCCGTTTCCTTCGGCAGGTTCAGTCATTCTTATTATAATGATTTAAATTATGGCGAAACAGATCGATCGAGTTTTATTAAAACACTAATTGGTGTATTTTCTGTTGCTTATGTAACTGTAATAATTACAGATGATTTCTATTTAAGAAGCAGAACGTAATAAATGAAAATATTTCCATGCAGTCATTGTGGACTGCAGATATTTTTTTCCCTCTTTTTCTAGACTTTTATTGAATTACAATCTTCGAACATTTTGAACAGCAAAACCTTCCAAGTTACAACAGTTAAATAACTCAAAACAAAGGTACAAATAGATACAAGTATACACATACTGCAAAAACCTCAGTCCAAACAAACTGCCCCAGAGTGCTTTTAAAGTTATTTCCTCCGTCTCTTCGCCAGTTTGTTGACTCCTTTCTGACAACAGAAAAATTAATAGTAGTTAAAATATAAAATCTGGTTTATTTTTTAATTTGCGTGTAGAATCGCTCCTACCTTCGCTGGGGCTTTTGTGGGTTGCTTGAACTGCGCAGCCGACTCTAGACAGAAATGTTTACGGAGCTAATGACGAATAATAAACCTCTTTGAGGACTTCCAGAGATGTCAGAAAATAAACTTACCGTCCTCAGATGGCAGATCCTCCTCCCTGCACTGTCCAGGCATCTATTTCAGAAAAAAATGTAATTTAATGGCATCTGGACATACAGTGGTGAGGAAGTTACAGCTTTGATTCAATTCAATTCTATTTTATTTGTATAGCACTTTTCACAATGAACATTGTCTCAAAGCAGCTTTACAGAACATAAACAAAAAACACAGTGTAAAAAGGCCTAGATGTCAGACAAAATCATCCCCAGTGAGTTAGCCTGAGGTGACTGTGGCAAGGAAAATCTCCCTTAGGTGGTATGAGGAAGAAACCTTGAGAGGAACCAGAATCAAAAGGAAACTTCATCCTTATCTGGGTGACACCTGAATCTGAATTATAAATTATTCTAAACACCGTGTCCTAATAAACAAATGTCCTTATGCACGACAGGACATAATAAATATCACTAGACGCTAAACACTAAAGGTTGAAAACCACTTCATCTCTATATTTTATTGAACATCACCTCCTGCATGGAGTCCTGGACGTTCTCTCTCAGGTGGTCGCCCTCCTGCAGTTTACTCACACGGCCCTGCTCGGCCGCCACTCCCACCTTCAGCACGTGGAATGGAGTTTGCAGGTCTCCTACTCTGAAGTGCACGGCTGTGCCCTCGAACCACAGGCTGTCACACACTCCCTCCTTAAAGCCTGGCGGCTCGTAGTCCAGTGGGGTCACTGTCACATTTCAAACAGAATTAATGAGCACCATTAGTGTCCAGATATTGGCTAAAATGCTGGATATTTACAGTATGTTGTTTCAGAACTTCTGCGCTGTGTTTACTCTGAGCTACGGATGTTTGTTTTACCATCGTCGTAGTAGTAGAGCTTCATGGTGAGATGGACGTCATCGGGCAGAGCGTCCAGATTCTGCATGAGCAGAAACAGCTTTCTGATCAGCAGAACCGAGGCTTTCTTTGTGTCCTCCATGGTCAGGCTCATCTCAATGTTCTCATTTCTTCAACATAAAAAAATAAATAAATAAAGATGAGATGTATTAGTACAAGTCATGAATGGGACACAATGGGTTGTAATATAAAGTCAATTCTGAATGTTTAGTTAAATATTTGGAATGAATGAGCAGAGTATCTATAAGGTATAGCCTGTACTACTTTTCTATTCTAGTATTCATATCCTGTTGTCTACCACTATAGCTTCTACTGGACAGGAAACACTAATAGTTTCCCTTGCGCTTCCTGGAGGGGGTTGTGTGCCTTCTGCATTGCGACTGGGATCCCACAGGACTCGTGAGACCAAACCACAGGACTTCGACAGGAGTCAAGAGGTCACAAGTTTAAAGCTATACAAAATTAACCAATCCTGAGGCTATCTGTGGCTGGCTTAATATGCCTCAAAGGACATACACTATATTGCCAAAAGTATTCGCTCACCTGCCTTGACTCGCATATGAACTTAAGTGACATCCTATTCCTAATCCATAGGGTTCAATATGACGTCGGTCCACCCTTTGCAGCTATAACAGCTTCAACTCTTCTGGGAAGGCTGTCCACAAGGTTTAGGAGTGTGTTTATGGGAATTTTTGACCATTCTTCCAGAAGCACATTTGTGAGGTCACACACTGATGTTGGACGAGAAGGCCTGGCTCTCAGTCTCCGCTCTAATTCATCCCAAAGGTGTTCTATCGGGTTGAGGTCAGGACTCTGTGCAGGCCAGTCAAGTTCATCCACACCAGACTCAGTCATCCATGTCTTTATGGACCTTGCTTTGTGCACTGGTGCACAGTCATGTTGGAAGAGGAAGGGGCCGGCTCCAAACTGTTCCCACAAAGTTGGGAGCATGGAATTGTCCAAAATGTCTTGGTATGCTGAAGCATTCAGAGTTCCTTTCACTGGAACTAAGGGGCCGAGCCCAGCTCCTGAAAAACAACCCCACACCATAATCCCCCCTCCACCAAACTTTACACTTGGCACAATGCAGTCAGACAAGTACTGTTCTCCTGGCAACCGCCAAACCCAGACTCGTCCATCAGATTGCCAGATGGAGAAGCGCGATTCGTCACTCCAGAGAACGCGTCTCCACTGCTCTAGAGTCCAGTGGCGGTGTGCTTTACACCACTGCATCCGACGCTTTGCATTGCACTTGGTGATGTATGACTCGGATGCAGCTGCTCGGCCATGGAAACCCATTCCATGAAGCTCTCTGCGCACTGTTCTTGAGCTAATCTGAAGGCCACATGAAGTTTGGAGGTCTGTAGCGATTGACTCTGCAGAAAGTTGGTGACCTCTTCGCACTATGCGCCTCAGCATCCGCTGACCCCGCTCCGTCAGTTTACGTGGCCTACCACTTGGTGGCTGAGTTGCTGTCGTTCCCAAACACTTCCACGTTCTTATAATACAGCTGACAGTTGACTGTGGAATATTTAGGAGCGAGGAAATTTCACGACTGGATTTGTTGCACAGGTGGCATCCTATCACAGTTCCACGCTGGAATTCACTGAGCTCCTGAGAGCGACCCATTCTTTCACAAATGTTTGTAAAAACAGTCTGCATGCCTAGGTGCTTGATTTTATACACCTGTGGCCATGGAAGTGATTGGAACACCTGATTCTGATTATTTGGATGGGTGAGCGAATACTTTTGGCAATATAGTGTATTTACTAGCCTGGTTGGTAGCTGCTATGTAATAGCAGAGAGCTATTAAGTGGGTGGGAATTGGCAAATGACCAGATTGGGAGATAATAGTAAGCAGGAAGCTGTTGCTTTCACTGAGGTCAGAAGCAGACAACGAAAGTGCACGTACTAGGCTGTTTACAGTGATAACAGTGACAAAATAAATGCTTTGCACTACAGCTACACGGTTGAGGAAAGCTTTTACTTCTTTGTTTTAAAAGTCAAAATCTATAATACATTTGAACCATAACACTGTCCGAAGTACTCGAATCCTACTAAACGCGGTCCAGAGTTTTGCTTTATAATGTGTGAGAAGAATTATTCTGTATAGCTCTGTACCTCATGGCACTACACAGTATTAGTTTTTTTCCTGCGCTCCTATCAAACACAATGAGTGGGGTGTGTTGATTAGCTGATGTTTACAAGGAGACGACACGCAGTGAAGAGGTGCTCGGAAAGTCCTTGGTTGATGTCTACAAATGACCTTGGCTCACTTCTTACCTGAGGATGTCCATCTGAGGCCCATTGTTTGTGTATTTGAACTTGAACTGGTAAGACTCTATGACATGCTGGATGAAGGAACATTAAAGGTACATTTTATATATATACATATATATATATATTTACATATTTATATATATATATACATTTCTGTGGCACTTAATAATAAGGTTAAATACAGATGATAAAATGTAACGCACATTTGTGTCATCTGGGTCTCTGTGTACCTGTTTAAAAGAAGATTATAAATTACACACACAAGACTACAAAGATATGATATTTATGATATTCTCTGTGTGAACTATGTAATACCTATACACTTACACCAATGAGCACGATCTGCAGCTGTAACAAACAATACAGCACTATTCAATCTTCAGTCACAACAATCACGATCATGTCAAACTCGAGAATGACCGGAACTTACGTATCTCTTCTCCAGAGCATCGAAACACCCCATTAACCTTAAAAAAAAAACAAAAACAAGAAACATTAACAGCTCATCTTTATTTCAGATTGTGAGACCTGACCAGTGTATTGATATAAACGTTCATACTGTATGCTGTGATAAGGCAAACAGGAAGTGCAGATGATAACAGGTATTTCATGTTCTCCTGTCATACACGACCTCTCAGTATATCTGTATAGACATTACGAAGCTTAACATTATGACCACCTGACTAATATTGTGTTTGTCCCCCTTTTGCTGCCAAAACAGCCCTGAACCATCGAGGCACGGACTCCACTAGATCCCTGGGGTTGTGCTGTGGTATCTGGCACCAAGATGTTAGCAGCAGATCCTTTACTTTGAGAGGTGGGACCTCCATGGATTGGACTAGTTTGTCCAGCAAATCCCACAGGTTCTGGATTGGATTGAGATCTGGGGAATTTGGAGGCCAAGTCAATCATTGCTGCTGAAATCAATCATCCTGCTGAAAGAGGCCACAGCCATCAGGGAATAACGACGGCTGATGGTCTGCAACAATGCTTGGGTAGGTGGTACGTGTCAAAGTAACATCCACATGGATGGCAGGACCCAAGGTTTCCCAGCAGAACATTGGCCAAAGCAGGACACTGCCTCCCCCGGCTTGCCTTCTTCCCATAGTGCATCCTGGTGCCATGTGTTCCCCAGGTAAGCGACATGCATGCACCCAGCGATCCATGTGATTCATCAGACCAGGCCACCTTCTTCCATTGCACTGTGGTCCAGTTCTGATGCTCACGTGCCCATTGCTGGCGCTTTCGGCGGTGCACAGGGGTCAGCATGGTCACCCTGACTGGTCTGCGGCTATGCAGCCCCATACGCAACAAACTGTCATTCTATCAGAACCAGCATTAACTTCTTCAGCAATTTGAGCAACAGTAGCTCGTCTGTTGGATCAGATCACACGGGTCAGCCTCCGCTCCCTGAGCCTTGGCTGCCCATGACCCTGTCATCAGTTCACCACTGTTCCTTCCTTGGACCACTTTTGATAGATACTGTCCACTGCAGACCGGGAACACCCCACAAGAGCTGCAGTTTTGGAGATGCTCTGATCCAGTGGTCTAGCCATCACAATTTGGTCCTTCATCAAACTCACTCAAATCCTTATGCTTGTCCATTTTTCCTGCTTCTAAGGAAAAAATGTTCACTTGCTACCTAATATACCCCACCCACTAACAGATGCCATGATGAGGAGATCATCAGTCTTATTCACGTCATAAGACTGGTCATAATGTTATGCCTGATTGTTGTATGACCAATTCTTTTATTTCTAGCTAAACTAAACATTTGAAACCTAAGTAGTGTCTAAATCATATAGTGGGTGAAGGCTACTACTATTTGTGTCAGAAGAGTGTGTGTGTGTGTGTGTGTGCAACATGCTAGTGAACAGTTTAAACCATCTTTTAGAATGTCTTAAGTTGTTCACTCACCACTTGACAATTTTGCAGGCTCCTGCAGAGGCGCAGTCTTCTTTAAGAATTTTGATGCATAAATCTACATTTTTTGAAAACCATACATATATATATATATATATATAATGTTAAATAACGAAAGTTGTTCCCTTTTCCCAGAATAATAATTCTGAGTCTACAAGGGATTTAAAGCAGTCTTTTATACTGGACTCATTTATTTACACGTCGTCGGCTAATAAGACTGAAATACTTATTAGAACACCTTCTAAGTAGCGGGTTCGATACGCGTCTTCTGGAAAGATCCCACGCAGGTATGTTATAGAGGACACGGCCAGGACCAGCATTCGCTTCACAAACACCAGCGACTGCTCCTGGCTTCTCAGCTCCTGATGGAATAAGCTGTCCCACTGAAAGCATTTCAGACATTAACACGTTAATTAACGTGACCTAGCTATTAGCGATTACGCAGCTTTAGAAACAGTATCTCAGCCACAATGTTAACTTTTTGGGCATAAACAAAAAATGTAGAGAATTTTTTTTTTTTTTTTTGCGTATTTTAACACATCAATATAAACAGGTGTTTGTGTTAAATGTAAAAATAAAACATTTCTAAACATTAACCATATATACAATATACATATAAAAACAAACAAACAAAAGAAAATAATGCTGTGACGTCTAATACACCATGTTTCTTCGATTACTCTTATAAAAAAATATATAAAAATATATAGTATCATAAACAGATATGATTATATTATTTAGATAAATAATATAATCAATTTTTTGATTATATTATTTAGATAAATAAAAAAAATTAATAACTGAGTTTAAATTTGTCTAACTAATGTAATTGTAAGTTTGCACATTTAATAGCACGTATTAACTGTTGTAGTAATAATAATTAATAATTGTTTATCATTATTAATAGCAATCAAAACGCATATTTGCTTTATTAATTGATAAATTATTATTAAAAAACATTTTTTACTTCAAATAATCATGCAACTACAATTTTTTTTGTCTGTTTGTTGGTTTATTTTGTCCACCACTTACTAATTATGGTGTGGCTAAGCTAAGCAGCTAGTTACATGTTTACTATAACTAAAATACTAGTCAGTTAGCTGGACTGGATAAATCTGAGGTAAATTTACCTCAGCAGTCTCCTGCTTTGCTTTCCCTCGCTTTCTCAGCACGGTTGCCATTAACTGTGTTTAATATATAGGCCAATTCTTTTATTTCTAGCTAAATTAAACAACTGCTTTGCTCGCAATAAAATGTTTAAATATCACTTTTAACGTGTCTAATTCGTAGAAACGACATCAGTCTGCTGACAGGAGACCGCTGTTAGCCACGACGCTAACGCACGTCGTGTCTGTTGGAGGAGCTCGCGAACGCTCGCGCGAATCACTCAACTGAATCGTTTAGCGAATCGACTCGCAGATTAGTGTTAGCAGAAACTGAATCGTTTAGGAATCGACTCGAAGATCAGTGTTAGCAGAAATTGAATCGTTTAGGAATCGACTCGGACATCAGTGTTAGCAGAAATGCGCTAGTCTATAATGTCATTTCTTATTAAAAAATGAGCAGACAAAACGGCTGTAACATACAAAACTCTAAATAGACACAGTAACCCGAGCTTGCTGTATTTTAATAGTGCAATTGCAAAATCTATTGTGTGCATGTTTACATGTTCACCATGGACTTGGTTGGTGTCTGAGGTCTGCTTCATTTGGAACTATATTATTATCAAAATCTCATTTCACACAACATATTCTTTAAATTTGAAAGCAACAGAATCTAGATTATATAATACCAAGACCTTTATTTGAGGTTTGTAGCAAATACGAGTTGATTTAGGATCGAAACCTGCACAATAATTCCTGTATATCTCTCTTCCTGTAACTTGATTACTTTTAACCAGTTAATTTTTTTTTTATCATGTAAACTGTATAAATAAACATCCTAAATGATACGCTTTATCGTTAAGTTAGGTTAGATCTGTTACAAAATCCGTCTCTCAGCCAGTCTTAGCACTTGCCCAAGTTCCTGCCATTCCCTCAACGTCTTGTGTTACAAAATCTCTTCTTACTGAAACCAGAAAGCAAGAATAAAATGCCCAGCTCTGTTATTTTCTTTCTTTCTTTCTTTTTTTTATCTCACAAAAGGAAAACACAGAAAGGTGTAAACATACAAAATAGTAGTCTTCTACACGACCATGTCATACTTCTCACAAAGTCACATGACGTAAACAACAATTACAATCCTACACGTTTATTTTCAGCTTAACAGAGTCATAATTGTTACTGAGGTGCCGGTAGTGTGGGGAATGTCGGACTACACTGCAGAGTCTTATGGGTTTAGTTTTGTTTGGAGAAGAAATCTTTGCTCTTCTGGACGTCGGGCTTGATCGTGTCCTTTCCGGGCTTCCATCCGGCTGGGCAGACTAGAAAACAATACGAGAAGAAGCATCATTAAAGACTGAATTAGTAATATACTGGCTACATTGCGGAAACCTAGTCAAAGAAAGGTTTATAACACATTAATAACAACCTTTGAATGCTGATTTGCATTTGTTGTACGTTTATTACATGAATTCACTCACCTTCTCCGTGTTTGTCGGTGAACTGAAAGGCCTGCACCAGACGCAGCGTCTCGTCGATGGAGCGACCGACCGGCAGGTCGTTGATGGTTATCTGCCTCAGGATGCCTTTATCGTCGATGATGAAGAGGCCTCTGAGAAGAAACGTGAACTTCAGGTGATGTCCACATACATATCCATGGTTCTCGCCGACTAAAACTAGCTTGACACAAATCTCAGTTCTGAGAAAATATTTCAACACACCTGTAAGCAATGCCTTCGTCCTCCTTCAGTACACCATAATCTTGAGAGATAGTTCGTTTGGTGTCGGCCACCAGAGGGACCTTCATATGTCCAAGGCCACCTTGCTTCCTAGGGGTGTTTATCCTGAGACACAGAAGGAGAGGAATGTTACAATTATCAGCAAAACTTTGGTCAAACTATGTAGTGAATTCTGTCTCTTCAGGATTAAACCATATGATTGCTCACCAGGCCAGATGGCAGAAATGCGAGTCCACAGACGCGCCGATCACCTCGCAGTTGATCTTCTTGAATTCATCTGCAGCGTCGCTGAAGGCGATGATCTCGGTGGGACACACAAAGGTGAAGTCCAGAGGGTAGAAGAAGAAAACTACATACTTCCCTGCAGAGAAAAAAAGTTGCTCTTAAACATCAGCGGTCTTGCAACTTCCTGTATTCGATAGTGCGTGTAAATAAAAGGTCATACCTCGATAATCAGACAATTTCAGATCCTTAAACTGGCCGTCGGGCATCACCGCCTTGGCCGTGAAGTCAGGGGCAGGTTTGCCAATTTGTGCTTTGCCGGCTGACATCTTCGGTTTGGACTAAAAAGAGGAAAGAGAGTGGTTTCATTGCAAAAAGCACTGAAGCAATGATGGAACAATAACAAAAAAAAGTGCACAGTAGTTTGAGAGGATTTAAATGCAACATGCAGTGATGCTAAACAAGACGTTGTGCATGAAATACATAAAATGCTGAATGGAAATCAATGACAGTCATTCAGCTCAATCAGGCATGAAATCTGAATCCAGGCTTTATCACTTCCTCAATTTCGCAACCATTTGTTCGAGGCAAGGTCCAGATTCTGGCACACCTACTACTTACAACCATTCATTCAGATACATCTACCTCATTTAAACATTTATTCACGCTTAAGGATTGAACAGAAAGAAAGTCGCCATTTTAGACTAGAAGAAAAGCCGACTGTAACTTTTGCTGCACTTTTCTCCGGTTCTCTGGCTGCGTTCCAAACAGCTCCCTGTTTCCTACACCTGCGCACTACACCGAGGATTAAATGATACAGTCTACATCCACTCTGTAGTGTACTAGGAGCTGATTTGGGACTCGGCCCAGTGTCATTCAACAGGTTCTGCTCTCAAAACAAATACGCCATAGGAAAATACGTGAAGGTTAATAATTCTATAACTATTTAACCGTGCAGTTTATTCAATACTACGTAACGTTTATTGTAAATTAAATTAGCAGCGCGAAAGCTAGTTAAAATTCAAACGTTTCTTTAAACCCCAAAAACGAGTATATAAACCATACCTAGATATATATTTTTTTAAAGTATTATTTTTAAAGAAAGACCTACCTTCGGCTCCTTCTCAGTGGGACGGTACAAAAACCCGAGGATCCGCGGTGGCGCGTGTGTTTATATAGCCAACGCTGAACTCTCGCGAGATTTCGATGACCCAGGGCAGAATACATAGGCGGTAGAAGAAAGACAGAAGTGGTCTGTTTTGCCTCAGCTAGCATGACTTTGCACATTTTCTGTCCTCTTGCATAGTTGTCTTAATGCCAAGGAAACGATAAATTAAATCTCCATTGTCTGGAGAATTGGCCCCAGGTTCTGAAGTAAACCAAACTAAGTGCTGAAGAAGACTCACACTTTCCCCACTCCTAACTAATACTAGTAGTAATTTAACTAACTGTTTTTGCAAGGTGACTAGCATCAGGAGTTTGATTTAGGAAAACAAAATCTGTTAAAGATGCCTCCCGTATATACAAGGCTATATGATTGACCCGAATAAACATAGAGGACGATGAGAAAAAGGCCCTCTTCATCTCTCTTAACCATGACAGACCTTTCTCAGGTGTCTGCCATGTCAGGTGGACGATGAGCCTTTGAGGAAATTTTTGACGGGTCTAAAAAGTCCTACACAATTCATCCAGGTTCTGTAGCTGGATTTCTAGTTAACGGTGACTGAACCATCCTAAAATCTAGTACAAGTAGTTACTATTATTCAGTAACTACTACGTATAACAAACAACATTGAAGGAAAGTGTGTTGTGGTTTCGTCTATACGCTCATCCTCTAGTGCTGTGTCACAGTGATGAGAACGACTAGTGTTAGCTCATTTTGTCCTCCAAGATGACTCTTTATACAAAGCCACACCTTTATGTATTCATTTCAAGCAATTTTTTTGCCTCTTACTTCCTCGTGTTCCTTGAGGAAGAGGTGCTCTCTTAAAATCTGCTCGCGTATTGCTTCGTCACTACACGTGAAGCAGGAGAAAGTGTCATTTGCACATTGTGTCCTCTGTCCCTCTCGTCTTGCGTGGCTTTGTCTGTCCATCTCGTTGTCATGGCGACGGCATTGGAGGGCACTGATAAGAGGCACACATATTAAAACGCAGCTGCCTGCTTTCATCCGAATAAAAAAGCAGACCCAAAGCAGTAGGTTGAAGGGTGAAGCACTTCAAACACGGCGACACAGAAAACGCCGGAATAATTAAGGAACAAATTGTGATCTGTAATGTGAGACACAAGGCCTTTGTGGTGTTTCACAGGGTTTCAAAGCTTGAAATTGTTTCAGGAAATGAAAGTGTATGATTTTTTTTATATTTTTTTTTATCATACAGCAGTTGGTCAGAAGGTGTGGAATTTTCTCAAACAGTTATAGAAGGAGTCTCCAGTTGCTGGACCTGTCTTATTAACCTTTTATATCAAAGTATCTACACCAAAACCCTCAGATCCAGTCACAAGGCAGATGCTTTCACTTCCAACTCCTGAGCACATAATCATGTGAGTTAATAGGAAAACTCACCAGGAGTCAGAGTTAGATTAAGTCAAATGTAATGGTGACAAAGTGAAAGTTCATCTTCAGGGGATTTCACTAAATGGCTTGAGGCATTTCTTGAGATAGGTCTAGATCTGAAGTGTTTGTACACCAGAGTGCTGTTGAAATTTTTTGAGACGTTGATTCATTTTCTAGAAGGAACGTTCTCGTTTCTGTAGTGGGTGTAAGGCAGGTGTGTGTAAAATGATCGACATGAAGCTGTATAAACAGAATCTCCTGTCAGAGGTAAAGCAATAAGTTTTAAGGTTGAAGGAAAATGTTAAGCCTGGTGAGGGAACGACAGCATGACTGTGTTTGTTTTTGTTTAGTTTTTTTCCCTGTGTGATGAAAGAGAGACCCTTGAGTGTCATTGTTAACATTTCCTAGAACGCAGCCATTTTCCCCTGCTGTGCAGTTCCTGTTTAAAAGCCTCTCAGGCCTCTTGGTGGTTCTGGCAGCTCATCACAGACAGGCCTGGACTCATCCATGTCTTTCTCACACACAGAGACAAGAAACTGATTCCCAACTGACTGATTAAAACCTAAAGCAATGAATAGATATCATGCCTTCTAATGTATTGATTGTATTAATAATCATTTGCCCAGCTGAAGGCTCCCTGAACCCCTCCACTTTCTCATTGTCCTGCTCACCAGCAGCTAATCACATGTAGAGTCATGATACTCTATAGAATCCCAACACTGACTAGAATTTGTTCGTACTGATCAGAAATGTCTGGTGGAACAGAATGTAAGTGTACTGAGAGAAAGAGTTAACTGTAGGCACGGACATCCAGGCACAGGCACAGGCAAATAAAGTTATCAGGTAAATAAAGGTGTTTTCACCCTCCGCATGTCACACATGGCTATGTGGGGTAATACATCTGATTCATTACATTTTATTTATTTATTTATTTTATTATTTATTTATTTATTTATTAACTGACAAGCCATATGCATGGAAAGACAATAAATGTGTGGTTTCCACCTATTATCACTGTGTCAAATAATAAGAAATAAAGTGATTTTGTACAAATAAAAAAAATCATTATGATTTAAAGACTTTCTACACGTTTTATTTATTTATTTATTTATTTATTAAAAGAAGTAAATCTGCACCCATATTTTTTCTACATCTTTACTTATTGATATTATTCCTAAAATTAAAAAAAAGAAATTGTGTGAGATATTTAATTAACCTTTAAAGATAAAAATAAATAAATATGAAAATAAAAAACACCTAAATATAGAAAAATTAATTACTTGAAATGTATGCAGAAAATAGTTTAAAATAAGATTAAAATAATAATAATTATTATCATATAATATTTAATAATAACTATAAATAATATTTAAGGATAAATATAAATACATTATAAATAAATAATATTTAATTTAAAAAAAATTATTATAATCATTATTGGTATTAGAGCGCCCCCTATAGCTACCTTTTGGTAAATTCGCGTCGTTTTCCCACCCGCATTCCGATTAAACTAGCCCTGGTACCGGCTGCAGGAGGCGTGTCCTTTGGAATACAGGTGTGTAAAAAAATAAAGCGTCGCAGCTGATTGCTCCGCCATCTTGACAGAAACGTAAACATTCAGTCTCACTCGGTGTAACTGGAAAGCTAGCTGTGAATCTGTTTACAGCTCAATAAGACACACAAAAGGGCTGTTTCCTGAGCTTTTGTCAGCACATGCATTTTTACAAAATGATAACTGAGAGGTCGGATACGCGAAACGCCCCGTAATTGCGTTTCGTGAGCAGCAAAACAGGTAAGGTTGGCTACACCTAGCTAGCTGGAGTAGGAAGCTGGCGTTATCTTAGTATCTGGCTTAGTATGTCAGCTTTTAATTTAAGGCGAACACTGATTAAACCACTAGTCGGAAGTGTTACGGTGAGCTAGATTGCTGTAGTTAGGTAGTTGTAAGCGGTTAATGCAAATGCTAGTCGTGCTCGTGCTGTGTCCGGTTAGCTACCATGGCAACTGTGGTGTTGTGGTGTGGTGCGCTGTTAAAATCGAGCTGGCTTTTACATAACCCCAAAGTGCTAAATATGATCAGACATCCTGTTAGTGTAGGATAAACACCTGCACTGTGGAAATGTAAACATGCAGGTGAACAGACACAGGTAGATTCAGATGAACACCTTTAGAGAGGAGGAAGATCTGCCTTGACTTCAGAAGAGTAATGCAAGAACATTGAATGAAACAGCTTTACAGACAGATGAACACATTTAGAGCCACCTTACACCAGAGCCAATTTTACACCATGTTGTGTAAAATTTTTATTTGTCCAGGGATGGAAGAGGTGGGAGGAGCTGCGAGCGCAGACTGAGGCAAAGACAGAGCGGAAATGGACCAGGATTATGAGAGACGCCTCCTCAGGCAGATCAACCACCAGAACCTGCCCAATGGTCACGTGTCCAAGGTTGAGGAGGATCGTTTTCTTACAGCTTCATACTATGAAACAGAATGTGTCTCTGGAGAGAGATGTGTGTTTCATACACTATATTGCCAAAAGCTCCAAATCACTGAGATCAGGTGTTGTTTTTTGGCCCTTTAGTTCCAGTTAAAAGAATGCTTCAGCTTCATACCAAGACATTTTGGACATTTTTATGCTTTGTGGGTCCTGACATCAACCTGACAGAACACCTTTGGGATGAATTAGTGCAGAAACTGCGAGCCAGACCTTCTCGTCCAACATCAGTGCCTGACCTCACAAATGCGCTTCTAGAGGAATGGTCAGAAATTCCCATACACACACTCCTAAAGCCTTCTCAGAAGAGTTGAAGCTGTTATAACTGCAAAGGTCGGGACAACTCCATATTACATTCATGTGCATGTAAAGGCAGACATCCCAGTTTTGGCCTGGCTCACAGTCTCCGCTCTAATTCATCCCAAAGGGGTTCTATCAGGTTGAGGTCAGGACACTGTGCAGGCCAGTCAAGTTCCTATACACACAAAGTCGCTGATCCATGTCTTTATGGAGCTTGCTTTGTGCACTGGTGTGCAGTCATGTTGGAACAGGAAGGGGTCGTCCACAAACTGTTCCCACAAAGAGCATGAAATTGTCCAAAATGTCTTGGTATGAAGCTGAAGCATTAAGAGTTCCTTTCACTGGAACTAAGGGGCCGAGTCCAACCCCTGAAAAACAACACCTGAATTCAATGATTTTGGAGGGGTGTCCCAAAACTTTTTGAAATATATGTGTGTTATTTTTTTTCTATGCGCAGTCTGGCTTTGCCACATGCAGTCCGGTCAGTGTTAAGTCAGGCGACAGGTTCATACCTACTCGTGCAGGAAGCAACTGGAGCATCAACTTCCATTACGCCAATGTATGTTATGTTCATTGTTTAAGCTTTGGAGCTTTGGTTGTTTCCGTGAATGTGCCACCTAAACCTATCGATTTTGCAGGAAAACTGCTGGTCACCTAACCAGAATCAGCGCTCAAAGGACGCCAGTGCAGACAGTGGAAAGGGTAAAGTGCAGTTAGGAGATTGTTAAGAGAAGGTTTTATCCTAGATCTCCATTATATGATACGCTTGGTTCAGTAATTTATTTTCATTGTATGGAGGTCACTAATCTGTGTATCCGTACAGACGCAGTGGCCTATGCTGCTTTGCTGCGGAACGAGCTCCTGGGAGCGGGTATCGAGACCGTCCCCGACCCTCACACAGATGACCGACGGCATGCCATCCTCTCACAGGACATACACAGCCTCTTCAGGGTGAGCCCCTCCCACAGTGTGTGTGTGTGTGTGTTTATCACTGTGCTCAATCTGTAGGCAAAAGTAACAAGATGTCTTTTTTTTGTTTCTTCCAGTACACAATTCACACAAAGAGAGTGCCTTTCGACAGCGGCAACGAAATCTCCCCGTATTCACTCTCTCCGCTCAGCAACAAAAGGTAGCTAGAGGTGTGGTCCTCATTTCCTCTCGCACACTGTTTCCTCACATGTCCATATGGGTCTCAGTGTTGTGTTTGTGTATGTGTGTGTGTCTGCAGTCACAAGCTGTTGCGGTCACCGCGAAAGCCGGCACGAAAGATCTCCAAAATTCCCTTCAAGGTTCTGGATGCACCGGAGCTGCAGGATGACTTCTACCTTAATCTGGTACACACGGCTATTTTAGACTGTTCTACAATAATGTAACATTAACATCATTTTAATTTATTACCAAATATAATATAATATAATATATGAGCTTACAATTTCAGTTTTTTAATTAAGAGGCCACACCTCTTTCCCTGATACTGACAGGTTTAGAAGCCACACCTCCTTCACTGATACTGACAGGTTTAGACGCCACACCTCCTTCACTGATACTGACAGGTTTAGAAGCCACACCTCCTTCACTGATACTGACAGGTTTAGAAGCCACACCCCCTTGTTGAGATTAACAGCTTTAGAAGCCACACCTCCTTCACTGATACTGACAGGTTTAGACACCACACCTCCTTCACTGATACTGACAGGTTTAGACGCCACACCTCCTTCACTGATACTGACAGGTTTAGAAGCCACACCTCCTTCACTGATACTGACAGGTTTAGACACCACACCTCCTTCACTGATACTGACAGGTTTAGACGCCACACCTCCTTCACTGATACTGACAGGTTTAGAAGCCACACCTCCTTCACTGATACTGACAGGTTTAGAAGCCACACCTCCTTCACTGATACTGACAGGTTTAGAAGCCACACCCCCTTGTTGAGATTAACAGCTTTAGAAGCCACACCTCCTTCACTGATACTGACAGGTATAGAAGCCACACCCCCTTGTTGAGATTCACAGCTTTAGAAGCCACACCCCCTTGTTGAGATTCACAGCTTTAGAAGCCACACCTCCTTCACTGATACTGAAAGGTTTAGACACCACACCTCCTTCACTGATACTGACAGGTTTAGACGCCACACCCCCTTGTTGAGATTCACAGCTTTAGAAGCCACACCTCCTTTACTGATACTGACAGTCTTAGACGCCACACCTCCTTCACTGATACTGAAAGATTTAGAAGCCACACCTCCTACACTGATAATGATAGTTTTAGAAGCCACACCCCCTTGCTGAGATTAACAGCTTTAAAAGCCACACCTCCTTTACTAATACTGACAGTTTTAGAAGCCACACCCCCTTGTTAAGATTGATACTCCTTCACTGATACTGACAATTTTAGAAGCCACACACCCATTTTGAGATTGAAAGCTTTAGAAACCACACCTCCTTCACTGATACTGACAGGTTTAGAAGCCACGCCCCCTTGTTGAGATAGACGGCTTTAGAAGCCACACCTCCATCACTGATATTGACAGTTTTAGAAGCCCTCCCCCTTGTTGAGATCGATAGCTTTAGAAGCCACACCACCTTCACTGATACTGACAGGTTTAGAAACCACACCCCTTTGTTAAGATTGACAGCTTAAGTCACACCTCCTTCACTGACAGGTTTAGAAGCCACACCTCCCTCACTGACACTGGGAACACAGACTCCAAACACCTATTTTAAGAGACTGATTAACTAAATGGCCACACCTCCTTCCCTGATGGACAATGTCTGAGTCTGATTTGATTGAACCAGATCAGTGTGAGAAATTAAAGTGTGTTCCTTGTATCCAGTTCTCCAATTTAAGTCTGCCACAATTATCAGAGTCAATTTGGAATCAAAAATAAAAAATTATTTAATGTATATCAGCATAGGCATTTCTAGTCCTTTAGGTTGTTGCTGTCCTTGGTCCTGAAATTAAGCTTTACGCTATCTGGGGTCATTGGTCATGACACCCCCCTGCTGCTTGATACTCACTATTTTGAACTACTATATTACGTAACATCTTCAACACCAAATAAGCTACAGCAGTGTTTCTGCATGTAACTGATGCACCTTAGAGTTTATGTGTATTCTATGACCTGCATAACAATGGTCAGTGTAGATCCACGTTTAAAGTGTACACGTTCTGTGGTGTTAACAGGTAGACTGGTCAGCTGGAAACCTGCTCAGTGTTGGTCTTGGTGCTTGTGTGTACCTGTGGAGCGCCTGTACCAGTCAGGTATGTAAAAACACAGTGTAGTAAATCATTTTTGAATAGCTGATTTATCATCCGGTGGTCATTGTGTGTCGTTTTTGTTCACAGGTGACGAGGTTGTGTGATTTGTCAGTGGATGGAGACTCTGTGACTTCAGTCTGTTGGAATGAGAGGGTGAGTCCTCTCTACATTATTACTTAATGATTTCTCTATAAGAATATAAGAATTAATGTGACTTAGAAAGAAGTAGCAGACTGTATTTAGTGTCTTGAAGTCCACAACCACTTAATATTCAGTCTAAAACATGATGTATCTGTATTGTATATTGTATGTATCACGTCATTCTATTTTGTGTTCTGTAGGGAAGCTTGGTCGCAGTCGGAACCCACAAAGGCTTTGTGCAGATATGGGATGCAGCCGGAGGGAGGAAGCTAACCAGCCTGGAAGGACACTCGGCGCGTGTCGGTCCGTATTAATGCTTTACTTTATGATTATTTGTGAAAACTGATCAGTAACATGGTTTGCTATGTTGTTTTCTCAGGAGCTTTGGCGTGGAATGGTGAGCAGCTGTCCTCGGGCAGCAGGGACAGGGTGATCCTGCAGAGGGACGTCCGGGCGCCGCCGGCTGCTGAGAGGAGGCTGCAGGGCCACAGGCAGGAAGTCTGTGGCCTCAAGTGGTCCCCCGACCACCAGCATCTCGCCTCCGGAGGCAACGACAACAAGGTGAGGCTTATGAGGACAGTTATAACGAAAACGTCATGCCATACCTGGTATAATAGAATGTTCTGGTGCCTTGTGTAGCTGCTGGTGTGGAACAGCTCGAGCCTTGTGCCTGTGCAGCAGTACAGCGAGCATTTAGCGGCGGTGAAGGCCATCGCCTGGTCACCCCATCAGCACGGCCTCCTGGCATCCGGAGGAGGCACCGCTGACCGCTGCCTCCGCTTCTGGAACACGCTCACAGGACAGGCGCTGCAGAGCACTGACACCGGCTCACAGGTCTGCAACCTCGCCTGGTCCAAACACGCCAACGAGCTGGTGAGAGAACACACACTCTGAGGTCTGGCTGCTACGTAGATAGCAGAGTCATTTAGGACATGGTGAGCTTCTTACACACCTTCCTGGTGTCTTGCAGGTCAGCACACATGGTTATTCACAAAACCAGATCCTGGTGTGGAAATATCCATCACTCACGCAGGTGGCCAAGCTGACCGGACATTCGTACCGTGTGCTGTATTTGGTACGCTGGGACTTTACTGACCTTAAAAACTGATTGTGCCACTCAATTTGTTTGATCACATGTGATTAAACTTGATTTTTTGTGTGTGTGTGTGTGTTCACCAGGCTGTGTCTCCAGATGGCGAAGCTATAGTGACAGGAGCAGGAGATGAGACACTCAGGTTCTGGAATGTCTTCAGCAAAACACGCTGCACCAAGGTTAGACACGTGTATAAACACACACACACACACACACACACAAGCTATATATTACCATGTATACCAAATCTAGATGTTTCTAAAAATATTTTAAGCCCATAACCAGCTGTAAGTCGATTTCCTAACATTTCTCACATTGTGGTGCATTATGGGTAACTGCCGATGTTGCTGTACTGCCGTTTCAGGAATCCAAGTCAGTGTTGAATCTGTTCACCAGGATACGGTAGTGTCGGAGGCAAGAGGAGGCTTTTCAGAGAGAGCCTGACGTCTCTTCCTCCTCTTCATGCTCCTCCCCAGTGTCTTCGTAAAAAAAAATCCCACACCCGATGAGCGAGTCTGTTTGTTAGCGTCCCGACTTTCTTATTACTGTATCATGTGAGAGTCCAGAAGGACGTGGTGTATTGTAAGTAGAGAGAAACGGTTTATCTATACGTCTGTCGGAACGGCAGATATTTTCAATATTTTCTATGTGCTGATGCAAATGGGATCTTGTTATCCGACAGATGACCATACGGAAATAAACACACTACTGCAGGATCTCTGTTAGTAGTTTATGAAAATTTGTTGGTTGTTTTTTCGTTATTCGGTGTTGTGATGAATTGCAGTGTTATCATGGATCATTTGCTTACTGTAAACGTCAAAGTTTTAAAGCTAGCGTTAATACCACGTCTTGTATGAAGTTCTGTGTACAATGAAATACCCCTAAAACTCTAAAATTAGCTAGCTAGTGCTGAGGTTAGTAAGCAGACTCCTTCCGTAAACCATAAAGTAACGACACATTCTGTGAAGCCTCCTTCATACAAGAACCTGTTATTTAATTGTTACCATAGAAACGATACAAGTATTAGAATGAGCACCTTAACACACACCTGCGTCGGAAAAAACCTGTCAGAGCCGAAGCGACACCTTCTGACCAATCAGAATGAAGAATTCAGAAACACCTCAGTGCAAACTCAGTATCATCCACACCAGGAGACAAACCTGGGAAGATGTCAGTGACTTAGAAGATGAAGAAGAAGTGCACGGTTCTCGTTTAAACACACCTTCAAAACACTATACAGTATATTATGAAAATTTCAGTCAGAAAACTATGACCTTGTGATACAGGAAGTCTGTAAAAATGGCAAATGCAGACCACTGCAGGTTTGTCCTGTCTCTTTGATCCCACAAGTGTCTAAAATGTTCAGATGGGCGATCAGTACTCCTCTGTTCCCTGTAGACCTCGACACAACAGAGAAAACTCCTTCACAAGGTCCCTCATCTTCCACTTACTCACTTGCTCCCTGAGAAAGAAGGAAAAACAGAGCTGTGAGATTTGATACAAGACCCTTCCTCTGGTTTAAGATTATTGCTTGAATCCATGGAATAGAAAAATGTATAATTAAGAAATTTGCAGCAAAGTCTTCTTGCTGCAAATTTAATTTCTTTATCATGTTCATGACCCATTGATCCAAAGGGATGCAACTGTGGCAGATAGTCTGTGTACAGTCCCACCTTACCTCTTAGGCTCTCTGGGGGTCAATAGCAACTGACCCACTAATGACAATTACCATTGTGATGACAGATTTTTGTATTGTGAGTCGATACAAGACAACAAAGTGTCATTAAGTGCTTAGTTCAAATCCCAGAGCAAGACAGCTTACACAATATTACCAAAGGTTTTGGGACACTCCTCCAAATCATTCAATTCAGGGGTTGGGCTCAGCCCCTTAGTTCCAGTGAAAGGGGCTCTTAATGGATCAGCTTCATACCAAGACATTTTCATGCTTTGTGTGAACTATAACAGCGTCAACTCTTCTGGAAGTTTTAGGAGTGTGTTTATGACCATTAAATTTTTGACCATTCCTCTAGAAGCGCATTTGTGAGGTCAGGTACTGATGTAGGACGAGAAGGCCTGGCTCACAATCTCCGCTCTAATTCATCCCGAAGGTGTTCTATCAGGTTGAGGTCAGGACTCTGTGAAGTTCCTCCATACCAAACTCACTCATCCATGTCTTTACGGACCTTGCTTTGTTGGAACAGGAAGGGGTCATCCCCAAACTGTTCCCACAAAGCATGGAATTGTCCAAAATGTCTTGGTATGAAGCTGAAGCATTAAGAGTCCCTTTCACTGGAACTAAGGGGCTGAGCCAAACACTTGAATTCAATCATTTGGAGGGGTGTCCCAAAACTTTTGGCAATAATGTGTAGGCAGGCTTCAAGGGCAGTGTATGTGATCTAATGTGTATTTCACCTGAGGATCTGCTGGCAGAAGCGCTCTTTGTGCTCCGGAGTGATTAAGGTGCAAGGGAAGGCGTCAGGCTGCAGGGCATCTCGTAACCGAGTCACGAGCAAGCTGGGACAGTGGAGACTGATGGAGAACAGAACCTCAGCCAGGTGCTCCAGCAGGGCCCGGGGAGCCTGGATACCAATAGCCTACACACACACGCACAACATTCCTCTTTCTTTTGTTTTACTAAATGTAGATTTGAATAGATTTTGCATATTTATGGCCATGTTAAGCAAAGAACAGAGCGATGGAAGTCATTAAATGTACGGTACTGTATATTTTATAATAAATATGATTACACCACAGCGACTGGTCAGAAGGCGCCGATTAATTTTCTATACCAGCACGTGAGTAATCGCCGATATGGTGAAGTAGATAATATACTTGACATGTGTTTGATAAGATATTTAACATTATTATTATAACATATTAAAGAAGTCTCCAGTGTCAGCCCCTCGTGAGAGTCAGAGCAAAGCATTATCTTGGTCAAGTCAAGTTGCAGGTGAGGGAACGATAACGTAAGAGAGAACAGGAATACAAATATAACAGTAAACAATGCCGTTTGTTAATGAATAACAATTTTATTTGTTGGTAATTTGGAGTGGTATAACAGGAATAAAATGCTGACCTCCAGTAGGGTCTGAAGAAGCAGCAGGCCGTCCTCCTGCAGCACTTCTCGGACAGCGGGGACGTCCTCGCAGTGAGACATCAGCTCCGTCTGAGCAGCACGGCATGCGGATGAATGAGAGAAAAAAACGAGAGGAAAACTGTTATTTCATTCATTCCCAAAATAAAATAAAGAAAAAGAAGGCTAGTGCTCATGTCATATGATACAATGAGGTTTGTAATTTGATTGAGTCAAAGCAGAGTGACTTACAAACAGCACACACGTGGACTTGAGAGTGGGAACCTCTGGAAATTTAAAAGCTAAAATCCCTGCGTAAAAAAAAGAGAAGCGGGATAAACACGCTGTGGCGCTCTGTGACGGGTTTCTTCTTCCTTTATCTGACGTGTGCTTCATCATCTCTCACCACAGTAGAAGACCACTCTGATATCCAGACCCTCGGAGCGATACAGATCCGGCTTCCTTTTCAGAACCTGGGAAAAGGAGCTACGTCAAACACAGCTCTATTTTCAGAACTCATCCATCTACATGCGAGTTTCATCCTCCGCTTGGCTCTGACTAAAGTGACAGTGAAAATAGAAATCTTAAATAATTTATACCTGTGATCCAATTAAGCACAGATATTGGGTTACTTCTTTTTCTGCATCAAAGAGTAAAAATTCTGAACCTGTGCATGAAGCTTCATAAAGGACTCGACCATGTCAGGATGATCTCTCGCACCTGCAACATTACATACACAGACATTTTGTCAAACAACAGTGTTTTATTTATTTATAGTTATATTTAGTAATTACACTATAGTGCCAAAAGTTTTGGGACACCCCTCCAAATCATTGAATTCAGGGGTTGGGCTCGGCCCTTTAGTTCCATTGAAGACATTTTGGACAATTTCATGCTTTGTGGGAACAGTTTGGGGATGACCCCTTCCTGTTCCAACATGACTGCACACCAGTGCACAAAGCAAGGTCCATAAAGACATGCTGAAGCATTAAGAGTTCCTTTCACTGAAACTAAGAGGCCGAGCCCAACCCCTGAATTCAATGATTTGGTGTCCCAAAACTTTTGGCAATATAGTGTAAATCTAGCTACACCAAGTTTATTTCAGTGTGTGAATTGCCTTTGAGTTTTGAGTCACTTGTGTTATCATCAGCGCATGATCACAATCCCTTACCGTGCTGAAAAACAGACATGGTGATGTTCGTGACAAGTTCCAGAGCCGTGGCGATCGATGAGACGTGATCCTTATCACAGGCAAATACGTGAAGCAGCTAGAAAAGAGCGAAGAGAGAGGAGTTAGTGTAACGCCTTGTAGAGGATCGCTCCAGCTGTGCAAACACACATTCTCACTCTACCTGCTGTATGAGATCCAAAGCACAGGCTTGTGGGTAAGTGCTGAACAGCTGACTGATCAGCTCACAAAGCTGAGGTACCAGAGGAGCAAAGTCACCACCAAGGGTCTTCAGAGATTTCTCAAAAACAGCACATGAGGCCTGGGAAGTAAGAAAAAAAAGGAAGAAATGTGTTTCTAAGGCAGAGGGAATATTTTTTTTTCGCTTGTTTATGAGCTTACCTCCACCACATCGGTGTCTTTCAGCCAATTGCTCAGAAGTGTTTGGATGAGCGGAAACACTTGCTGTAGCATGACTACAACCTGAAAGAAAAATCCAACAGAATTCACTCAATCCATTTCCTTGAATCACATTTATAATGTGTTCGTTCGATGAAAATATCTGGTTCTGCTGACCTCTAGGATCGTGTTTACTCAAACTCTAGGGCTTCTGAGGTCACAGGAAATAAATGAGATCAGTTTTATTGACTTTACTGATGAGGCCTGAACTTTACCGGATTGCTGTGAGCAGCAAATCGATGACCTTTAACCCCGTCTGGTCCTTCGGCGTGTGTCCTCAAGTCCAGAGTGGAGAAGAGGCTGGAGATCAGGCCCAGAACCTGAAGAGTGGAGTGTTTAGTGGCAGGATTGGGCTGTGAAATGAAAGCAAAGAAAAGAAGCATTAAAGTTAAGGTCAAGACATACGACTGAGGTTGTGCGATTTGTAAGGAATAAAATGGTCTGTGTCTAAATCTAATAATCTGGAAGCTTTAAGAGATCAAAATCAGGAGGACACTGTTGCTAGGCAACTGTGGAATTGACCGGAAATGAAACGAAAATGATTCGGACAGCTAACGTGCAGCAATTTCTATATAGGCTTTTTTTGTTAATAAAAACACAAACAAAACTGAGCTGTCACAAAATATTGATTTAATCTTGATCTCTTTTAATATTAATGGAAATTCCTCGATCCGTACCGTCTGATTGGCCAGTCGCTCCAGATCCTGGATATGAGGCGAGAGCAGAGAGAGCAATTTTTCCGGAATCTCTTCGTCCGGCATGGCCGAGAGTAAAAATCCCAGACCCTGCATCAGCCACGTGCTCTGAGGGATCTATGAGGGAAAAGAAGTGGTCAGGTTTAATCAGTCGGTTAATAAGTAAATCACAGCAGGAATGTTGTGTGGATGAGAGGAATTCTGACCTTGTGGATTCTCTTAATGAGTGCATCCTAAAAAAAGAGCGGAAAAACAGAGTTTAGTTAAAAAAAAAGCATGTTAAGGTCATCGTAAAGGTTGTAATATTACAATAAAAGGTTTCCCCCTTTAAAAGTTTAAATATATAGTGTTTCTGCTTCGAAATACGTCATTACATTCATCCAAAGAACCTTTGAGTTTAAAGAGAGAGAATCTGATTATTATTATTCATTTTGTTTGTCATGTGTCACTTGAGATTGTTTCGATTTCATTTGAATCTTTATTGCATTCCCTTTATAACATTTAAAAACAAAAAGAAGGAAAGAATTCTTCAGTGGCTCTTCATGGATGATCTCGACATCTTAAAGGTCTGGTCTGTAGTGTACCTGTGAGGATGCCAGGATGTCGTTGGCGTGTGGGTAAAGGTGATGCTTGCACTCGCGGCAGATTCTCTTCAGTGTGGAGACGGAGGACACTGAGAGGTCAGCATCTGACAGGGCGGGCAGGACGACGCGCAGGACGGTGGGCACCATGACCGGGTGATCGGCCAACCACTCGGCCAGTGAGCCTAACAAATAACAAAAACAAATCTTATCTGAGCAGCAAAGTGTGAAGTGAAAGCCAAGCATGAATTTCGCTCTGATGCTCCATTTTCTTCAGCATCTGTCACATATCCTGGTGTCTGCTGTACCTAGCATGAACATGACGGTCTCTGTGAGCTGAACGCTGTTCGTGGAGATGAGGGGGACGAGGCCGATCAGACCAGGAATCACGTCCGAGTAACTGACGTCCACCGTGTCAGCGATGGACTGGAAACCGAACAGCAGAGCCTCTATATCCTCCACACAGAAAGAGACTGAGATAAGACGCTGATAAAGATGGATAGAACAAAGAAATTGTTTTTGTTTTCTGAAAATTAAATACTCTTCAATCCACAATATACTATATGAAGTATGGTCAGGTTTAATGATGACCAATCAGTCCTGTAGTGAATGAGCTTCCCATCATTCATCCCAGGCCATCCCTTAGCTCCGCCCCTTTCATCATACCAAAATGAGATACCGACCTGCCACAGGGAGGAGTGTGAGTGTGTTGTGTCGGTCAGCAACACCCCGAGTTTGTCGTAGAGTTTGCGCAACAGTTCGGGGCCCAACAGCTCATACACACACATCAGGGTGTCTGAGATATCGACTCTGCAACGTCATAAACACTATTCACACAGCGACTCCAACACATCAACTCATTCATTAATAACATACTTTACTTCCTGCTGTTAGTCGATCATTTTGCTCACCTGTATGTTCTGAATTGTTCCTTGTCGTCAGAGGACCATGAGGCGTAGTCGTGCTCGTTGGGAAAGCGGGCCTTGTGCAGCAGAACATCAACCAGCTGGAAGTAAACGGGTCTGTAGAGCTGCAGGTAGAACGTCTGCTTCTCCGAGTCCAGTGACGTGATGTCGTCCTGTAAGAAAACGAGCAACGTTAGAGCACCTACTGACTTGAATGACTTCTGTTAAATGACGGTATGTAGTCAGTAGTCTCACCTGCTGATGTCCTTCCTTACCTGCAGAGTGTACCAGAATGTGAGGGTGAATGAGCTTGAAGTTTCCTCCACCGGGTAGTGACCAGGAACCGCAGTGCATGACAGGATCATACTGACCAGGGCCTGGAAAGCCTGCCAGTGTCCGATCTGTTCTAGCAATGTTCTGAGAGAGAGAATGAGAGTGTTAACAATTTCTTAATATGTCCCTGGTCCTTATCTACGCTTCAGTCTCATCACTAAAGAAGCTGTTGAAGAATCTACATATGTTGTGGGCGAGGCTTATGTAAGCTAACATATGTATGCTGGAAGGTCTGCGGCGGTGCATGTGACCTGCAGTGAGTTTCACCGAGAGCGACAACAACGCGGCAGATTCCATGAGACGTCTCAATGTCTCTGTCCTGCATTGCCCTCTTCAGCTGCTCCTGGAGCTCCAGCACATGGGGCAACAACTTCACCAGACTGTCTGCAGACCTACACACACATACCACACACACAAAAAACACACGTCAAAGATAGTGTGTTTTTCATTATAATTAACTATATTTACAGAATATACGGTCTTTGGCGCTCACCTCTGCCAGTCAGGTACTGAGAGAGCACCGACGACACTCTCCACAGCTGTGTCAAAAAGCTCAGGCACTTTAAGCAGCTCCAAGCTGTCCTGCACCACTCCTTCGCTCTGTCCCAAATCGACGCCAAGTGGAAGCCAGGAGGGCAGACAGCGCAGAGCTCGCTCCTTCACGTCGCATGCTGAGCTTTCACACCTCAGCAGCTCCCTCAGCAATGGACACAACAAGGTCCACTCCTGCGCCAGGGCAGCCTGAAGCCTGGAACGATTTCCTGATGTGAACTTCCTGCTCAGGAGTTCCTCGGGCAATACGGTGAGCACCTCTAACAAGGCCAGACGCTGACCGGACGCTTCAGCCGCGCCATCTGCGCTCTGGAAAGCCTGCAGGAGATCGGGGACGGCGCTGGGCCACGAGTCGAGGAGCGTGCGGAGGATCAGAGACCCCAGGGCTACGCAGAGGCGTGTCAGCACCATCTTGGGTCCGAGGGCGAAGTGGCACACGTGGGAGACGAGCTGAGAGCGGAGAGACTCACGAAGCTCAGGACTGAGGTCATGCCAGTGGTTGGAGATCTTTCCGTGCAGTGTGCTCGCACCAAAAAACTGGATCTCGGGCACCTTATCGGGTGAAAATCATGGAACTTTCACAGTACAAAGTAAAGTGTAGGTAGCTGCATGATGTTTATGTCGCTATTTCTCTTACCCTGACCAAAATACATGTAAGAAATGTTTAGCAGAATGAAATGAACTTAGTCACCCAAGGCTTTAGGGTTTTTTTCTTGAAATAACTTCATTTTAAATACTTTCGAACCTGCAGGAGTAGGAAAACATGAATTGAGAATTTGTCTTACTGTTAATATTATTGCTTTAACAATGAGGCTTTGGAGAATTTAGAGAATTAAGTGCATCTGTCTTTAAGGCAGTGACTATACACATCACTGTGCCATTTTGATGAAAGACAGCTGCAAAATCTACATTTATTTGGCAGCCACCCAGAGAGAGAGAGAGACAGAGAGAGACAGAGAGAGAGAGACAGAGAGAGAGAGAGAGAGGGACACACGTGGTGTCCTTAAGCAACCCCTGACTGCTCAGATGTTCTGTATACTGAAACTGGATTGTATCCCGAGTCAAAGTGACCTCTGTACCAACCTTGTCCGGACTCAGCAGTGTCCAGCAGAAGTGCCACGCCTGCGGCGACGCTTGAGCCTCTGCCAGCCACTTTTGGGCCAAGTTTTTCTGCGCCATATCCGGATCATAGTACAGCTGCTGAAGAGCCTGTGGGAGAAAAATTGTGACAATTTCAATATCTCCTAACCAGGTCAAGCGTTACTGAGAGTTTGTGTAGGAAATTAATCAACACCTTTCCTGACCAATGGGAATTGAGAATTCACCAGGGGTCTCACCAAGGGTCTCTCACCCCCTCTGAGGGTCAACAGCCGCCGTACAAACACATGATGCCAGTTATTATTAGAATCACAGAGCTTTACTGAGATCTCAGGTTACTTTTCAAACACTGTCTCCTATATTGACCTCAGCTGGACACACTCACCAGTATACACTAGTTTAGACTGCATGCGAACTGTTATATAGAAACAATTTTTAAACACAAGTGTGTTATTTTACTCCAAACTACTCAAAGACAACCCCAAATATTGCTATTTCACCATAATGTTCAATTTACTTCATGAATTATAGTGGAACTGAACAGTTAAAGTCACTTAAACTATATATTTATACTATATATAACTATATATAATTAAACATTAAATTATTAATGGTACTATCATTAAAAGAGGTTAAAGATGAGATTTCTCTCAAAATAGTGCGTCTTTTTCCTCATAATAATTCTCTCATGAGAGTATTTCGTTCTGTTTAGCTACATGCTAATTAATTAAATAGTTAGTTTACTTATTTATTTATTTTACTTCATGTTTCATTCGCACTTTCAGAAAACTGTTTTTTTTTAAATAAAGTACAATAAAATTAAAAAGAAATTAAAGTACGCTAAACTACGCTTTTTACGAAATTAGCATCATGCTAACTCGACCGAAAAGAAAAATAATAATAATAATAAGTTAGCCGCCAGCTATTCAAACCCGTTACATTACAGTTACTCGCGATACAGGATGGCTGTGTTGAAAATGGCGCCACACAGCCTACACAAGTAGACTACACGGCTCGTAATAAACTGCGGCGTTGTGCGCACTTCGTAGTGCACTACGGATACAGTTAGGTGACAATCAGGACACCAAACTCCTCGAGACGTAATTTCGACACTAGATTTGTCCGCAGCTAATTAGAAAACGAGAAGACAGGCGTAAATGACAGTATTACAATTTTAATACTCATAAGATTTGTCTTTAACTGAATGAAAGGGAATAATCGAGATCTCCTACCCTCTCCACTGCCTCCGCAGTAAACTCGGTCTGTTCTGAGGAAGCGGACATTATTTCCGGTTACAGAAATAACAATATATTTATTCTTTTTTAACCCAGGCAGCTTACATAGTGTGTACCTCAACTATTTTTTAACACACAAAGGGTCTAGAGAGGGTCAGACTGTCTGTGCCCAGTCCTACTGAATAATCTCCGTGTAGTTATAGCTGTTGGGGTGTGTTCCAAATCATGGCACGTGCACTAGTGCTTACACTGAGTGAGCACCAATTAGACATTCTATTCAAATTCTAGTCTTCCAGCAGTTTGCATTAGAACCACATTATGTTGTGATGGTCAGGTGTCCACTTACTTTTGATCGTGTCGTTCAGCATCCATGAAATCGTAAATTAAACCTTAATAATGGAGGGGGCGTGGCTTTTACAAATGTATCAGGGTGCAAATATTTACGCAATAAGGTGCATTTATCCCTCAGGGGCAAAGAAGTGGCAAGTTTCTGAGATGATGTGAGGAAGAAACTAGAAACCATCCTCATCACCACGACGGTTTAGTGCGTAAGACAAAAGAGTGTGTAGTGTATCCTATAAATCAAAGTCGGACACCTCTCTCTCTCTCTCTCTCTCTCTCTCTCTCTCTCTCTCTCTCTCTCTCTCTCTCTCTCTCTCTCTCGCTCTCTCTCTCTCTCTCTCTCTCTCTCTCTCTCTCTCTCTCACACACACCCCTTCATTCCGACACGCACGTGGGTGTGCGGTCAGACATCTGAGCGCGCGCTCTGATATTACTGACCGCACATTACCTGGCTCGCGCGCGCGCCTGTGTGGTAAATGTGTGTGTTTTTTCTTCAGAGGAGGTGATAAAGCCACACACACACACGCGGATATTTTTAGAGATGGCGATCAAAGAAGTCTAACATCGCAAAGAAATTCAGCTTTTAATCAATCCATCTGTTCGGTGTGAATTATGGATGCTCTCGTGTGTGTGGTGTGGAGTCTGGTCCTGCTGATGAACACACCGAGTCTCAAAGGTAAGAGCTTTCAACCTGCCGAATCATCATTAGAATAAGAATAAGAGTTGTTGTTGTTTAGTTGGAGTATTAATGCTCAAGAATTTCAAATTAGAAGGATTTCTTTCAGCAGTAAGATCTCCTCTTTAAACGAAATCACCATTTCATTACTATGTGAAAAAGCAATCTATGCAAAATCTGTCAGAATTTGTTTCCTCAGAGATAAAAATGCTCAGGGTTTTTGCAATTCTGTCTAAAAATATAATTCACAGTCATATTTTTCCTATCCGTCTCTCACCGTCGTCTGTCAGGGGGTTTGTTTTTACACCTCACTAATTAAGGTAGAGAATTTCACTTCCAGAGAGCTGTTAATGAGCTCCTCAAAGTGAGAACTTCAGCACTTGGATTTGAAATCCAGACCTCACGCTTTACCAGTTTGTCTGTAATAATGAACACAGCCTTGTGTTTTATACGCCTATATTTGCAAAAACTCTTATTAACCAAGATATTGAACCAACAAAGACATTTTTGCATAGGCTCTCCCCCAGGGGTGCCAATAATTCTGCACCGAATATTATTCCTCTGGTTTGTTGGTCCCTCTGCACTTCTGTAGCAGTTAAAGGTCATGACTGCTTTGTACTCACACATCCAAAGCACCCCTACTTGAACTCCTATTTTTTTTTATTGTTCTCCCTCAAGCTGAGTCGTCTACGTCCGTCCCAGCCTCGTCCACCGTGTCTCCAAACGACGCCGTCGACCTCTTCGTGACCTCAAGGACGTCTGACCCCAAAGAACCCATTAGGATGGACCTCTCTCGTCCCCCATCTGCACCACAGCAGATCAGCAGCACTAGCACAGATGCAGACAAAGCACGAGGTGAGATAAAAAAAATAATTCTAATATATGTAGTAATAGCTTTGATCACAACTCCAACGTTTATGACATCATAATGGCGAGTCAAGATTGTCGCAGCAGACTGGAGCGCAATACAATTTCAATTTTGTTTGAGGTGACACCTTCTGAGACAACATGAGGAACCAGACGCAAAAGGAAACCCTGGGATTGAATAGCAGGGCAGTCTTTATGATAACAGCAGAACAGTTCTTAGGCACAAATGTACAGTATCCAGGTGAGATTATTTCCTTAAGCAAGGGACTTGTTAAAGTGTATCAGAAGTGCTGAAGCTCTGAGCAAAGTGAATGACCATGAGGAACCAGACAGGAACAGAAGGCACGTTGAGCCACAGCAGTACAAGTTGACACCACATCATGCTGCTAGATAATCTGATCTTTTGTATGACGTTCAAATATCTGGCACATAGAACAACCATTTAAAGACTTTTGCAGCTCAGTAGCAGGCACACCACCTTCTAAGGGCTAACCCTGTGACTCATGCTATGTCTTTAAGTTCTACTGCGATATAATTGTAAAATATCCAATATATATATTTAATTTTCAGCTTCATTGAGCAATATAAACACTTTTTATGGCAAACAAGAGCTAATAAGAGCTATACGAGTGCTGGGAGCTCAGCAACATCTCAGGTTTGTAAATGCTGCAGGCTGGAAACAGGGCTATATTTAGCACTGATAAATGTATCTCACTCTAGCTTTAGAGTCAAAGTGATGTAAGAGGATCTCGTCTTACAACACATGATGATGCTTTGAAATCATCTTGCTTTGCAGAATCACACATATCTAACAGGGAACTGCTTCCAATTTTCTTCTCTCTAGGTGCATCCAGTGCCTCCCTTCCTACCTCGACTCCCATCATGACCATAATTACGGACTCTAAAGAGCCCAAAACAGACGCTACCGTCAGGACGGACGCCGTTTGGCCTCAAGAAAGCATCACTAGTCCTAAGATGTCAACAACAAACACGACAGAAGGTATAAGTCTTTCACTTACCGGACTGGGAATTTGGACTGGGAGTTAGAGTGAACATATTGAGTCCATAACTAAACTAATCAAGGTGAGACACAGAACAGGTGAACACATTAGTGTCACAGTGTCAAACAATACAGACCATAATAATCCCAAATAAGGTCAAAAATCACACTGGGATTCTTTTAGCAAAATTAACCAAACTCCCTCACTAATATTTCCAGGACAATGTTTCCTGGAAATCGTTGTATCTCTTCATTGTGCCTCATAGTTCCACCATAGTTTCTCTCTCATCTCGTTTGAATCATATTCCAAACTCATTCCTAGTTCCAAGTCTTTTCTCCTTCATTTGTATCTAGGTTCTTCAGATCTCACTCCACTGAGGAGCACCACCATTACACCAGGATCACCCATCCCTACATCTACCGATCTCAGCGAAGAACATCAAAACTCTTCTCTATCCACCACCTCTGAGACAACCCCAACGGTATATTTAATCCCACCTTCTATTCCACCTTCTACTCTGAGAGACCTGATCACTGGACCTGCTTCTTTAGAGAAAGAGAACCAGAATGGACCATCAGAACTAGATGTTGGAGATGAAGGTATGTGGAGACATAATCCCAGTGTTACAGTTGAGTATTCCGTTTTGCATGCGTCACACTCCATGCTTTTTGCATTTCCACCAATTCAGACTCAGACAAAGTGCCGTCTCCTTCACCATTGGATCCTTTGCTTGCTGGCCTGATCTCCATCTTCATCATTAGCACCGCTCTGCTCTCCATCATACTCTTCCTTAAATTTCGCCAGCAAAGCGGCCATCCTGAATTCCACAGACTGCAAGACCTTCCCATGGTGAGCTTCCATTACAATGCTTTCATCAATATTAGCAGTCTAATCAGTTGCTAAAAGCAGAGTAAATTAAGCTAAAGAAGAGCAAAGAAGATGTTCTCTAAGGTTAACATTTACAGAATGTGACTGAAGATGTGCTTTGTGGTCTCCATAAGGACATATCTTCACAGGGCGGTGGTGGCTCAAGTGGTTATGGCTTGGGGTCATTGCCTGGAAGGGTCGTTGACTGGAAGATTGGGGTTCAAGCCCCAGCACCACCAAGCTGCTGTTGTTGGGCCCTTGAGCAAGGCACCTGGCCCACCTTGCTACAGGGACATTGCATTATGGCTGACTATGTGCTCTGACCCTCTGAACAAAGAATTTCACTGTGATGTATATGTGACAAATAAAGACAACTTAATACAAACAAGAATACCCATTTAGGCAGGGGTTAGTGAGGGACCTAGTGCAGGTACAAAAGAAAGTACATGTCAAGATTTTTGTTTGTTTATTAAAGTGGTGGGTCTTCATGCTTTGTTATAAGACAGTTTTGAGAAGATAATTCCCCCATCTTAGTACCAGTACTTGATGTATCCTTGTATGTTCAGGGATGGGGAGGTCAAATCAAGCCAGACTCGTGGCTGGATGATTTGATGTGTATCTTGAGTCAGGTTTTTGGTTGGTGCCACAGACCAGACTCAAGAAACAAATCAAATCATCTGTCTGTGGTTGGTGCCACAGACCTGAAAAACCCTTCAAAATCTGATGCCATCAACTCCAGGAGGCCAGAAATGGGATACTGTGTGAGGAATGGGATAATGTGGGAGAACTTGGAAAGGTTGAAAACAAGGAATGTGGCGGGATTGTGTATCAGATGCAGAGGTATGATGAGGTGTGCCAGTAAAAATCCTCCAGGAACCATTTGCCTTAGTACCATCTCAAGATTCAACAAATTTTCTCGACTTGTCTGAAGGAGAAGATCTAGTTAGCAACAACTGCAGATAATGATGGCTTCTTAGAGCCACGACAAAGTTTAGTGTGTTGTCGGATGGTCTGATCAGGGGGTTCTCCAGAGTGATGATATGATGAAGTTCTGCTGAATTTAGTGGAAGTAGATATTGCTTAAAAATATTGGTACTTTATGGTTTTGCACCTTTAATGTGAAATTCGCTGCCTCGGATACTACTGTCTATCTACTAATACACATGGATTGTGTGTCCTTCTAAAACGAATTCAGCAGAACTGATGAAGAACTTCATCGTGTCATCACTCTGGAGAACCACCTGATCAGAGCATCCAACAACACACAAAACCCTGCAATGGCCCTAGGAAGCCATCATTATCTGCATTTGTTGCTAACAAGATTTTTTCCTGTAGGCAAAAATCTGTTGATTTGTGGAATCTCGAGATGGTACTACGGCTAAAGTTTCCTGGAGGATGTTTCCTGGCACACCATCAAACCCACCACATTCCTTGTTTTCAACCTGGCCAAGTTCTCCCACATTATCCCATTGCTCTATTCCCTCCACCGGCCTTCTAGGGTTGCTGGCTTTAGATTTTTAAGGATTTTTATTATTCTAAATTTTATTTACAAAATGGCATTACTGTTTATTATTTCCTACAGGATGATCTCTTGGAGGACACGCCATTGTCAAGATATTCATACTAAAGAGGTTCCTGTGGTTCCTCGAACCAGGCTGATGAAACTGCTTATGGTGAGATATCATGGGAACCAAACCAGCTCGAGATACAATTTGTTGGTTTTGTCAACATTTTTAAAGAATGGCAGTGAGGGAAAGGATATGTAGAACATAAGACTGAACAAAACATCGCCGTTACAGAGATTTCTAGTCGAATCGATGCCAAGCGGCTTGCTTTGGTTCGACATCTTAGTAAAATATCTGTTAGGTGATGTTGTTTGGAGGAAATCTGTAGTGCTTATGATAATTTTTTCAGTTTTGTTTTGTTTGTTCTCTTCAGACCTGAACAAGAGATTACGCTAAGCCAGTAATTTAGCATCTCAAAAGCTAACAGGTTTTCGTGCAAAAGTGGGCTGTAACTAGTACTTTGTAAATACTATTAAATTTAGCAGTGAATTATGTTTTTATTTTTATTTTTTTGCAAATATGTTTGTAATGTAACATACCCACGTTTTTGTTTCTGCTTCTGTTTGTACCTATTGTGTCAATTCTATTTATTATTGTACCATTGAGTGCTTAGAAGAGTCCAAGTTGTGTGCAAAAGTTTACATCCCCATAGTTTTTTGAATGAGAAAACAAATCTTTTAATTTTACAAAAAAAAAGGAGGAAATTTCAAAACATTCAAATTTTATAAACAGAAATAAAAAGAAAATTTTTTTGTTGTTATTAAATTTGTTTTATGTTATTGTAGGATTATTGCTTTTTTTTGTCCCTATTAATATATTAATAACAATGTACTCAGTTGTTGTAAATAAAAATCTAAAAATGTGTTTTAACGCTGGTGTATATATATATATATATATTTTTTTTTTTTTTTTTTTTTTTTTTTTTTTTCACATGCTTTTTTACGGTAAATGAACAATTTAAACATTTAGAAGTACCTTATGATGTGTTAAAGTCTTATGAACACATTTATCTTAGAGAGTGTTTGAATTCAATTTCATAAGATGAATTTCTCAACTTTCAGACAAATATTTCATTCTCCGCAGCGACAAAAAGCAAAACAAAAATGTTGTTTTTAAATAATTTATTATATAAACCGTAATATAAAAACCCCTTGTTGTTATTTTATTTTATACGCACAGCGATACCGAGTTCATATTAAAATAAACTCTGAAACAACCTCATGAAATGTTAAAAAAGAAGAAAGAATGTTATAGAAATTTTAGAATAAATCCTATAAACACTGATAAACATTTCATTGCTCGTAAGTCTAGCAAATAACATTGAATAAAAAAGTTATAAAACTCAGTTATTAAGGAGAACTCGATTTCAATCCATTCAGGGTTAACAATATTTCATTATATAAAATCTTCCCTTTAACGATATAGTGGTTAAAATGTTAACACAATTCTTCCTGAACTTTAACGAGCCACGTTTAACAACAAGGAATGAAAAAGTAAAAAAAAACATCATTCCAGCTGTGTCTCTATCTGATGCGGCTGCAGGGTGATAGAGATGATGATGTCACCGTAGGGCTCGTCCTGTCGCACCGTGACCTCTTTCATGTCTATCCGCTCTGAAAATACAGGAGGTCAATCAGAATGAACTCATCTATTTAAAAGACTTGACGAGAGAGAGAGAGAGTATAGAATATTACCCAGCAGCCTCCAGAAAGCCTGAGCGATGGTTTTGCGAGTGACTCTAGAGGGCAGAAGGGAGTGAAATGTTGCTTCATCCTCACCAATAGTAGCCATTCGCCTGTGAAAACACAACATGGATCCAGAACAGTGTAGAAACTTTAGAAACTTTTATTTTCTGTGGCAAATAAAAAAAACAAAACTACTCATACACCGATCGGCCATAACATTAGGTCAAGTGAATAAGACTGATGATCTCCTCATCATGGCACCTGTTAGTGGGTGGGATATATTAGGCAGCAAGTGAACATTTTGTCCTCAAAGTTGATGTGTTAGAAGCAGGAAAAATGGACAAGCGTAAGGATTTGAGCAAATTTGACCAAAAGGGCCAAATTGTGATGGCTAGACCACTGGATCAGAGCATCTCCAAAACTGCAGCTCTTGTGGGGTGTTCCTGGTCTGCAGTGGTCAGTATCTATCAAAAGTGGTCCAAGGAAGGAACAGTGGTGAACCGGTGACAGGGTCATGGGCGGTCAAGGCTTATTGATGAACGTGGGAATGGAAGACTAGACCGTGTGATCCGATCCAACAGACGAGCTACTGTTGCTCAAATTGCTGAAGAAGTTACTGCTGGTTCTGATAGAAAGGGGTCAGAATACACAGTGCAGGATGGGTCAGGGCTGTTTTGGCAGCAACAACACCATATTGTTCATAATGTTATGCCTGGTCGGTGCATGTTAAATGAGAATTATACAGCTGACATGTCCTTACTCACATATGTCATAAAGTCAGTTATCAGAGAAACAAAACACTTTAAATTCCGGTCTAAAGCCTTATCGTTGAAAAGATTTTGTTGCTAAAATAGAAAATTCAAATCTGGCTACAAATATGATTTTAGAAATCTATTTATAAAGTACACAAAGGTGACATTCTGGTATATTCCTCAATATTACCTGAGAGGATCGACATCCATCATGCCATCCTCCAGTTCCGGGACTCGCTCCTCTGGAATGTCCTCCAGACCACACACAGACACAGGACCAGGAGACCTGCGGTCAGAAAAACAGCCCGGAAAACCTAGAACGTCAGTAAAATGTCTGCGTGTGCATTAGGTTAAAGTGTTGCATTACAATCTCTCGCTTCTCACCGTCGAGTCTCGGGAGTCTCCAAGGGTGAGATTTCTCTGTCTGTCACCTCCATGACCAGAGAGGAAACTGGAAATAGAAATGGATTTGAATATAGAAACTCTCTGAACGCAGTGCCACATATTCCCCATAACACTGAACTGAGTTAATAAAGAGTTCCTGGTTGTAGACTCTGGCTTTTAGACCAGACTTGTGTCCAAAAGAGTTCTAATATCTGACCTGGAGTGTCATATCGTGAGATGCCGGACTCCACGATCTCTGTGGGCATCTGCAGACATGATGGACAGAAGCCAAATAACAGAAGTAGGACTTTTTCCACTTATCACATTTAAATCACTGCATGAATCAATGTGGACTTTTTGTTGTTCTGTGAGTGTTCCTCAATGACCTTCTGCAACAATCAGGTAGTCAAACCACAGACAACAAGGAAAGAAAAAATACACTAAATCAAGCTGAGTGTGAAGCTGAGAATACCGTGAACTACTGACCGTAAAACTGAAACTAGCACAAACTACTAATAAAATAAAACTGAAAATAACACACTACTGACTGTAATAGTGAAAAGAAAACTGAATCTACTTTCCATAAAACAAAAAGTAACAAACTACTGACTGTGAATCCGAAATGATTAGAAACTACTGACTCTAAAATGGAAAATGGAACAAACTACTGACAATGAAAATAAACTGAACAAACTACTGACCGTGGATCCGAAATGAAGATAAACTACTGACTGTAAAACTGCAAATAGCACAAACTACTGACTGTGAATCCGAAATGATTAGAAACTACTGACTCTAAAATGGAAAATGGCATAAACTACTGAATGTGTAATGGAAATGAAGATAAACTACTGACTGTAAAACTGAAAACAGCACAAACTACTGACCATAAAACTGAAATGAACAAACTACTGACTGTGAAATAGAAATAAACAAACTACTGGCACTAAAACTGAAAATGATACAAACTACTGACTGTGAAACCGAAATTAACATAAACTGCTGACGCCAAAACTGAAAATGGCACAAACTATGGATTGTGAAACTGTAATAAACATAAACTACTGACTGTAAAACTGCAAATAGCACAAAGTACTAATAAAATAAAACTGAAAATAACAAAAATAAAAAAAAACAATCTACTTTCTCTTAAACAAAAAGCAACACAAACTACTGACTCTAAAATGGAAAATAGCACAAACTACTGACTGTGAAACGGAAATTAACATAAAACTACTGACTGTAAAATAGAAAATGGCGCAAACTACTGAATATGAAAGTGAAATTAGCATAAACTACCTACTGTGAAACTGAAAATGGCACAAACTACTGACCATGAAACTGAAATGAACAAACTACTGACTGTGAAACAGAAATAAACATAAACTATTGGCACTACAACTGAAAGTGACACAAACTACTGACTGAAACTGAAATGAACACAAACTACTGACTCTAAAACGGAAATGAACACAAACTACTTATAGTAAAACTACAAAATCACACAAACTACCGACTCTAAAACTGAAAGCAACAAATTACTTTCTATAAAAACTAATGACAAACTACTGACTGTTAAACTTAAAATAACACTCAGTATTTACTGTGACATGGAAAGTAACTGAAACTACTTATTAAAATGAAAAATAACACAAGCTACTGACTCTGAAACTGAAATGATCATGAACTACTGACTAAAATGAACATGAACTACTGAACTAGAGACAATGGCACAAACTACTGACTGCTGTGGAACTGAAATGAACATAAACTACAAAGTCTAAAACTGCAAATACAGACCATAAAACTGAAATGAACATAAACTACTGACTGTAAAATTAAAAATGGCACAAACTACTAAATATGAAACCAAAAATAGCACAAACTACTGACCATATAACTGAAATGAACATAAACTACCGACTGTGAAACAGAAAATAAACAAACTACTGACTCTAAAACGGAAATGAACATAAACTACTTATACTACAAAGTCACACAAGCTACTGACTCTGAAACTTAAAAAGCAACACACTACTTACTGTAAAACTACCACAAACTCATGACTAATTAAACTGAAAATAACACGAAGTATTTACACTGACATGGAAAGTACCTGAAACTACTGATAGTAAAATGAAAAATAACACAAGCTACTGACTCTGAAACTGAAATGAACATGAACTACTGACTCTGAAACTGAAATGAACATGAACTACTGACTCTGAAACTGAAAAGAACATTAATTACTGACTCTGAAACTGAAAAGAACATGAACTATTGACTCTGAAACTGAAATGAACATGAACTACTGACTCTGAAACTGAAATGAACATGAAACTGAAATGAACATGAACTGCTGACTCTGAAACTGAAATGAACATGAACTACTGACTCTGAAACTGAAACGAACATGAAACTACTGACTCTGAAACTGAAATTAACATGAAGTACTGATAGTAAAATGGAAAATAACACAAGCTACTGACTTAAATTTTTGGGGTTATATATTCTTAAAGAATGTTTAAATTGTGTGTAATTTATAAACCCCAGACCTCTCTGAACTCTCCCTCTTCCTGTTCCTCTCTTCCCCTCTCCCTCTCTCGTACAGCCTCCAGATCCTCCTCTTCAGCCTCCCGGCGGCGTCGGGGTCGAGGGATGTGAGGGATGACTGCTCCCTGCTTCCACAGCTCCAGAATCTCAGCAGGAAGTTCTGTGTGAAAAAGACATACAAAATACTGACAGTGAGATCAAACATACTAGGAGTAAAACTGAAGGGAAAACACTGAATTACTGACATTGGAACAGAAAGTACTGACAATATATTTGAAAGTACTGACAAAAAAACTGAAAAATAAAAACCCATTAACTGAAAATACTGATATTACTACTGGAATTGAAAGTATTTACAGAAGAAAGGGTACTAACTGACAGTAAAACTGAAGAAATAAAAACAATATCTACTGACTGAAAAGGACAGTCAAAGTGAAAGTACTGAATGGGAATCTACTGACAGTAAAATTGAAAGTATTTTTTTTAAATGCAAACAAAAATGAAAGTACTGACTGACAGTAAAACTGAAGAAATAAAAGCAACATCTACTGACTGAGAAATTGTAACTACTCACAGTAGTAAAAAGGGCAACAAATTATGGACAGGGAAAGTACTGAATGTGAAACTACTGACAATGAAATTAAAGGTATTTACATCAAGCAATGCAAAAAAAAGTAAAGTACTGACTGACAGTAAAACTTAAAAAATAAAAGCAATATCTACTGACTGAAAAAGGCCGCAAATTATGGACAGGGAAAGTGAAAGTCCTGAATGTGAAACTACTGACAGTGAAATTGAAAGTATTTACATTAAAAAAATTCTACAAATGTAAAGTACTGACTGACAGTAAAACTGAATAAAAAAACCCAACATCTGATACTGACTGAGAAATGATAACTACTGACAGAAAAATTAAAAAACGGCCCATGGACAATGAAAGTGAAGGTACTGAATGTGAAACTACTGACAGTGAAATGAAAAACAACTGCAGAAATGTGCACTTTCCTTGTCAGTAGTTTCACTTTCAGTGTTTCACGGTTGAACTGGTTACTCACTCATGCAGGGGTTACTGAGAAGTACTTTCGGCTCGCTCACTTGAGAAGGCGGTCTGATCAGAACATCCTCCTGGGAAGGAAATCACAACGGGTTCATGTTCTCATGTAGCGTCTTCAAGGTGACCGCGAGCATCAACATCATGACACGGAAACTGAGCCTTTCACTCCAAGTCAGAATCAGCGTTCAGCTTTCAGAAACAGATAGATGAATATGTGTGTGCATCTTACTAAAGGTCTGGTTTCAATGCTTGGGTCATTAATCTGGGCTTGCAGAGCTTCCTGGGATATCTGGATCTCTTCATCTATAAAAACCAGCTGCCTCTTCCTCCTCCTTCGTTCCTCCACAGGGGCCTCTGGGATTGGGACAAACTGTAACAGAGAGGAAGTACTGACTCTAAAACCACATATGATACAAACTCCTGACAGTCAAACAGCACATATTACTAACACTACTGACAGGAAAAACTAAAGATACACTATATTGCCAAAAGTTTTGGGACACCCCTCCAAATCACTGAATTCAGGTGTTGTTTTTCAGGGGTTGGGCTCGGCCCTTTAGTTCAAGTGAAAGGAACTCTTAATGCTTCAGCTTCATACCAAGACATTTTGGACAATTTCTTGCTTTGTGGGAACAGTTTGGGGATGACCCCTTCCTGTTCCAACATGACTGCACACCAGTGACCAAAGCAAGGTCCATAAAGACATGGATGAGTGAGTTTGGTGTGGAGGAACGTCACAGAGTCCTGACCTCAACCTGATAGAACACCTTTGGGATGAATTAGAGCGGAGACTGTGAGTCAGGCCTTCTCATCCAGCATCAGTGCCTGACCTTTCAAAGAGGTCTTTCTAGAGGAATGGTCAAAAATTCTCATAAACACACTCCTAAAGCTTGTGGAAAGCCTTCCCAGAAGAGTTGAAGCTGTTAGAGCTGCAACGGGCGGGGCTACAACTCCATACTACATTCATGTGCATGTAAAGGCAGACGTCCCAAAACTTTTGGCAATATAGTGTCACACCAAAAGAGGAAACTGACAATAACGCTAAGTGTACTGACAAAAAAAAAATCTAAAAATACAATTAAAATGTTAAACTGTAAAACTACTGACTGTTTCTGAAATTTAGTTCTTTCCACTGGGGTAAGATCAGTATTCCACAAACCTCCTCCAGGCGAGGACTCTCTCTCCGACGTTCCCTCTCCGGGCTAGGCGGGGATGGTGGAATAGATATGGGCTCCGGAGTCCTCTCTCTCTCGGCTGGCTCGGCCATCATAGTGGGCAGTTCCACCTCCTCGTCCATAGACACAATGTCTCTGCTTGGTACTTCAGTGCTTTGGGCCCTGGATAGGATTGAAGAGGACACATTTAAACTGGACCGAGTGACTCGGACTCATCGTGTCCTTCTCTTAAAGGCTTTTTAATGTGGACGTACAGCTCCGTGAGGAGGGTAGACCCGGTCAGATCCCTGGTCCTCTCTACTTCTGCTGCTGCTCGCTCTGTCTCTCTCTCTACAACCTCTTCTCTTTCTCTTTCTCTTCTCTCCCGCTGCCTCGCCTGCTCTGCCTCACGCTCCTCCTCACCTAAAAAATAGATGCCCTGACCGCTACCTGACCTCGACAGGCCTTTATTTCTTTTTTCCTTCTTGATTTTGTAAAACTAGAATGAGGCGCAAATTTACTTATAAATTCCACCTGTAAATTTTTATTTTTCAGCAGCTAAATTTTGGGTTCGAATTTAGATTTTTTTTTTCCATCAAACTATTCATTCTTTGTTTTTTTTTTTTAAAAAAAAAAGGGCACAAGGGAAAGCTCTTACCTTCAGGGAACTGATCTGATTGCTCCAGCAACATTTCAATCATGTCGATCTCCTGCAGCTCCGCCCCTTCAAACTGAAAAGACATCAGGAGAAGTGATCAACTTCCTTCTTTTTTTTATTAACACATATTCACTATGGCAAGTTGCTATGGCAACTCTAATGATTGACACCTCAGGCTGTTGCATGATAACAGGTTCCCGCTCGGTCATCGTGATCGACTCCTGACTCGCTGTGATGCCTGTGGCGAGAGAAAAACATATCGTCTACATCCCTTCGTGTCTTCTTTGTCTCTGCTTAAATGCATTGATTAGAGAAGAAGAAGAAGAATAAATGTGGGTATCTAAGAGGATTTTAACATGGTGCTCCATGCTCACCTTCCACAGGTGGAGAATGTAGTCTCTGTGGCAAAACCACGCCCATTTCCTGAGCCAGCTGTCAATCAAGGAAACAAGATAGATTGATATATTAAACTCTCTGGTGAAACCACGCCCATTTCCTGAGCCAGCTAACAATCAAGGAAACAAGATAAATAGATAGATATATTAGACTCTCTGGTGAAACCACGCCCATTTCCTGAGCCAGCTATCAATCAAGGAAACAAGATAGATTGATCTATTAGACTCTGGTGAAACCACGCCCATTTCCTGAGCCAGCTGTCGATCAAGGAAACAAGATAGATTGATCTATTAGACTCTCTGGTGAAACCATGCCCATTTCCTGAGCCAGCTGTCAATCAAGTACATAAGACAGATAGATAGATATATTAGACTCTCTGGCAAAACCACACCCATTTCCTCAGCCAGCTGTCAATCAAGGAAACAAGATAGATTGATCTATTAGACTCTCTGGTGAAACCACGCCCATTTCCTGAGCCAGGTGTCGATCAAGGAAACAGGATAGATTGACCCATTAGACTCTCTGGTGAAACCATGCCCATTTCCTGAGCCAGCTGTCAATCAAGTACATAAGACAGATAGATAGATATATTAGACTCTCTGGCAAAACCACACCCATTTCCTCAGCCAGCTGTCAATCAAGGAAACAAGCTAGATATATAGGTGTGTGCATATACAGGTAAATAGATAGAGAGACTGATAGGTCAATGGTTACCTGCATGAGGCTACTTGGACTGGGCAAACCAAACTCCATTGATCCGAAAAACGGATCTCTGGCCCCCTCGGACTCGGTCAGAAGAGTGAGAGCATCAGGAAGTGTTTGAGTTTGTCTGAAACAAATGACGCACAAACTGATAAGAAGACACAAACGACAGAAGCTCTGTAATACACTCAGCTTTACTTCCTCTGTATTGTTTCTTCCTCACCAGTCACATAGATGGAAGGAAGGAAGAAAGGAGAGCTATTATGAGTTTATACAAGACCTGATCTCCTCAGGCAGCATGTCAATCTGCACTTGTATATGGTAACGATGCAGTTTGTCAATGGCCCCCTGGATCTCCTCTGAGGAAAAAGTCATTAAAATGCAACAAAAAAAATTATTTATTTATTATAATGATGTGGGACTAAAGAAAGGAAGAAAGAAAGAGATTATAGTGTGTGTTGTAGTTTTGTCTCCACACACACACCTAGCAGCAGCTGGCACTGGCGGTGGAAGACGAGCACGATTCCGTACTGCAGCTGGGATGACAGGTAGAGGGAGAAGCGAGGCCGAGGCAGACCCGCAGTCAGAGGAGGCACTCGCACCAACACGTAGTTCATTATGTCAGTGCTGCAAAAAAAAAAAAAAAACAGTCATCAATTTATCAGCACCTTCCGACCAATCAGAATCCAGGATCCCACAGCACTACTTTCTCACCATGTGCTCTGGATGTTAACCTTCAGCAGATCCCGACGGTTCATCTTTCTGGCCTTTGTGGCTGCCAGCCTATAAAAAAATCACACACACATATACGTGCAGACACACATGCACACACGTGCGAGCGAGCACACACACACACACAACATTCTGTGCATTTTGACGTGATAACTTTGGGCTTAACTTAGCTAGTGCGCCCTCTGTCGGCTATTTAGTGTGTATTATTTCAGCACTGAAGGGTACACGAAATATTTAAGAGTTAAGAAAAAAGATAAAATAAAAAAAATAAAATAAAAAATTAAATTAAAATAAAAAATAAAAATAAAAATTACTACTACTACTACTAATAATAATAGTCATAATAATAATAATAATAATAATAATAATAATAATAATAATAATAATAATAATAATTATTATTATTATTATTATTAAAAAGAAGAAGAAGAAGAGGCAAACAGGAACCATTTTAATTTTAATAATCAGGTAAATGTTTTTTTTGTAATAATCAGGTATTGTTTTCTGCCAAATAAAGAAAGAAAGTCTCACCATATTGTAGCAAAGCATCCAGTTTTGTAATTAAGTACATTAGGATAATAAAACATTATTTTTTAACTAGTTTTATATCAGGGTTAATAAACTCTACTGTTCCCTATGGAGCTCCTAGAGCGAATAAACTTTCAGTAAAATTTGTATGAAGAAATAAGCTTTTGAACTCAAACCCAAACACGTCCTCTTTAGATATGTAGTGCACTAGACAGGATGCTTATGTTATTGTTTTTATAGCCTATGTAGTGCACTTGTATAGGAAAAATAGAGGCATTTGGGATTCGGCCATTGTTTATGAACCTATCTCCAATCGCTGGAGCCAATCGTGAGCCAATCGTTAATGGCGTCACTCGACCGCGGCAGGTGATTGGTCGAGTCTGGTTACTATAGCGATATTGCCATGGCGCCGCTTCTTCTTTGTGTGTGTGTGTGTGTGTGTGTGTGTGTGTGTGTGTGTGTTGTAGAGACCGTGTCCGAAATACTAACTACCCTATTCCCTATCTCCCATAAAGTGTAATCTAGATTAAGGGCATTTTATGCATTTTATGGACACTTACTATATCCGTACATTACATCATCTCATAAATACACTCTCCTCCACGGTGCTTTCATCAGTGTATAAAATGTTAAAACTCGCGCAGTAGTACCCTATGTAGTGAACACGGTGTGATTTGGGACAGACGTAATGCTGGAAATTAATAAAAAAAAAAGTGAGACAACCCAAACAACAACAAAATAATAAATAAAGTGTGTTTTTTTGTGTATATAAATAAACTTTTCAACAAGCATGTATATACACGTTTAGTGTAAGACATTTAAAATTGCTGTTACTGTACAGAGTGTATTAAAACACTAAACCAATAAAAACAACTAAATAGCTTTTATTTTGCAATAATCAGATATTTAATAATCGGTAAACTTCTGATTTAGCTGATGCATCATTAATTGGAGCCTAAATTGACTCTTAAAATAAATATTTTGCTCCCAAATCTTAATTGATCGAATATATATATATATATATATATATATATATATATATATATATATATATATATATATATATATATATATATATATACATGTGTGTGTATAACGCATTAAATAGAATTAGATTAAATACAAAGCGCATTTGGTTTGGACTCCGCCCTCCTCCGTCACGTGACCCTCTTTGCTTTCCGTAGTTCATAGGTGCGGCCAAATTTTTCCCCCCCAGATAACGGAAACTGAGTTCATTCCGTTGTGTTTGTTGTTGTTGTTTGCCGCGATGTCTGGAGCATCTAACATTAACGCGATGAAGAAAGTCGTGCAGCAGCTACGGTTCGAGGCGAACATCGACAGGGTGAAGGTGCGAAGATTTGTTTTTTTTTTGTTTTTCTGTCGGGTTTCGATTGGATTCTGTTAGCTCGATGCTAACTCAGCTAGCCGGATACGGGCGTGGGCCTGTGTGTGCAGGAAAGCGCTGGAAAAGCGTGTCTTTAAAATTAAATTAAACATTGCTTATTTTCTCTTATGTTAATTGTTAGAAATATGAATTGTTATATAAATATATTTTTTTTGCTAAAAGAAAAAATAGTTGAGCTCGCGTTAGAGTTCGCTTTGTTAAACGGATGCTCAGGTACGAGAGCGCGCGTGCTGCAATTAATCGTAAATAAATCGTACAAAAATATTTAAAAGAAATATTCTGTAGTATTGATTACATCTGAAGCAGTGTGTGTATATACATATATATTAACACACATGCAGAGCGCGGAGTTAGTTAAGCAAGAGTTGACCCAAAGAACCCGATTTCCGGTTTCTAAATTTGTTTCTTTTACGGTTTATTATTATTATTATTATTATTATTATTATTATTATTATTATTATTATTATTAAAGTGCTTTATTCTTTTTTTACATGATAATTCGACAATTAAAGTGCATTTATTAAGTTAAGTGTGACATTTATATCCATTTAAATCTAACTAATAATCAATCGTTTACAAAACTACTTCCGGTTTCGTCAGCGGTCAAACTTTTTCTTCTTCTTTTAATTAATAATAAAACAGCTTGTTTAGTTCTCCGATAAAATTGATGCTAAAAGTAAAACATTTTCTCTAATAGAGGTTTAAAATGTTCGCCTCCTTCCATAAACGTCTCCTTACAGTCTCCTTACTCCTGACCAATCAGAACGGAGGATTCGACAAGGTGACATAACGTGGTGTGTGTGTGTGTGTATGTATGTATTTATTTACTGGCCTTCAGGTGTCTCAGGCGGCGGCGGAGCTCCAGCAGTTCTGCATGCAGAACGCTCTGCAGGATCCGCTGCTCACCGGCGTGTCGTCCAGCACCAACCCCTTCAGGACACAGAAGCTCTGCTCTTTCGTCTGATGCTTACTGCCAAATAGTGAGAAATCATCAGCTGCTTCTACTTAGATTAGCGCTGCTTTCCAAATGTGTGATTTTTATTATTATTAATTTTTTTTTACATTATTTAGGTATTTTAATTTTAATTTTTTTTTTTTTTTAAATTTTCTTTTCTTTTTATTATAATTAATTAATATAATAAATTTTCATTTTTAATTATAAATAAATATATAAACGTTTCCATCAGTCAGTTCTGTGCCTTTTAATCTCTCATTTATATATATATATGTGTGTGTGTATGTATGTATATATATATATACATACATACATACATATACATATATATATATATATATATATATATATATATATATGTATATATTTATATATATATAAATATATACAGACACACACATATATATATATATGTATATATACATATATATATACATATATATGTATATATGTATATATATATGTATATATGTATGTGTGTGTGTGTGTGTATATATTTATATATATATATATATATATATGTGTATATGTATGTGTGTGTGTGTATATTTATATATATCATTTTCATTTATTTATTTTATTTATGTATTTTAATTAATTATTTTTTATTAATATATGTTTATTAATTTAAAATAAAAAATGTATATAACAATAATTAATATATTAACTTTTATATTTATTTATTTTTTTAATTAAAATATATTTAAACGTAATGTTTTCACCAGCTAGTTCTCTGCCTTTTAATCTCTCTTCTGGTCCTTAATTTATGTTCATTTGAACTTTTGTGTTTTTTCTTTCTATTACTTGGTGAGGAGCTCCAAAATACTAAGTACAACCCCAACCCCCCCCCCCATTAACTGTAAAAACTGGTAGCGGAAAGGTCTAGCGTTTTAATAAAAAAAAAAAAAATGAGTATCATATTCTGCGACTGAAAACTAGCTCTTGTTCTGACTAAAGTCTGATCTCCTTGTCTTCCCAGATCTCGTTTCCTGTTCCTGTGGCATTTCTAATTTAAACGACGAAACCTCTACCATAACCTTCAAAAGCAGTGGACTACAACGTTACCTATTGTCTCACCAAACCTGGATCTCTTTAGTTGGCACTCTAGCCAAATCTCTTTGTGCTGAGTTTTCACCTCGTTTCAGGAGCATACGCTCTGAAATCGGCATTAACTGTTGAAGTGTGATACAAATGACCGTTTTATTGTTGTTTTTATTTCTTTTCCTCATAAGGTGTCATAAAGGACTGTATGTGGTTGAGAACTGAAATCTCTCTTGCCTTAACAAGTCAAAGACTTTTTTTTTTTTTTTTTTTTCTCCCCCCTTCATGTCACTTGGCAGAGACACAGCAGAAGCTCTAATTTATTGTGCCTTTGTTTTTTTAAGACCATGTGAACATTTTCTATGCCTTTGCCTTCTGACTTTTTTTTTTTTTTGTACTGAATAAAACCATTGATTTGTACACAATGATGCATTGAAGTTTGTTTAATTCGGCGCATTTTTTATCCTGCACGAGTCACAACGTCAACACAATGTCCATTTTCTTGTCCCATTTGAAAGAGCCTTGTTTTGTTCTCGGAGGATAGTCTATCTTTGACATGGAAGTGTCACGGATATATAACACTAAGGAGTCCTTTTTCCAGGAATTAAAAATAAATAAATATTTTCAAATTTAAAAAAAAAATTAGAAGTTGATTTAAATGGAAAAAAGAAATCGGTCTGGTAAACAAAAACTTCATTATTATTATTTATATATTTCTATATATTCAGGTTACCTGCTTAATCCCTCTGGGATTCATAAAAAACAAAGAGGTGGTTTTTATTTATTTATTTATTTAAAAGTAAATCATAAATGCTTTAAAAGAAATGATTCCACCGCTCACCATAAAGCTTGGACCTGAAAGTGGGCTTTGATCAACGGTACCATAAACGTGACTCATTTTTAATTTTTTTTTAAAATTATTTATTTATTTACAGTCATGAAATTCAAGGAATAAATCCAGGATCTGAAAAAAAACAAACATTTCAGCTCAAGGTAGTGTTTAAAAAAGAAATTCTGACATGAAATTAAAAACCAAAAATAGAAAGGAGATGATTTAAAACATCAGGAGACTTCACGCTGATCAAATTCAGCAGTTACGTCTTCATGGACTTCCTCAGATTCTTGACCGTATCTTTAATGTTGTTGTTGGAGGTGGTTTCCACCAGAAGCGCCATCCTCCTGAACCCTTCTGGAAGTCCGGCTCCGGTCTTTCCCGAGCAGGGCTGGACGAACCAGTCCCGGTTGCTGCAAGTCTTCCTCAGGTTAAACTCCTCGGTGAGATCGGTCGCTGTCAGGGCTCCATCTTTATCCTGCTTGTTAGCCAGGATGACCACAGGAAGCCCTCTGAGGTGCTCATTCTTCAGCACTCGTTCCAGTTCTCTTCGCGCTTCGTTCAGACGTGTCCTGTCCCAGCAGTCGACGACGAACAGGAGTCCGGCGGTGTCTTGGTAGTAGCTCTTCCAGTGCGGTCTCATTTTCTCCTGTCCTCCGACGTCCCACACGGTCAGAGTGATCTTCCTCCTTTTCTGCTTGGCCTCCATCATCTCCACGTTGAAGCCGATGGTCGGGACCGTCCTGAAGGACTCATTGTACTTCAGTTTGAAGAGCAGTGTGGATTTCCCGGATCCGTCCAGCCCCAAGAGAAGAATGCGAGCATCGGGGAGCTTCGATCCCTTTAGCCCCATTACAGGATGTCCAGGAATTCCAACTCGCTGCTGTTTGTTTTTTTCCTACACTGGTTGATTTATTACCCACTTATCTCATCTCAGAGCTTTATGGCAAGGCACAAGGGGTCAAAGTATGCCAGTGACTCCCACAGGAAGCCAAAGCAAACATTAAACGTTAAGCCTGATTATTATTATTGCGTCACTGTACAAATTCCAATGTTTTTATTGTGCTTCTTGACCTACATGCCTTGTTAGTCCAATATAGTGGGAAAACCAAATAAATCCCAAAGGCCAAAAACTGGGATTTGTGCCTGTTTTGGTTGTGTCCCACTCTTCAGTGGTGGTTAACATAAAGCTCATATGAAAGGACACACTCAGAACTTCAAGAATTCTTTATAAAGTATTTCTCTCTACATTACCAATCCTACCAAGGGGAATAAATTCATTGAAAAATTCCACACAAGTGCTTCAATCTTCAAAGTAAACGCTGACATCAAACCCATTCCTGCTCTCTCAGATGCCCCAAGTGCTTGTTCATGAATATCTAATATATGAAGGTGTTATATTCAACCATTAAAATTCTGTGTAGAGAGCAAAACGCAAAGGTCCAGACTCGTTTTATATCAAAGTAATTCGTTTCGACTGATTGAAAAGGAACTGCAGTGCAACTGGTAGAACTCTGGATGGTTCTTTGGTTTGTTTTTGTAGAGCCACTGTTGTGGAACCTCAAGAGGTGATCCGTGCCTGGTTTCTGAAAAATATTGTGAGAGTGGTCAGTGTGATGATGCACATCTGATCTCTGTGCTGTGATGTTTTTAGGAAGCTCAGCTAAGATCTGTCCAGTTTTGCTCCTCCATCGCTGGTGAACTGGATCTCGTAATAAACACCACAAAAACAGAGAAGCCTACAATCTGCATGGAGCATTCCCAAACTGATCAATAACATCATTATTTCATACACTTATCAATCAAATATAATGGCAGTCACATGACTGATTGATCAATTCCCAACATTCCAAAGAAAGGAAGAAAGAAAAACAGGAAGGATAGAATAAACGTTGGTCCATTGACGCTGAACGTTTGTCCAACACTTTCCTAAACTTCAGTTCTAAATCAAGGAATTTCTCAAAAAAATAAATAAAAAAACAGCTGGAATTTTACATATCTGTTAGCAAGATATGATTCCAGACCTTGAACATTTCCTTATCCTGGCGTTCAGGCTGCTTGCGTGACCTCCAGATCTCCAGATCCATCATCACCAGCATGTATATCCTCAAGGTGAACTCAAAAGTCTGTTTTTTTCCTTCTCAAGTTCTTCCTCGGTTTTCCTCGGGCGTCATCCAAACTCCTCCGGCCAGGTCCTCTACGAAAACCAGCGCCGTACAGTTGCAGCTGCTTCTCCTGCTCTTCACGGCGGAACGACGCTTCCTTTGGTCTTTGGAGACACCCAAGCATCTTTTCAAGCGGGAAATGAAACACATCCCGTTTTCTAAGACCCGAATGGCAGAGGTCATTTTGAAAGATTTGGTTAAGTTCTCACACATGGAACCAGTGGATCCCAGGCATAGCATTTGAGCATCGCTGGAAGATTTTGGTCCATTCTGACCCATATTCTTCAAGCTTGTGATAGCTGTATTAGAAAACCAAGATGCTTGAGAGCTGTGTGTGTGTGTAGCTTTATACCAGTCCGTTTTTAACTACTGCAGTAACCATAGTGGTCAGTTCCAGTAATGGTGCAGATAGTGAGCGAGGACTTTGTGTGAGCTGAAGTAACACGAGTCAATGCTTCAAATACTTGGATCTACAACACAGGCGCTATTTTCAGAGGGCTCATCTGACACTGTGGCCATGATAGAACGAGCGCCTCTGCCAGGAACACAGTCGTGAATCAACAACGTCGCTAATGCAATAATTAGCCTAAAGGCTCTGGTGCTGCTGTAACATCCGTTATATTACTTACCTTTCCCTGTAGCTTGGCCAATACTTCCATTTACACACCCAGTTTTTGGTTTTGAGTAACTACTCGCTAATTGCTCTTTGTCCACATCTGGTTTAAACTGACCAGATGTTCTTCAGCTCCGGGGTCTTCCAGAGAAATTTTGCAGCCAGCAATTTACTATTATTTCTTTAAATGAACCTTTGGGTCACACAACAAATCCCTAATTAGGCTGCAGAACAGGAAGTGAGCAGTTCTGCTGGTGTGAAGGTACCTGAGCTAGAGTGACATCACTTCCTGTAAGGCAGGTACACACCAAATATGACTGTATTGCTATAAGTGAAGCAATCCACTGAAAGTATCGAGGTATCAGACTGAATCTTTTAATCAGACTTTATGAAAGAATTAAACACAGCCAAAACCAGTTTCCAGGAAGAAATTGGAAAAGCAAAGTGATTTTATTTTATTCATTTTAATCACTAGGATTGGTTTGAACCCAAGCACAGGGGTTTAGCAGATCACAAGCAGCATCCATGTAATTAATTCAAGACCCATATGATAAGTTCAGGCAAAAAAGTTTGATATTTTTATATTAAATAAAAAAATAGATGCATGGTTGATTGCCAGTTTGTTGGCACCTCCCCTTCGGGTCAACGTCAGTCAGGTTAAATTACGGAAAAGGTTTAAAAGGTCGTCCGTTTGGCACAATATTCTTAGGAAGCATGTATTCGGATAGAAAAGTTCTAGAGGGAAAAACAAAGCACTAGTCTCCGTTCTTGGTGCTTTGGAACTTCACCACCATGACCGTGATGTTATCAGGGCAGCCGCGGTAGAAGGACTGTAACACGATGCTCTTGGCTCCGAAGTGCGGCTCGTCGAGGCGTTCGCGGACGAAGCGCACCGCTTCCTCATTGCTGAATGCATCCCAGAGGCCATCCGAGGCCAGGATCATGAACTCGGGCTGTAGTTTGTCAAGATCGAAGGTCAGGACATCAGGATCGGGAACCACTACATTGAGGTTCTTCAAGGGGTAGTCGCCAAGAGAGCGTGACATGGCCAGGATACCCTGCACTCTCCACGAGCCGTTGAAACTGATGAATCCCCCTGCATGAGAGAGGAAGGTCCATTAAACTCTTTATGGAAAAAAACATCTGCAACCTAGCTGACTATCTAACTTGCTAAGCAGGATTCAGAGTACTTTTAGTTCTCACGTCTACAAACAAAAAGCCATTTGAATCGTGTAGGCTCCCTCACCTGCGCGTTTGATCCTCTTGCGCTCCTTCAACTGATAGGGCTTGTGGTCGTGAGATAAAGCCACAGCGTTACCATCTTTATCGCATAACACGCCACGTGAGTCGCCCACGTTCGCCACCGTCAACTCTCGATCAGAGAGTAACGCCACCAAACACGTAGTGCCTACAGATGGAGGGAGGAAGTAACATATACCAATGCAGAAGGTTTTAGACCCCAAGTCCTCAAGGTCCAGTAGGAGTCAGAAATAGTTACCTGCTTCCTCGTGTGAGGCGGAGAACTTCTCCACCATGTCTCGGTCTATTGCGAGGATGCGCTGCTCCAGGATGGAGGCGTACGAGAGTTGGCTGTCCTTCTTCTCGCGCTCGTAAGCCTGCAGATGCTGCCTCAGAGCCTCGGGCAGGTGAGCCTTCACGTAGTCAGCAGCAGCCTGTGAGAAGGATGGTAAGACTCTAGCGTATAAAAGCATTTTATTCCTTAGATATCCTTTACAAGCTGTCCTTTAGTGAGACGCACAATAACATTTATGATTATTCAGTAGAAATCTGAGCTTTGGGAAGTGTCATCATAACTTCCCTCTGTGTGGTTTCTTACACTGCATTTCTGAAATTGCTTCCTCGGCCTGACGGTAATGCAATCAGAGAGGCAAACATGATTTAATATCTGTCGTCGAAAAGAACACCGGAGCCCGGTTTTGTCGTCTCAGCTGCTATTTTTATACCGTCCAAAGGTTTTCCACCTGAATTTATTTATGTGACTCATTTTGAACGGATCGCTTAAAATAGAAGTGAACAAATGTTTCGCCGTTCATTGTTCAAGCACACATTCAGATACTATTTTGGATTTATATCTAATTTTATATTCTATTTTTATTTTTTCCGACCACTGTGTCACCTGTGTCACGCTGAATTATTAAAGGGATATCAATGTCACCGGAGAACAAAGAGGGATCAGGGATCAGGGGAAGGTATGACCTGAGGTGACCTCATTACAAACACATACCCAAAAATAGCCTACATCAGGCCACTGACATGTTTACCTGCACCTGGTCTCACCTCTGACAACTGAACCATGAAAGAATTTCGATGGCTCGTTTTTAGCTGCGAGGGATAAATACAGTCCGAGCCAAACACCGAGAACTCGCGCCTTTCATGAGCTTTAAGATTGCTCAAGATGCTGAGCGCTACATCTGATGTCTTGAGTGAAACATCTCATCCTCGAGGAGCTCATTATATCAGACTCCTTCGCTATCCCATGACGCAAAGTTTGAGATTCCATCCATCTGTCGGCTCGACTGTTTTGTGTGGGTGGTATCATATTACAACGCACGTAGCCTAGACTTCAAACTTCAGCTGGGCCAACAGGAATCATCGCACATGACCAAATTGGGTCTATTTATGGATATTAAATCTGTGATAAATGAACTGCAGAGGCCGGAATGGTAGATTCCATTAATAGCAAGCTCTAAGAGCCAAGCCATTTATCAACGTCAAATTTTCCCAGCTCGCTGGCTGTTTGGAAAAAAAATACTGGGAGCTTGATCTCATTTGTCCACCCTTTGTTGGCTAAAATTATCTTATTTATTTTACAGTACATGACGTAATCATTGGTAGGGGGTCACCTGCAATGAATTGGATACTTTACAACAAGACGTTGAAGTTCCAACACTAAAACTGGTCCAATATCAGAACAAATCAACATGAAAACAGAGTTTATATTGTTTGAGCCCTTGCTACTGTGATATGTGAGACACCTGAAAGGTAGGTCTTTCTGATTTTTCTGTCAGACCTAATCTGAAAACACAAAAAAAGCAAATTCACTGAAGGGGACAGGGCGAGGGGCGTGGAAAACATGTATGAAGTTCACTTTATTTTGAAATAACCTCTGTCTCCAAAAAAATTGGAGATGTTTATCCTCAAAGTTGCTCTCAGACCAAACATGTGCCTTGCTGTTTTCTTACTGTTTCTTAGCATGCGTCCTGCCATCTTGTCCACTGTAATGTGGTAGGGATTTATGATCCAGTTCTGTCCATTCCTATAGACCTAATACCAAACACTGGACTCATAAAGATCCATTATTCAGACGGAACCACTGGAAGGAGATGAGATGATGAGATTGGATGATTGGAGATGAAGCCTAACAACCATCTGAGCTCAGCAACCATTGATACCATCTTGCTTAAAAGCTACTCGAACTCGTCCAACATAATTTCCAGACCAATAAATGTCCAGTGCTCCAATGTAGAATTTCTAATCTAGTTTAAGGGATCTACATCAACCTGTATGAATGACCTAGAGGTTACATACAAGATCTTTGCAAGCAATCTGTTCTTTAGAAGCAGATTTAGTGAATAAATGATCAAATACAGTCAATCGGAAATGGAAATGATGTATCGTTTGGTCTGACTCGGAGTCTATTCTTAGAGAACAACGTGGCATTAGGGCTCCGTTTCGTCCACAATCGCCAAGCGACATCTCAGGACAGAGCGTAACTTTAAACCGATAAATATCTAGAATGGAATGAAGCTGAGCATCTGGTATAATCCCTAGAGGAACTCGGGTTTGGAGGCCTAGAAGCAGATGGCTTTCAGTCTGGGGGAGGGAAAGTATGAACAAATACAGCAAGTAATTACCTAGGGAATTCACTGGCTCTCAGATTAGCCCATTTAAAAGTGAAGCCATTGTTCTCTGAGCGAGACTCTGCTTCTTTGTGATTATCTGAGCAGATTGGCTGGTTTGGCTGCGCTGATCAAAAACAGGATCCAAAGTCTGTGAGTTTTAAAGCAGGGGTCGTCAGCCGGCGGACTCTGATTCAGACACAGACCCCAGCAAAGTATTACAGAAAACTATGTGTTTATTTTCCACATAAGATCTGAATGTTAATCTGTGGAATAATTCAGTAGAGAAAAATATAAACAGCTACTACAAAACTAAGTACTTCCAACTGTCTTTCATAGCCATGAAATAAACATTACTGGCTCAGCTTTAAAAGGCCACTGTTTAATTATCCATGTTAGTGACCTTCATATACCATTCGTAGAGGACATTTATGTAACTGGACCCTCACAGATTTTAGCTGCCTACAATCTAAACCCCTGATCGCATTAAACCATGAGTTGGAGTTAATAACTATGTATATTACAAGATCCGAATAGGATAATAAAAATGTTTTAATGTTGTAAAGTTTGTGGTGTTACAGAGTATGGGATTAAACTTTCAGATTTCCAAATTTAACTCAAATCCTTTGGGCATCGTTTTGTTTGTGGTATGAGTGTGATTTATAATAGTAATTACCCCCCAATTAATTTCATTTAATTAATTTAATTCACCATGTTGTGATGTCATTTTCACATTTTGTTCCATAAAGATGGAGAGAACATGATAATCTATGATGTTGATGATCTACGATAATGTTTCGGGGCGAAAGCTTTTACTCATGACACTAGAAGACGAGACATTTTCTCCCTGAGGGCTGTACAATATATTATTTTTTAATTTTATCAATTAAACTTGGACATCTACAGATGGAAACATGTATTATTCCCCAGTTAAGAAACTAATAAGGCCTTCTTTAATTGTACAAGTCATTATCCATAGCGAGCGCCATATTGTTTATTTAGCTTTCTAGCTAAATAATGTATTAATGATTTGAACACTTGTTTGCTTGGCAGTTTATTTAATTATTTTATAATTATATTGGACATTTGTTTGAGCTTGTGTAATACATTTCAACGATATCCTTTAAGAGAGAGAGAGAGAGAGAGAGAGAGAGAGAGAGAGAGAAACGTTTACTGTGGTAGCTAGCTAAAGCTATGAAAGCGACCTGGAATAACCCATTTTATACAAGGGGGGGGCGGGATTTGCTTTGCGTTCATTTAATATTATTATATTATATTTGACTAAACAAAACGGATATCTTTTTTTTAATAGCTCACTATAAAACGAAAATTGATTTAGAACTGCATCTGTAGTTGAGAACAAAACAAAATAAACGAACAAGATTACAAGCACTCCCCTCCTCCTCCTCTCATAGGTTAAATGGTATAGCCCGCCAGCTGATCCCCACATCAGGACCAGTATGTGGAAAATGTCCGCTAGGATTATGATTATGAATGAATGTAAAGAAAGCATATCTATATGTGTATTACAAGCAACATAACGTTGCCACTGTTTTCATTTACCTCGCCACCGTGGCCGTCAAAAATGGCAAATATGGACGGGTGGCTCCTGTTGGTGAGGTCTGTGAGCACCTCAAAGCGGTCCTCCATGTGGTCTCTGCGGCCCTGGATGGAATACACGGCCACGTTGTGGCTCTTGAAGCCCCAAGTCTTGGAGAACTCCCCTTCCATCACTTGTAGGCCGCCGCCGTTCATGTCCTGCATCATCATCATCTCGGCCACTTTGCCCTTGACCATCTTGACAGCGTCCCGGCTGGACCTGACGATGGTCTTCACCTCGTCCGTGTGGAAGAAGTAGCTCCATAGGGCCAGGCTGATGCACAGGAGGAACAAGGTCTCCGGCCGGAGCAAGAAATAACGCATGATGCGACCGAGAAGAGACAGCAGCGTCATCGCGTCTCCTATCATCACACTGCTGACTGTTCACTCATAACACACACACACACACACACGCGCGCACACACTTCAGATCACTTCCATGATCCAGAACTAGAGACTCTGAAGACTTCAGGACCTCCGACGCCCTGCTTCCATTCTTGCGTCCTTGGAAAAAAATAAAATAAAACAATGAAACGCGCTTTTTACGCACGACGATTTTGTTAAAGAGTGGTACTGATGCGTGAGTTGTGAGAGCAGCTGCAAAAATATATAAATAAAAAAATAATAATTAAGGAACCCGATGAGCTTGCAGTCAACAAGCAAGGCTACAAATCAAATCAACAAAAGATTTTAAATGATCCTTGGTGGGTTTTTTTTCTCCTTAAAGTAATGTCCCGGTTTGTCCTGATAAACAGAGACCAGTCCGCATTTATACCACAGCAGATCACAACAATGGGGATGAAGTGGCCTGTGCGGGGTGCGGAACAGCCACCCTCCAAACTCTGCCATATGGAAGGCCAAAGGGGTCCAAACCATGGCAGGCTGATAGAAATCAAACCAATTAATTTCACGATCATTTTATTTTATTTTATTTTTTAGATTTGTTTTTTAGTTTTATTTATTTATGATTTTTGCTTGATTTCGCAGCAACATTTATTTTATTTTCTTTTTTCTTTTTTTTTTAATTTCCCATGTAACTTCAGAAGATATTTGTGTTTTTTTAAACTCAGAAATCTACTTAAATTAGCAAAATTGCAAGCAAAGGATTCTTAGCAGTAAAGACACAGAAATACTTTCTGCGATAGCTCTATTCATGTTCCATGCACGAGAATCAAAGAGGGATTTGCCTGAATGCACACTGTGATGTCTTCAAACTACATGTCTTGTTTGAAAAAAAAAAATAAAAATCATGGAAAACAACACCAACAAAAAGAAATGATCATACTGACCATACTGCAGAGTCACACAGTTTATCCGTGACAGTCGTGTCTCTAGATTTAGTGTCTCTAGATTTGGGGTTAAGGTTAGGGTTAGATTGTGAGATACTGTATTTGCCAGATTTATGAACCATTTGGCTTTTCATACTCAGTCATCCAATGACGCTGTCCCATGTGGTGTTTAGGGACGATGTCTTCGGTGGGAAGAGCTAAAAACAAAGAGAAGAGGCAAGTTCATTAAAAAAACATACAAACAAAAACAACAACAACAACAAACGTGTCTTCTGTATGAATCCATATACATGTTGGTGATCTAGACAGAGTAATTTATGCAATTTATCTGCAAAATAAAAAATAATATCAGCACTAATTGAATTGTGTGGCTGAGAATCCCCCCCAAAATAAATAAATAAATAAATAAATAAATAAAATTCTAATATAAATAATAAATAAATAAATAAATAAATACTCTTACTGCAACCAATCCATGAAATTATTACATAAATTATTGTGACATTATTAATTATATAATCATAAATGAATGATTAAATCTAATGGCTGCATTTGAAGTGATGTTCAAAATCATTACAATCAAATACAATTTCTTGAGATCTCCATAACCATGCTAGATATAGGCTGAAATTCACTTAGTTGCAGATCCGATGGGGATTATTTGAGGACTGAATAAATAAAAACCCACTCCGAGATTAGAGTCACGTAGAAGATCTTTAGCTCCGTTTCTGAGCTCCTGGCACCAAAATGCGTGCCATTTAAGCCCAGGTTGCTTGAGCCTCTTGAAGTTAACGCATGGCCTCTGTAGGAGCCTGTAGGGAGAGAGAGAGAGAGAGAGAGCAGGTATCTGAAGCTCAGGTAACTGCTGTGTCTGTCCACCCAAAAGGCGCCCTTGTGTCTAGTGAAATAATAGGAGGAGAACTGTAAGATGAGACGAACCAAGCGTGTGTACATTCAAGCATATGGTTTGTATGTTGAACTCAAAGTGGACTTCAGGGTGTAAAATCTTTTCTACACGCTTTGCTGAGTGCTGTGTTATTCGATCAAGTGTCCATGGATCTGCAGCCAGTCTATAAACAATCAGCCACATGATCACATGCCACGTTGAGGTTAATTCTTCTCTAAATAATATTCATATCTCAGAGTGGTTTATTCCTATTCCGAACACAAATACAATGTTTAATGTATTAGTCAATGACAGGTTGTACTTAATTTGTGGAATATCCACAAACAAGTTATCAGCAGCTATAAACAATCTAACTATCTATTGAATCTATCTATAGGTAAGTCCGTAGACTTTTCTGATGGCGTTATCACCCACTGGTACAAAGCACTGGCACTGGAAACTCCTTCCATAGTAATCTATACTATACAAGTTCCCGTTACAATAGAAATGATAACATATTAGAACAAGTGCAATAACATAAACACCGATCTGAACCCATGTCTGGTTCTTCAACAAATCCGCTCACATGTACTGTTTGATGAAGGAAAAAAAAAACAAATAAATGAATGTAATGTAATCAATGGACCCGATCTGAGATTGTTCAGATTTTGAAGTCAGATATGAAAGTACCAAGAACCATAAGAACATTATACTCCATCTAAAAACAAACACTTTACCCTTAGAGTAACCCTTCTGGAGCCTAAAAGTCACGAGTGCTAAATTTCCTTTAGGTGGACTTGAGAAATGTTGCCACAAGCTTTGGTTTGCAGTCATCGGCTTTGATTATTCAGCCTCCCTTTGAGCTTCTGCCAAACGCCTTGAAAAGAGGCCACGTCTCCCCAGAAAGTCCGCGACCCCGGGTTTCATTTAAGAATTTTTCCTTGTTTACAATTCTCAGAAGTCGATTGTGTGTGTGAAAAATAGACGTTCTGGTGAAGGGGTTGCGTTCGGTCGTGCTGTTTGAAGGGGTGTTAGGTACGAGACCATACGCTCCCTAGTGTACAGGGCCCGAGACTACGGTGAAATCCCCCAAGTTCCTAAATCTCTTTGATCCTTGGGAAAACCATGACTCATTCAACCTCTTGCTTACCGATTAGATATTTCTTTAAGATGCAAAAGTTTACATCGAGTATGGATTTTGAATGGTGAAAAGGAAAAATTTCAAAAAATGAATGTGTGAGTACCATGCAATGCAAAATACAATTCAAATCAAACCAGATAATGGTGTTGCCGTGATCTTCTTAGTTTCCGGACATTATTTTGAAGAACCTGATAAATGATACCTGTATAGATCAGAGGATATACACAGTATCAAAGTATAAATTATTAAATATGACATTAGAAAAAAAAACCTAATATCTTCTGCTAGTAATATCTTAACATGTACTTCATTTCAGCATAGTCTGTTATTAAGTCATCTGCATATAATGTTTGAATATATTAATAAGTGAGAGCACATGCACGTGTGTTGATGCGCACAAGTGTAAATTAGTGTGCACTATTTCTCCCTCAAGGATGCCTGGGAATGAGGCTGACTGATACGATACGGCGCCCGAAAACATCACATTAGCCTCCTCTCCTCAGGTATCGCACCCTGGAATCCATGCCAAGGACACGCCACATGGCACTGAAGCTGAACAGCCTGTTATTGGACAGGCCCGAGGGAATGCAGAGGCCCAGGCTGTTAAAAGGTGGAGGCTGCGATGTTGTTCCCTCTCAGGTTAGGAGGACGACGGAGCAGAAGACGCCAGAAGAAGTGAACCGACAAAGGTAAGCGAGGTCTCGTTTTCCTCTTTAATACAAGCGACTTAAATGAAAATGTGCAAAAGAGCACGAGAACCCGTATGCTAATTTTGTTTGTTATGATAATAGTGAGACCTATATGAATAATACATATTTAATTCACGGATATTATTTCAATTTTATGTCCAGGATGCACTGGTTGTGTGCAAAAAAAAAAAATTATAGTCACAATTTTGTTGCTAGAAATTGTAAATAAAAAATAAAATACTTTTTAAGACTTTTGAACTAAAGTCCTTCAGATAAGCAACAAGCCGGACAATTCAGCTACATAAGCAAGGCTGTATAAAGCGAACACACTTGCTAGCAAGGAGAATATTTAAAATTTGCCTCTCCACTTGACATTGTATTGGTCAGCCAGGAAATCGTGAAGTCTTTGTAGAAAGTTGTGGAATTCATCATTTGTTTCTTTATTACAATATCAAAGAAGGTTCAAATATCTATTTAGCAGGTCACTTTGGGTTTTACTTTGCAACGATGACAACGATGACGATCTCCAAGGCCATGCAAAAAGCAGAATGTCGCTAACCCTGCCTAGTTTTCATAGTATTAACATTCCTACATCTAAAAATGCTGATGTAGAAACTTACTAATTTTTTATTGCTAACATGAAGCAAACAGAAAATCCTATACAAATTTTAGATTTATATGTGATACTGGATTTAACTGCCATCAGCAACAAACATCAGTTTTCTCTTATTTTTTTCCCTCCTTTCACATGCTGTAGGATATAAGCTGCTACTCATCCCCATCATCAAAGAAATGACCAGTTCACTCCGCTTGGTCATCCTGGTGGTGGCTTCAATGGTGGTAGCAGTGGCCGAGGCGTCAACACCCAAGAATCCACAGCGTCTTAGTAGGGCTAAGCCTACTAAGAAGCCCCCGCAGGGTGGGGAAACGTCTACAGTGTCACCTACCCGCCTGGGTGTCCACTTCACCACCACCATGGCCGCCATCCCGTCCAGCAGTGCCTTGCCCGATGGGACGACAGAGTCCATCACGGATTCATATTCGTCTTCCACTGAGAGCAGCACCTACTCCAGCGACGCCTATTCAGCTGACTACCACACGGAGGCCATGTTGCCGCCTGGAATGGGTCCCCGGAACTTCACTCTGGACTACAACGAGTGCTTCTTCAACTTCTGTGAGTGCTGTCCACCAGAGAGGGGCCCTCCAGGACCCATCGGAGAGAAGGGGTCGCCAGGTCAGACAGAGGAAATGAAAGATACAGTGTAGAGGCTGAGATGAAAGCTAGAGGTGGTGAACATTCCAGAAGACCGGCACTCCCAAATCATCCATGTCAGCGATAAATATTGAGTAAATATTTAGATGGAATATATTGTGTTTAGATTTTAGGTTTTGTTGGTCCACACAAGAGTGTATTGCCCCTACATTAAGGATGGAGTAAGGAGTTAAGCTGATGGATATTGATTTAGATTTTGAATAACTGCCTAATTTGATTGTCCGTCCAGATGTCTCCTTTTCTGTCTGTCCGTGTAAGGTGTTCTAGGGCAAAAGGGAGAGATGGGACCTCAGGGAGCAACAGGTCCAGCAGGACTTCCTGGGGCTCCTGGACTGCAGGGTGAAAAAGGTTGGTGAAAACTATACCTAAGCTGGTGGTCCAAATACTCATGAATTGATTTATAAAGGCGTTGTCAAGGTTTTTGTGAGGAAAGATCAGAATCTATGATGCTTTCCAACAACTAAATGACATCAATGCAAGCCAGAAGATTAAAATCAAGATGCAAGACCGAAATCTTTCATTATTGCCAAAGAGAAAGTTGAGCCCCTTGCTAAGAAGGTGTTAAAACCTTGATAACCATCCATAAAGGGACTTCAACTTTTGACTGCATCTTGATAATGACTACCATATGACATATTATCAATCATGTATCAGTGAGAAGGTCATCTTTTTTGTTGCACAGCTATGAAAAGTGTTAATGTCATACCTATTCTTCCTTCAGGAGATCCAGGGCAAGCAGGTGAGAAAGGGATTCCAGGAATACCAGGTTCAACTGGAAAACCAGGAGATAAAGGTGTGTTGTCCTGTGAATGACTACTTCTCGATACAATAATTTTGATGTACGGTCACGGGAAACTTAGTTTTAACTTCTTGTTTAATGTCTCCAGGTGAACCAGGTCTAAAAGGAGACAAAGGAGATATTGGTTTGCCTGGATTAAAAGGTGAACTAGGGAACAAAGGGGAACCAGGTCAGAATGGGAGCAAAGGTGAGAAGGGTGACATGGGCCTGCAAGGACCGGTAGGACCTCCTGGACGAGATGGGATAAAGGGGCTAAAGGGTGAAAAAGGAGAAATGGGGGACCGAGGAACAATAGAGAAGGGGGAGAAAGGTAACAAAGGTGAACCTGGGCCTCCAGGCCCTAAGGGAGACATGGGCAAGCCAGGACCGAATGGCACAGAGGGACCTCCTGGAATAATGGGCGAAAAAGGAGAAACAGGCTCTCCAGGTCCACAAGGAAAGCCAGGTAAAAGAGGACAACCTGGACCACCAGGGCAAAGGGGCATGCATGGCATGAAAGGAATGCGAGGTATGAAAGGGGTACGTGGCCAAAGGGGATTGAAGGGCTCAAAAGGAGAACCATTCATTCAGAAACGCTCTGCCTTTAGCGTAGGACTCTTCCCAAGCAGATCCTTCCCTCCGCCTGGCCACCCAGTCAAATTTGACAAAGTCATCTACAACGAGGAAGGACACTGGGACCCCTACATCAGCAAGTTCAACTGCACCTATGGAGGCGTCTATGTGTTTTCCTACTACATCACCGTTCGCAGCCGTCCTTTACGGGCCGCCTTGGTAGTGAACGGGGTCCGTAAACTGCGCACTCGCGACTCCCTCTATGGCCAGGACATCGACCAGGCCTCCAACATGGCACTGATCCGACTGTCCTCCGGTGACCAGGTGTGGCTGGAGACACTGCGGGACTGGAACGGAATTTATTCCAGCAGCGAAGACGACAGTACCTTTTCCGGCTTCCTGCTCTTTGCCGATGCCACCAAGGAATGACCACTGAAAACACCTGAGAATGGACCTTTTGCTTTACGACACATGCGACCAGTGCCTGTTGCATCAGAAGCTACCTATTTTACCGAGCCTCATTACCGAAGCCTCATACGCTTACTAACACCACCTGACTAGCTACTAATAACTCTGCTTCGGGCCGTATCTTCTGAGTTTCATATCAGAGAGCACCTTCAGGGATGATTTTTCCAGACACTGACTAATTTGTGTAACAGAATTTTCATTTTGTAGGGGATATGTAGGGGATAGAATGGAGTTCATACCTTCTTGTTGAAATGCAATCATTATGGGGAAAAATGTGGAAGGCAATGCGTGCGTTATTTTGTAAAGTGGGCCAGAAACCTTTTCTATGTTTATAACAGTTACAGCCTCCCGACTCCAGGGTCCCTGGTTCGAGCCTGAGCTCAAGTTACTGACTGTCTGGAGTATTGCATGTGTTTTCCACTGTAATGATTGCATCTCAATATGACATAAATTCCTCTCCACATCAGCACTGCTCATATACATAGCTTCCTGTTTGTACAATAAAACAAAACGTGGCACTCGATCACTGTGTTGTTGTTTTCATTTCCTCTCTGAGCGGAAGACTTTATGGAGAGATTTGGACAACTAAACAAAGACACAAATGTTTTATCCTGCCAAGCGCATCTCCAAACATTTAATAACATCTGCAAGCATTTAAGAAAGACTTCATAAGCTATATCTGACGATCATTCAGGCATGAGATATGTATGGATGTATTTCCACTTATTCTTTTCGTCATTCTTTCTTTATTTTTGGTGAAAGCAGCATGGCGATATCTGATGTACTATCCCAAAAGTTAGTCTTGTCTTATAATTAAATCATCTGAAATTTTCAACATATTATCTCAACAAGCTCTCATGAGTCTTGTCTAAATATTTCAACAAATCTCCGACTGATTATCTCAAATATCTGGCTTATTTTATCAAGATTTCAACTTATCTGAAAACTCTGACTTCTTATTTTGGCTTATCTCAATATTTTGGACTTGTGATGTTTGTGGTGGTCTGTATACCGGTCTATTTTCATCCTTATCCACACCTAGGGTCATGAGCTGTAGGTATTATCCAAAATGTGTACGATGCTGCTTCTCAAAATTAAGAATAAGATGAGGTGGGGGTTTTTTTTCCGCCTGGTTGGCTCAATCTAAATCTGTATCAGGAACGACCCGCTGGACGGAAACCTCGGGGCAGATCCATGAGGATTATATCTCACAGCTGGCTTGAGAACATCTGGAGATCTTGACCTTCCCAGCCTGCTGTTACTGTGATGAATGCATTGATTTGTTTGAATTGTGCCAATAATACTTTCCTGCAGATGGATGCCTATAGATGGTATTATAGAAATTTTTATTTGTTTTAGTGGTGTAAAATAAATAAAAACTGCAACACACATAACAAGTACTATTGCTATTGTACACTTATAGCTCAATAAGCTCCATTTAGAATTTTAACGTTTTCAGATTATTTATATATATATATATATATATATATATATATATATATATATATAAATATATATATTTATATATATAAATAAATAAATATATATACACATATATATATATATATACACATATATATATATACACACATATATATATATATATATATATAGATAGATAGATAGATAGATAGATAGATAGATAGATAGATAGATAGATATAGAGAGAGAGAGAGAGAGAGAGAGAGAGAGAGAGAGAGAGCGAGGGGTTTTGTAAATATTTGCTTGTGGTCTTACTGAAGAAAACTATTTTATATGTAACTGAATGTTGAAGTTGTGACGCCAGAGTTCCGCCGGTCGCCGCTAGAGGGCGCTGATGCAGGTTTACGCTTACGATGATGAATAAAAACGTGGACAGATGAGCACAGGTTTGTGAGGTCACTACATAAAGAGGGAGCTCAGGACATTTGGACAATGTATGTGGTGAATATTTTCTAGTTTTCTTTAAATGACTAGCTGATTGAATAGTTTCCTGATTAATAATTTTAAAAGCAGCTTCACCATTTGGACTGCTTTACATATTGTGTGTGTATGTGTGTGTGTATGTGTGTGTGTGTGTGTGTGAGTGGAAAAATAAAAGTACAAACAGAAACCACGCTCTCGATGACATTTTATTTCAGTTTCACCCCGTGATCTTATTCAAAGCTTCCATCGAGTCAGAGTACGCACAATTTCTAGGTCACTGTGTGGGGGTTATGCCAAAGAGCAGTATATGTGCCTGAGAACTGTAAATGAGATGAAACCCCAGAAACTGGCGCTAATCACAACTGAAACACGCAGAGGCAGCTAACAGAAATACTGTCAGAATCACACACACACACACACAAAAAAAATAATTCGGAATGAAAGACAATTACATTAGTGGTCAAATGGAGAAGATCGATCTTTTGATTGATTGACTGATTGCTTGCTTCCCATACTTCTGTTCTGTTCCCCACTATTTTTTGGTCAGTTGAATGTTAAATCAAAAGATAAAATGATCACATCATCCAGAGGAATGTAAGAAATGGAGATGAGTCACAATCTTAGCTTGCATTGAGAGAACGAAGCGCAGTGGGCGGCGGTTAACGGCTTTGAGGGAATCTCTCTCGTGATAGTAAGGCACAGGAAAGAGGAATCGTGCGCCGATCCGCCTCGGACCACAGAAAATCGCTCGAATTAAACCCCGGGAAAAAGAAAGGTACCGAGAGGAATTCCTTTATTGCGAAGGAGCAGGAAGGAGAACGTTAGGATCGGCGAGTCGTCGCTGCTGCGCGGGGCGGTGCGGTCGCGCTTCCTGTTACATTCCCATTCGGATGCTCTGGATGATCTGGAATATGGCTGTGAGGGAACAAAAAAATATATAAGGTTAAAAGACATATAGCACATATCATATATCAGTTAACTCAGGCTGAGGTGAGCTAATAAATCAAAAAGTTTTCTTCAACAGAGGGGGGGGGCAGAAAGTGGGAGACAGACAGAAAGAGAGCGAGAGAAAGAGAGAAAGAGAGAGAGAGAGAGAGAGAGAGACAGAAGGGGGGGCAGAAAGGGGGAGACAGACAGAAAGAAAGAGAGAGCGAGAGAGACAGAGAGAGAGAGACCGAGAGAGAGAGAGAGAGAGAGAGAGAGAGAGGGAGACACAGACAGAGATAGAGACTGTTTGTTGGTTTCAGGGCTCTGAAACTGAGAGATCAGATAAAAGTCTGCCAGAAGCTCCGGGGCAATAAAACCCAGGGCAGACAAACAAGGAACAGAGCAAGGGAAGAAAAATATCAGCCAAAATGTCAAAAGTTGCATGCAAATTCAGTCTGGAACACAGAGTGGACACAAACACGCTGACCGCTGGCAATAATCCCAGGGCACAGATACTCACGTGTACTTTTCATATCTGAGGGAAAAAAACATTTATTTTCTCTCTTTTATGCAGTGCCATGAGAGCAGCTCCACCTGCTAGTGTTTTTTTACTTCATTGCATCCAGATATATCTTGCTATCAGGTTAACCTTGCTCTTAAAAACCTCCTTATCGTGGTTTTAACTCGAACACAAGACCGAGGTCTAGGACTTTTCTCCTAAACAACATACTCACCTGACCCACACACGACAAAGATGAAGAGCGCCAGGAGCCACGGACCCACTGCCACTTTGTCGTCCGTGTTAGGTTTCTGAAGGAGAAATAAAATGACAGAAAACATTAGCATGCAATTAAATACTACAGCCCTGTTCCATACTTCCATACTACTTAGCCAGGGGAATACATTTATAGCATACTAATTACTACACCATTAATACTTTAAACACTTAAAACTACAGGCACACTACTATACTAATTAGTACGCAATTAATACGTAGAGAAACTAAATAAATAAATATTGAGAATAAAAATGACTAAAAAGCGTGTGACAATAAATAAATTAATGAATAAATAAATAAATATTGAAAACAAACATTTATCTTAATAGCTTGTGACAATAAATTAAAAAACAATAAAAAAAATAATAAACAAATAAATATTGAGAACAAAAATGTCTCTAAATAGCATGTGACAAATAAATAAATAAATAAATATTGAGAATAAAAATGTCTCTAAAAAGTGTGTGACAATAAATAAATAAATACTGAAAACAGAAAAATGTATCTAAATAGCTTGTGAAAATAAATAAATAAATAAATAAATATTGTGAACGGAAAAATGTCTAAATAGCTTGTGACAATAACTAACCAACTAACTAACTAAATAAATAAATAAATATTGAAAACAGAAAAATGTATCTAAATAGCTTGTGACAATAAAAAAAAACAAAAAATAAACAAATAAATATTGAGAACAAAAAATGTCTCTAAATAGTCTGTGAAAATAAATAAATAATATAATAAATACTGAGAACAGAAAAATGTATCTAATTAGCATGTGACAATAAATAAACAAACAAATAAATAAAAATTGAGCACAAGAATATCTCTAAATAGCTTGTAACAATAAATAAACAAACAAATAAATACTGAAAACAGAAAAATGTATCTAAATAGCATGTGAAAATAAATAAATAAAATAATAAATACTGAGCACGGAATAAATATTGAGAACGGAAAAATGTCTAAATAGCTTGTGACAATAAATAAACAAATAAATAAATAAATACTGAGAAGGGAAAAATGTATCTAAATAGCATGTGACAATAAATTAATTAATTAATTAATAATGAAAACAAAAAAACCCCTAAAAGAAACATACTAATGAACATCCCAATTAAACAGTAAACCCGTACTACACTGTTTAGTGTCCAGAATATTATTATTATTATTATCGTGCGGCCACAGCGGATTAAACAATGACATATTTATATAGTAAATAGCATGCCTCTAACACTACAGATACGAAATTAATCTATATACTTATCATCTATATTTGATCTATTTTTGATCAATCTATTTTTAAACCGATTTTATTTTATTAAATATATAAAGGCGTTATTACCGAATGGGATTTAAAATCAAGTGCACTATGTAAAAGTTTGCGGTTTCGAAAGTGAAACAAACAAAATAAACAATTTCAGAGAAGTAAAGTTTGTTTTTTTTTATCGTTCACTTCCACGATAATCGTTGTTCCTGTTTACGTGCAGGTCTAGGAGGAAGTAAGTTAGCTTAGCCCTAAATCTGACACGTTGGACATCACCATGGTGACGGGCTTTACCGATGATTTGACGTTGCCTCGCTGCGTGATGTTTTTGCTGTGCTTCTCGTTGGCCATGCGGATTCTCTGCTTCGCCACCATCTTGACGTCTTACACCACGGATTTGTTTGATTTTTTTTCCGTCCTGTAACCGCGCACGAGAATCCGTGACAGGCTTTCGAGGTAACGAGGAAAGAAAGTTGTCGCGCTTTATGGCTACGTACTCACAAACGTAACTCCGCCCACCAACCGGAAGTTTGTGTAGTTTCAGCCAATCGGCGTAAAAAGAGGCTGAATCCGGAACGGGAGACTATTGATAGTTTAGTGCACTAGGTACAGCTAGAAAGCTGCAGTTTCGCATCCTTCTTAGTGCACTTGTGCAGGGAGGAAGAGACGTATGGGAACTTGTAACGTTGACGTAATAATTTTTTTTTTTGCTTTGTCCCTCGTTCATCTACTATACACAGAACAATACACGTTGACGCATGAAAGATGCACGCATAAATATTATTTACATAAATAAACAAAACATCAAACAATAATAAATGACATCAAATTAATAAATGGCGTGACCACCCTTTCCTCTGTTTCAACCTTCGGGTGTGGTTAAATATGAAATGTTGCACAGTACTGCATGCATAGTTCCCTAAATATATGAGTTCCATGGAAATATATTTCGAAATAGCATGTGACAATAAATAAATAAATAAATAAATAAATAAATATTCAGAACAAAGAAATATCTCTAAATAACGTGTGACAATAAATAAATAATTATTGAGAACAAAAAAATGTCACTAAAAGTGTGTGGCAATAAATAAATAAATAAATAAATAAATATCGAAAACCAAAACTCTAAATAGAGTTTTAAATTTTTAATTTTATTTTTTTTTTAAACGTGAAACTAGAGATATATAATTTTATATAATTATATTTTATACAATTTTATATATATATAAAATTGTCTTAATTGTAGTATTGGCGATTTGTCCTGGGCATGTGCAGAAATGCGTTTACTCTGTCTGAAGAATGACGAAACGATTCACGGCAGTCTCGTGTAGATATAACACTGTTGTTATAATACTACTAATAATATAATGTTATAATGTATTGTTGGCAGCAATTTGCGCAACATGCGCAGTTCAAATCGTGCTTCCGGTACGGATCGTTTAGTGACAACTATAATATGATAGTAAAACGTGACCGAGTCGCGATCAGATCACACGTCACTGGGTGTGAACCAATCACAGCGCGCTGTTTCCACCCTTTAAACCTGCCGGCGACTTCCGGTTTACTCTGTTAGCGATCGGAGCTCGGAGAAGGGAAGATGCGCTGCGTTCTGCTCTCTGCGTTAATATTACTGGCCTGCTCGCTGTCTCGCGCCGGTGGCCATAACAACGGCGTCCGGAAAGCGAAAATGCAGTTCGCAGCCGGTCCGCTTCTTAAATTTCAAATCTGGTAAGACTGCACAGCGCTATTGCTATTTATATTCAATTTATTTATTTTGGATAACTTGCCTGTGTGCTGCTCCGATTAAAGTTCCTTTAGCTAGCTAGCTAGCTAGCTAGCGGGCTAACTAATGCTAGGCTTACTATAAAACTAAAATGTTTTTTTAAACTATCTAAAACATTTTTATTTGAAACCTATTTCTAATTCAGCCTATCTATAACAGAAACAAATGACTTCTTCCTCGTTAACTCCGTGTTTATTTACGTTTTATCATGACCCTAACGAGTAACGTAAGCTGCGCTGCAACTTGCTTTCTCCTCCCCATTCATGCGCCCTACATATCGCTCGAGGTAATGGAACACTTAGTGCACTTTATGTCCACTCGAGAGTAATTAGGGACGCGGCCCTGTCTGTTAGGCCTTTACTAGCGTCCCTTTAAGATGTTTATTAGATTAGGAAGATTTTTTTAAAAATTTATATAATATTAAAAATATTAATATTAATAAAAAATTATTTATTTATTATAAATAAATAAAATATTTTATTCATAATATAATTTAAATTATAATTGATTTATTATTTATTTTATTAATATATAATTTTTATTTGACTTGTTTTGACATGGTCTGTATTCCATATGAGTGCTGTGGATATATAGAAAATATAGAAGTGTACTCGAAATGTAGTGCACTATTTTTAAAGACATTTCGGATTGAGCCGATGTAAATTTGTTGCTTATTATGGAGGACATTTTGTTTAAGGATTAACAAATCACTTAAACCTACTATTTAATGCCTTTAAATTATTGACATGCTCCCAGCCTTGTTTGTTTATTTATTAATTCATTTTAAAGAAACCTTTTGTTACCTTATCAGTTTATTTTGTTTGCCGTATGTGTATCAGACTAGTGTGTGTGTAACAGTTTGTGTTCCTCTGTGTTCCAGTATCTCCTGAGGCTACAAGCGGGTGTTTGAGGAGTACACGCAGGCCTTGTCCCAGCGGTACCCAGACATCCGCATCGAAGGAGAGAACTATCTCCCTCTGCCTATTTACAGGTGAGTGGAATAATTACATATGTAGCCACGAGATGTGATCTCAGGGGTCCAAGCACCTGTTAAAGTTTCGTCAACGACAACCAGCAAACATCTGTATCTCCACGTCAAACAGTGAAGATGTAGATTAGGAAATTTCAGCTCGCTCTTAAGAAATAGTTTCCTAACAAGCATCTCTCTCTTGTTCTCCCTTTCTTTGTGGCTTGATCAGATCAGCTGTTGCTATAGAAACAGTAATGCGCATTAATATTAAGGTGTCGTTTATGTTATCAGTGTACACTTTCGCCTTCTGACCAATCCGATTCACTGTAAACAGTACTTTATTTTACTCCTACCTCAATGGTCTTCTACTGTAAGCTGGGCCCTTTTCTGGCAACCATCTTCAGTATCTTCATGACTTCCTGAAAGATGGAGGCACCGAACACGGAGAATGTGCTCTCTCTTTGCAGGCACATCGCTTCCTTTCTATCCATTTTGAAACTGTTCCTGATCGGCCTGGTCATCGTAGGAAAGGAGCCCTTCACGCTTTTTGGCATGGAGCCTCCACGACTTTGGACTTGGAGTCAAGAGAATAAGGTGAGACTCGAGGGGCTTTTTATGAACGTTGTCAGAAAGGTTTGTTTGTTTGTTTGAGAGTGTCCTTTACATCTCAGTGCTGTTGTAACTAATCTCTAAGGTGAGGTGTGTGAGGGATTAATGAGTATCCGAAGGTGTGAAATCCCAGCAGTCATTTCTCCACAGACTCACGGATAAATAAGCACCAAATTGAGTTAAAGTGTGAATCCAGACTCCGTGATGTTTAGTTTGAAAGTTTAAGCCCTTGTATGCTCTTGTATATTTTTTCAGATCTACGCCTGCATGATGGTGTTCTTCTTCAGCAACATGCTCGAGAACCAGTGCTTGTCAACGGGGGCTTTTGAAATCACGCTCAACGGTGAGATTCGTTTAACTTTCACTCAAGTTCTCGGTCAGTCTGAAGGAGCTTGAACGTGTTACCATTTCTATAGTAACGGCTCTGATGATTGTGGTTTTCAGATGTTCCTGTGTGGTCCAAGCTGGAGTCGGGTCACCTTCCCTCCATGCAGCAGCTGGTGCAGATCCTGGAGAACGAGATGAAGATGAACATGCCCATGGACAGACTTCCACAATATCACTCTTAACCCAGAGCTCCAGTTCCTTCCAAGTACGTAACATATACTGGGCCAGTAGATGGAGCTCGGTACACACACATATATATATATATATATATATATATATATATATATATATATATATATATATATAACACACACACACACACACACACACACAGTGAGGGAAAAAATGATTTGATCCCCTGCTGATTTTGTACGTTTGCCCACTGACAAAGAAATGATCAGTCTGTAATTTTAATGGTAGGTTTATCTGAACAGTGAGAGGCAGAATAACAACAAAAAAATCCAGAAAAACACATTTCAAAAAAGTTCTACATTGATTTGCATTTTATTGAGTGAAATAAGTATTTGACCCCTTTGCAAAACATGACTTGGTACTTGGTGGCAAACCCTTGTTGGCAATCACAGACATCAGACATTTCTTGTAGTTGGCCACCAGGTTTGCACACATCTCACATCTCAAGGAATTTGGGCCCACTCCTCTTTGCAGATCCTCTCCAAGTCATTAAGGTTTTGTGGCTGACCCTTCAGCTCCCTCCACAGATTTTCTATGGGATTAAGGTCTGGAGACTGGCTAGGCCACTACAGGACCTTAATGTGCTTCTTTTTGAACCACTCCTTTGTTGCCTTGGCCATGTGTTTTGGGTCATTGTCAGGCTGGAATATCCATCCACGACCCATTTTCAATGCCCTGGCTGAGGGAAGAAGGTTCTCATCCAAGATTTAACGGTACATGGCCCCGTCCATCGTCCCTTTGATGCGGTGCAGTTGTCCTGTCACCTGGGGATGGTGTACTTGGGGTCATAGGCAGCATTCCTCCTCCTCCAAACACGGCGAGTTGAGTTGATGCCAAAGAGCTGGATTTTGGTCTCATTTGACCACAACACTTTCACCCAGTTCTCCTCTGAATCATTCAGATGTTCACTGGGAAACTTCAGATGAGCCTGTACATGTGCTTTCTTTAGCAGGGGGACCTTGCGGGCACTACTGGATTTCAGTCTTTCACAGCGTAGTGTTACCAATTGTTTTCTTGGTGACTGTGGTCCCAGCTGCCTTGAGATCACTGACAAAATCCTCCAGTGTAATTCTGGGCTGATTCCTCGCCGTTCTCATGATCATTGAAACTGCATGAGGTGAGATCTTGCATGGAGCCCCAGACCGAGGAAGATTGACAGTCCTTTTGTGTTTCTTCCATTTGGGAATAATCGCACCAACTGTTGTCACCTTCTCACCAAGCTGCTTGGAGATGGTCTTGTAGCTCATTCCAGCCTTGTGTAGGTCTACAATCTTGTCCCTGACATCCATGGACAGCTCTTTGGTCTTGGCCATGATGGAGAGTTTGGAATCTGATTGATTGCTTCCTTCTGTGGACAGGTGGGTTTCATACAGTTAAGGAGCTGAGATTAAGAGCACTCCCCGAGAGTGCTCCTACTGTAATCTCAGCTCCTTACCTGTATAAAAGACACCTGGGAGCCAGAAATCTTTGACTGATAGGGGATCAAATACTTATTTTACTCATTAAAATGCAAATCAATGTAGAACTTTTTTGAAATGCGTTTTTCTGGATTTTTTTGTTGTTATTCTGCCTCTCACTGTTCAAATACACCGACCATTAAAATTACAGACTGATCATTTCTTTGTCAGTGGGCAAACGTACAAAATCAGCAGGGGATCAAATCATTTTTTCCCCCCTCACTATCTATCTATCTATCTATCTATCTATCTATCTATCTATCTATCTATCTATCTATCTATCTATATATATCTATATCTATATCTATATCTATATATATATAGCCAAAAATTTTGGGACATCTGCCTTTACATACACATGTATGTAATATGGAGTTGTCCTGCCCATTGCAGTTATAACAGCTTCAACTCTTCTGGGAAGGCTTTCCACAAGGTTTAGGAGTGTGTTTATGGGAATTTTTGACCATTTCTCTAAAAGTGCATTTGTGAGGTCAGGCACTGATGTTGGACGAGAAGGTCTGGCTCACAGTCTCCGCTCTAATTCATCCCAAAGGTGTTCTATCAGGTTGAGGTCAGGACTCAGTCAGGTCAGTCAAGTTCCCCCACACCAAACTCACTCATCTATGTCTTTGTGCACCAGTCCATAGGTCCATAGTCATGTTGGAACAGGAAGGGGTCATCCCAAAACTGTTCCCACAAAGCATGAAATTGTCCAAAATGTCTTGGTATGAAGCTGAAGCATTAAGAGTTCCTTTTAGTGGAACTAATGGGCCGAGGCCAACCCCTGCAAAACGATGATTTGGAGCGGTGTTCCAAAACTTTTGGCAATATAGTGTGTGTATGTTTTATATATATATATATTTTAGAATCAATTCGTAACTTTTTTTTTCCGTGACTCCACCCCCTTCCAGGTTTGCGGTGTGACTCTCCCCTCGTGGTCGTGAGGCGACGTTTCATGAAGGTCTGTGCTGAAAGTAGTTTTGCTACCGGCACAGGCTGGATACCCCGCCCACTGCTCGCCGACACGCACCCTCCGGAGAGGCTCCGCCCCCCACTCCAGTGGCCATTTATTACTACTGAAATCCCACATGCAGTGCAATAACGGTTCAAGGGTTATTTCTGCACAAGCAGTACGTCTGAGGGAAGCCAGAGACAATAGTTCCTTTACCTTTCACGTGATTTATTCGTAGATTCTTATGATTTAAAACAAAGTAAACAGTTCTAACTTTTCTTAACTCAAGCCCCAAATCATGGTTATTTAACAAATGTTGATCGATTTATTGAGCTGTTAAATTTTTTTGTATGTGTATGTATGTATATATATATATGTATGTATATATATATATTTAGTTGAACGTGTTAAAGATGATAAAAAATAAATCCTAACAAAAACATGACTTTTTTTCTTTTCAAAAATCAAGTACTGAGTGATTTTTTTTAATTAATTAAATTTTTTTTTTTTTAAATAATGGTTTAATAAATAAATAATTTTATTATTTATTTATTAAACCATTACAAAATCTCAAATTTTAATTTCTTTTTTTTTTTTTTTTTTATAACACCCCCTCTTCCCCCCAGCCGGTCTATAGGAATCTCACCAGCCGCTATTTTAGGTGGCTTGTGAGATTCTCAATTCTGATTGGTCAGAAAGTGTTAGTTAATGTTCAATAGCTGCAGCAGTTTGGTTAATAATGCGCTCAGTCGGTTTCTATATTCTAAATGTCTTTTATGATCCATCTGGGACATTTCTCCTCCATACCACCAGAGGGCTCTTTCCTCCAAATGATTAGAGACGCGTCATGCTCGTCAACTCTAGAAAGTTTATTTGCATGTTTAAACAGACTCGTGTGGTAAAGTTTGTGTCTTGTGTTGACTGAGAGGTCAGAGGTCACTGGCAGTCTCGCAGGCAGTGCTGTATATAGGCCTTGTCCTTCTTCTCCATGCACATGGTGGAGCTGAGCCTCAGGAGTCTCCGGCCCTGTGAGAGGAGCGCTGAGGGAAGCCGGAGACGCCGATGCCTGGCGTCCGAGTGTAAAGCCAGGCACCAGCGCAGGCGTTCCAGGGCTAGCCGAGCGTTGAGCTGGTTCACCTGCAGCATCAGGTCCTCTTTACGCAGAACCAGAACAGGCTCACTCGACTGCGAACACACACACCCTTCTGTAAATGATTATTCCTTCAGCTTAGAAGAAATGTAATAAAATACACAAACTGTACCTTAGTGCAGCTGCCCACGCTAAAGCGAGCGTGCTGTCCAGATGCCAGGAAGGTCACCACGACGGAATCTCGCCCCAGAACTCGAACCCCGATGTTTTTATTGAGGGACAGATGGATGGGTTTGAAGGGGGTGCGATTGCTCGCTCGGTCCATCCATTTCCACTGGCTTCTTCTGGAAGCGTCTTCGTTAAGACTCCGCCCACCTAGCACGTCCATGTGCAACCTCAAGGAAATTAAGTTTAACATCACAAAGTTTTTTCCAAAATTTCCAAAAATCAAGAACTGTTTATACACATACTGGTTATTATTATTTATATAATTAATAAATAAAAATAAAATGTTTTCTGTGCTCAAACTGGATTTCACAAATTTTTTTGATTTTTCATTTTCTTGTGCAAAAATCAAATGTGAAAATACAAAAAAACCCAAAATTCATGTATTCTTGGAAATTTTGTGAATAAATGAAAATAAATGTGAAAAAATAAAATAAATAAAGGAGAATAAAAACTGTGTGGAAAAAAAATACAAATGAAATAGCTCATGTTTTAAAAATCTGATTCTAAAAAATGTATTTAAAAAAGTTTCAACTGAAAAGAAATTAAGAAAAATAAAAAAGTAATTTATTTGTTCTAAAACAGCATGAGAAAGTAAAGAAAAAAAAATGCACGAAAAATGAATTGTGTTAAATGTTATAGTCATTTGTTTTTTAAAAAAATGTGAAAAAAAATCAGTGAATATTTATAATTGTAAAAAAAAAAAAATTTAAAAAGTGAAAAATAAAAATGCTTTTTTGCAAAAAACGTGTAAAGCGTGTATAAATTTCTCGCCTGATCTGCGTCATTGTTCACCTGCGAAGCTCATGTGGCGTTTCTGATAACAGATAACAGAGCCGACCTCACGGCCTTACCAGGTACTCCCGTTGTTATGGTAACAGGCAGCCATCCCACTGGACTGGAAGAAGGCTCTGATTGGACAGCTGGACCTGACGTCATCAAGAACGACGCAGACTCCCACTGTATCGTCTATGAAGGCGATAATGGCCGGATTTCCTGAGGGGTAGCTGTACGAGCGCGTATAAGGAGCGTTTGGTTTGTCCCGGTTAGTAAAGATCGGATTTGTGACATCGGATTCGATTATTATTTTTATTTATTCTTTTGACAGGATACAAGACTTGGGTGGTGCCGTCTGGAAGCGTGGTGAGGAATTTACTCCCGTTTGAGTAAAACTTCTGAACATGGCCCTGCAACAAAAAAAAAAAAGTACTTTTTGATCGTTTATTGTTACATGTAATGTCCAAGTCAGTCTCTCTTAAACAAACAAACTAAGAAGTTATAAAAGTGTAAAAAGACTTTCCTGCCAACAGAACAGCACAGGAAGTTTCAGAATGTTCCATCTATTTGAATATAGTTTGTTTTTTACTCGTCTGTATTGTTACCTGATGATGGCACAGCCCAAATCCGGCTGGAAGTGAATCGCGAGCGTTGCCCAGCCGGGATTCTCTGAGCTTTTCCTCGTCTGTGGCGTCCACCCTCGCGGTCAAGCGCTCACTCTCTCTGAAGCGTACGAAATCCGACAGCCGGAAAGTGATGGTGGTGAACAAACCTGAAGACGTCACTTTGCAGCCTGGTATCTCGCTTTCTGCTGTTTTCATTAAATCCATGAGTATGTGATTATAAACACCAACGTCTAGGTCAGGTGGTGGTGGAGGAAGGGGTGGGGTGGGGTGGGGTTGGGGTGGTGGGTTCCGATCTTATTCAGAAAGATCCGCTATGAACTGGATCGGACCCCCTGGTCTAGGTTTATAACGTTCAAGCATTAGGTTTACTACTGTCAATCAGATTTGAAAAGGAAGTACTCACGGTTTGCTGTAGACGGCCTTTTAGCCTTTCTGAGACATTCCTCTGCAACATGCTGCAACCTTTAAGAGAAAAACAAACATGGAGGACATTAAATAAGTGAGCAGTAAAACGTCAGCAACAATAACGTACAATACTACACCTCAATCGTTTGTAGCACAATACTGTAGCGGCTAAAGCCAAAAACATCGCTTAGCCTTCATCTTTGGCGCTAGATTTACATAGATCTACATCTGTTTGTTTGATAATTAGCATAAATAATTATCAAAACCGATTCAAATTAAAACTATAATAAATATGTATTGCTAGTTGTTGTTTTGTTTTGTTTTTCCTGAGGAAAGTTAGCAAACTAGTTAATTATCTAGCAAACTAGACATTAACATTCTTGGCTCTACTCAACATCCTGTTTTTTGTTTTTTTTTAATTTTTATAAATAAACTAAAAAAAATAAATGTTTCTGCTTGAGTATTTCTTTTTTGAAATGATGTTTTGCTTTGCCAGCTAGTTAGTAATTAGCTAGCAACTTTCTGTTTTCAGGTATTTTTTTCCCTCCATACAAGAACACACTGAGAAATGTTATTATTCTAGTGACCGAGCTAGTTATTCCCTAGCAAGCTAGTTTGTACCACTTTCTATATTCTGTAACAAAAGTAATGATTTTTGTTTGTTGTTTTCTGGAATTTTCCACCGCTAATTTTAGAGACGATGCAGGTGACCATTACATGTCCTGAGATCTCGCTCGGTCTTTTTGCTCCGGAACTTTCTCCTCGCTGGAGTCGAGTTCCTGCGACGATTCGCCCGAGTTCTCCTGCAGCGAGCGCCACTGCTGCTCCACCTTCTTAAACAGCTCCATGTACTGAGCGCAGCAGAAATCCTGCCGAAGGCAAAAAATGAAACAAAAATATATTTTAAAAAATGAAAAACTATTTTTAAAAATTACACAAAAAATACAGCTAGCAACAAAACAAAAACATGCTAAAATGCTAGCCTTATCATAATATGTTACATTAAATTGAAAATCATTTTCTAAAAAACGCATTCCTGTGAAATTTTGCTCAATTTACATTTTTAAAATTTAAAATATTGTTTTTAAATTCTTGCATTTAACAAATGAATTTAATAAATTTAAGAATTTAATTTTTTTTAGTTACATTTTATTGTAACTAAAAATTTACAATGTACAATTAAATTTACAATTTAAATGTACAATTTAATTTGATTTAGATTTTCATAAAATTTCAAAAAACTAGTCGTAAAAGCAGCTGATTTATTTATAAAACGACATTTTTCTTCAGGTTTGGTGATTATTATTTGGTTTGAAATTATTTAATAAATTAATTAAATGTAGTTTTGAGATGATGGAAAGCTTTTGGTAGCTTAGCATTAGCATTTAACCTGTGGAACCTACCTCAGGATTCAGTGTCTTCGAGAAATCAAGCGGAGGCTTCGCTTTGGCACCACAAAACTCACACCACACCGTGTAGTCGCTAGCGGACCGCGGCTGGAAGAGTTGTTTATTCAGAGGAGAGTCAATTCCAAAACGAATCTTTCTTTTTTTTTTGAACGACTCTGAAAAGAATCAACTGAGTGAATCATTATTAATGAATCAAAGTAAGCTACCAGAAGGTTGATTTTTCTCCAGTCAGACTCTCTTCTGTATCTCAGGACTCCGTGGAAACCACACTGAGGTTCTGGCGAAGCTTCTTTTAGCTCCATCTGCTAAACAACACCACCAGGAACATGAGTACATGTTCACCCAGTGACGGTTTGTCCAGTTATATAGCGTTAAATAGAGTTATTAAAGCACCTAGTGGTCACATATAGGAACTGCAACCATCTGTGATCGAAGGGGCCCACTGGGGCAGGAATCACGCTGCTCCATGCTCACTATAGGAACATTTTCACTCAATAGCAGGGGTGCCAGAATTGCGTTTTTTATGCGAAATATGTCCAGGATAGTGTTTTATATCATGAATGAAGTTTCATTTCTGCAAAGTATAACTCCAGGATGTGTGTTTGTGACGTACAGAACCATTTCTGGATGATGGACTGTTTCCAAAAACTCAAATATCCAACAGATAAATTTGTGTAAAGAGCTTCAGATCTTTTTTTTTTTTTTCATTCTTAAAAGGGTTTCAAAATTATTAGCAGCCCCCAATTAATAGTTGATGAAAACATCCTACCTGAAGAGCTTTCTTAAAAGGGTTTCAAAATTATTGGCACCCCCCTAATTAACAATCTCCTGGTGAGAGAAACAACTCCTTTTTTTAACGTCTAACATTTAAGTGTGGAGAAAAAGAAGCTTTTTTGATTGATTTTATCATTCAGTATCATCCCACCTTTTGCTTTTCAGTTTATTCAACACTGTCATGTAAGCAAACTGTTTTATATGTTTATAAGAAAAAGCTTAATGAGATTTTATTTCAAATGCCCATATAAGTAATAGGCCTGTTTGATGAAAACTGTAAGCTGTTATGGTCCGTTTTGGTAAATAAATGACATATTTCGAGGTTCAAACAATCTAGTAAATAAACATATTTGTATTTTTTACCTTGGTGTCTGCTGTTTGCTCAGGACTCCATTGGTGCACGATTTATATAACAACAGAACAGGCCCTGTAACAGACCCTAAGCCCCGCCCCCGATTCGGGCTGTTTACTTTGCCTCGGAAACGCAGCTGCCAATCATTATCCGTATGCCACGCCCACTTCTGGCTGATCACGCGGACAAACCGTCGTCCATTAACTTGGCTGAATAATTAAATCATTAAATCCGATAAAGCTCAAAAATTTATAAACTTATAAACTCATAAACCGCGCGTTCAGCATTAAACACTGCACTTTATTACATTTTATTCCCATTTCTTTCTTCCAAATTTGACCTTAAGTGCCGAGAGAGAGAGAGAGAGAGAGAGAGAGAGAGAGTACTGTGTCTTATGAAAATATTAGTTATATCATTATTTTTGAACTGACACCATCAATATTAATTTTTTAATAAGCACAATTTTACTATTTATTGTATTGATGGTTATTTATGTTGATCAGTGAAACGCCTTTCTTGTAAGGGTGTACAAACTTTTGCATCAAAGTAGTTGGAACTGACCAACTGTCCTTAAAGTAGAGTGACTTACTGAAATCTGCTTACAGTATCATCATAGTCATGAAGGAGTCTGAAATACTGGCATTGTATGGAAGGAAGGAAGGAAGAAAGAAAGAAAGAAAGAAAGAAAGAAAGAAAGAAAGAAAGAAAGAAAGAAAGAAAGAACAGAAGAAAGGAAGGAAGGAAATAAGGATGAAAAGAAGGAAGGAAGGAAGGAAGGAAGAAAGAAAGAAAGAAAGAAAGAAAGAAAGAAAGAAAGAAAGAACAGAAGAAAGGAAGGAAGGAAATAAGGATGAAAAGAAGGAAGGAAGGAAGGAAGAAAGAAAGAAAGAACAGAAGAAAGGAAGGAAGGAAATAAGGATGAAAAGAAGGAAGGAAGGAAGGAAGGAAGGAAGGAAATAAGGATGAAAAGAAGGAAGGAAGGAAGGAAGGAAGACAGAATGCAAGAAAGAAAGAAAGAAAGAAAAGGAAGGAAGGAATTAAGGAATGAAGAAAGGAAGGAAGAAAGAAAGAAAGAAAGAAAGAAAGAAAGAAAGAAAGAAAGAAAGAAAGACTACCTAAGATTGAAGTCTTCTACTCACAAATAAATTGGATTTTCTTCCACTTGAGAGGTTTTGCACTGTCCATCTACAGACACACACACACACAGACACACACACACACACACACCTGAATCAGAAGTCAGGTGAAGCAGGACACCTCACTCACTGGACTCTCCATCATGGCCGTGTGTGGTGTGTTTGTCTCCATGGATACGGACATGCGGACATGGCTGTGTTTGTGCGTAATATCAGAGTCCACAGGAGTCCTGGCAGCCGGCCACCTCAGAGGAGCAGAGTACACAGAGACACGCAAGGCATTGTGGGAAGATTTTACAGGTGAAGCCTGAACACACACGTGAGGTCATAATATTTCTACACAGTCCCCACATCTCTATCTATCTATCTATCTATCTATCTATCTATCTATCTATCTATCTATCTATCTATCTATCTATCTATCTATCTATCTATCTATCGGTCTGTCTGTCTGCCTGTGTCTCTATCTATCTATCTATCTATCTATCTATCTATCTATCTATCTATCTATCTATCTATCTATCGGTCTGTCTGTCTGTCTGTCTGCCTGCCTGTGTCTCTATCTATCTATCTATCTATCTATCTATCTGTCTGTCTGTCTGTCTGTCTGTCTGTCTGTCTGTCTATCTATCTATCTATCTATCTATCTATCTATCTATCTATCTATCTATCTATCTATCTATCTATCTTTGTCTATCTATCTATCTATCTATCTATCTATCTATCTATCTATCTATCTATCTGTCTGTCTGTCTGTCTGTCTGTCTGTCTGTCTATCTATCTATCTATCTATCTATCTATCTATCTATCTATCTATCTATCTATCTATCTATCTATCTGTCTGTCTGTCTGTCTGTCTGTCTGTCTGTCTGTCTATCTATCTATCTATCTATCTATCTATCTATCTATCTATCTATCTATCGGCCTGTCTGTCTGTCTGTCTGTCTGCCTGTGTCTCTATCTATCTATCTATCTATTGGCCTGTCTGTCTGTCTGTCTGTCTGTCTGCCTGTGTCTCTATCTATCTATCTATCTATCTATCTATCTATCTATCTATCTATCTATCTATCTATCTATCTATCTATCTATCTGTCTGTCTGTCTGTCTGTCTCTCTCTCTCTCTCTCTCTCTCCTTCGCCATGCCTGAGTGCCTGAGAGCAATATCACTCTTCCTCCTCCCATCACAGTGAGTGTGTGTGTGTGTGTGTGTGCGTGTGTGTGTCTTCAGGAAGCCTCTCACACACTGCGGTGGAAAGCAGGGTGGCTGCTGCTGCTGCACTGGGCCATGCGCTGAAGGATGGTGCATCAGGAGAAATGTGTTTATCAGGTGAGACGCACGGTGATGCTTTAAATGTGCAGCTGATGCTTGATGTGTGTGTGGTGTTCATGTATTTATCCTCCTCGGCTGTGTGCCATCACTATTGTGTTTCACATTAATGTCTATTGACCTCTGATGCTGAGGTGTTTCCAGATTTGTTTATGCTAAAGGTGACACCGGAATGTGGCTATTTTCTGACCACAGAGAATGTGCCAGAAAGCATTAGCTGACTCGTAGAATGTGCCAGAAAGCGTGACTGACTGACGGCGTTACATCACGCCCCGTAATTGTGCTTATTCATCGCAGGCTAATAATTCCACCGGGTCCGAGCCAGAGCACTAGAAAGGGGTGTGGCCTGCTGTATATTTCAGGGATGGGTGAAATGTCATGACAGAAAGGTTATACATTTATGAGTGTGCTTGTTTCTGTCTGTGAGTAATCACGGCTTGGTCTGTCTGTCTGTCTGTCTATCTATCTATCTATCTATCTATCTATCTATCTATCTATCTATCTATCTATCTATCTATCTCTCTCTGTCTGTCTGTTTATCTATCTATCTATCTGTCTGTCTGTCTCTCTCTCTCTCTCTCTCTCTCTGTCTCTATCTCTCTCTCTGTCTGTCTCTCTCTCTCTCTCTCTCTCTCTCTCTCTCTCTCTCTCTCTATCTATCTATCTAAAGGTTATATGTTTATAAGTTTTTTGTTTTTAGTCTGTGGGGATTTCTACAAATTATCTTTCCTAAATTTGTTCTCATAGAAAATGAAAATTCACCTGAAATGTTTTCTGTTAAATATCCCCCCGAGGTCATGTCCATGTCCAGTTGATCCTGTGCAACCCAGTGGAAAAAAAATCTATAAAATGAACATAACTGAGGCGGCCATCTTAGAGAACGGTCTTTTTAAAGCAGTTTGACATCACTTTGCCCCACCCCCCAGAGGCGTGGCCTTCCTGATATGAAATATTGTATGCAGATTTGTATATTGTAAATTTTCATATGGAAATAGAATATTTATGAGCGACATTTACAATTAAAACTCCAACGCAAACTATGCCATGGCTGATTTAAAGTATACATTTATTTTTTTTAATGAAGGCCCAGAGGATCGAGAGGGAGTCCATCAGACAGAAACTGGCCCTGGGCAGTTTCTATGACGACGGGCCCGTCTTCTTCGCCAGCAACAGCTGCCCATCCCCACGGTGTGTATCGTGTGTGTGTGTGTGTGCTCTGATTATATAACTTGCTCAGATTGTCTTCGTCTCCTAGCGTCTTAAAGGAGCGTTTCGACATTTTTACGGCCCTCCACAGCCTGCGCTGCTGTGTTACGATTAAAATCTGCGGCAGTTTCCTTCCATTTTAACCAACCAATTCAAAAAATATGCTTTGTGTATCAGCTACAACAGACAAGACACAAATGGTTGTTTGTGTTGTTTCTGGGCTGGAAAAATGCAAAAAGAACGCCTGAAAGAAAGAAATAAAACGTCATCTGTTTCATGGTGGTGTTAAAAATCGCGATTATTCTAAAGTATATTAGTAACTATATATGTGTATTAGGAAACTTGAGTCACTTTTACAATAACAGACAGCACCTTTAATGACAGGCTACCTCAGTAACATTTAACGTTTATTGACCCTTTTCGCCACAAGAGGGCACAATGGCGCTTCGGTCAACAATAAACTAGAGAACATAATATTTTGTAATTAAACATGAACAGTAATATGTGCTAAATTTAATACCTTTTCATCACAATTTTGTTATAATTAAACTTTTATTTAATACCACATGCCCCTTTGCAACCCCCCCCCCCCCCCCCCCCCGCTTTCGTTTTCATGGAATCCTGCCGGGGGTGGAGGGGTGGGGTGGGATGCTGGGGATAATGGTCATGAAGTTAAATTTCTGACGTGTTAGCATGCAGCTAGCAGGAAAAACAACCCATTTTCCTCCCCTTGCATTTCTGGTGTAAATCGTTTTACATTCACAGGAAATTGGTTAAATGCCCCAGTTTCATGCGTGACACAGTTATATGGACGAAACATAAAAACAAGAAAATTCCAACATTAAAGCCTGAGTGTGAATTTTTTAAAAAGTGCCCCGTGCATATCAGGAATCATTCAATGGTTTTAAAGAAATATCTATACCCCTGAGCTACAGGAGATTTCTTTTTCTAACAATATACAGAGGAACCCTGGTGTATGAATTTAACTCGTTCTCAAGGAGAAAATTTGTATTGTGTTACGATTTTTCCCATATGAGCGATATTCCCAATCCGAAGCGTATGTAAACTGTATGGCTGCTTCGAAATAAGTGACCCAAGCCAAGCATTCCATGTCAAGGCTCCTCACAGGAAGTCGTGCCACCAAGCTTGGGCTAAAAATAGAACAGACCTGAATCTGTCAATGGAAAAACACCCGAAAAATCACCTAGCTTCTGAACGCATGTTGACGGCAACGTTGGTATCGTGGTTGACTCTTTCCAAACAGCTTTCACTGACTACAAATAAAGTCGCTTTGGTTGGCTTCGCTTAGCTTTCCACTGATGCAAAGAAGTATAGAACGGCTCCCGGATGTACGCGCGACTTAGCCAGGGTACGGGTTTGGTTTATTCGTATGCCGAAAGTGCTTTGTATGTCGATGGAAATTTCTTGCAAAATTTCAATTCTTAAGGCGAAAATTCATAAGGGAGGGCATTCGTATACTGAGGTTCCACTGTGTATGAGTCAGTATGAATAAAATGAAATAAATAAAAACACCTGTTGAGACTTTGTTTTGGTCCTGCTTCAGGTTTCAGAATGGCGTGAACCTGCAGGTGTGCTTCGTGAACGACAGCAACAGCGATAAGGACAGCGACGCCGAGGACAGCAGGACGGAGACGAGTCTCGACACGCCCTTGTCTCCTGTGGTACCTGCATTTTAGATACTATCAAATGTACAGAACACGATATAAGCTACACATGGGATGAATTTATTGAGGTTGAAGATAGAAAGAATAGTGACTGACCTAAAAGTCCAAAATTATTGGACAGTCCTGGATTCCGGGCTCTAAGAACAACTAACGTGGGTTCATGCTGTGTATAGATATGTTTTCCTGAGCAGTGTAAGTGGACCGTAGGCATTTTTGTTGATGTGCAGAGTAAGCAGAGCTCGTCGCTCTCGGACCGGGACACTTGTGAGGAAGAGGAAGAGGACGGGGAGTTTTGGCGGCTGCAGCGGCGGCTTGAGGAAGAAGCCCGCGGTGCTCTGGCTCTCGCTCGGCCCATGGCACGCATGCAGGTGGAGGTGGAGAGACACGTGCAGCTACACCGCAGGTCTCCGGTGGCCGATCTGGTCAGTCACACAAACACACACATTTTGTGCATTTAAATGCTGACCATTACCATGGGTGCTAAAAATGAAACCGGTCATCGAGAGCACTTCTGTTTTTTTTTGGACATATCAGTGTATTTCAGTGCCTTTTTTTTTTTCTTTTTTCTTTTTGAGAATTGGAGTACACCAGAACGCAGAAACGAATTAGTTCTATGAAAACGGTTTAATGTGGAAACTGACAGTCCAAAAAACTCGTGGTTATGACTTCTTTGTGACACAGAAGGTTTACATCACTCATCACTTGAACGCCATGAGAGCACCGAGACCAAATCCCACCGTAACGAGTGTTTTAATACACTTCTCTACTTGGCACTACTCTGTTTGCTCGGGGATAGTCAAAGTGCACCGTCGAGGGCAGTCCCGAACCCTAACACTGTGGGCTAAAATAATGGGGCCCTCCTGACAAATTTTTTTTATGAATGAGACAATTCAACATTTGTTTTTCGGTCCTTTCTGCAGTGAAGGGAAATTGATCCAATAGAGAATTACACCAATTACACACTTCTGCTTTCAATTGTAATATCCATTAGCATCCATAAGTGGATAAGCAAGTGGATTTATAAGAATCAGTGATACATGTTATGTACATAACCAGAGATTGTTATCAATATACTTATAGTAAATAATAATAATAAGTAGTGTCTGAGTGTGTGTACCTCTGGGGTGTCGTCGCAGTTGCCGCACATGCCACACATCAGTGAGAGTCTGATGAAGAGGAGTCTGAGGCCCGGGGACCTGAGAGACATGAGCCTGGGGCAGTTACAGGTCATCACCAACGACCTCCACTCACAGATACAAGGTGAAATTCACACGACATCTAGATGGAAATAAAGTTCTCAATCTGACGCTCGATGATAAAGCGCATCGATGGTTTTCAGGTCTGAACGAGGAGCTCGTGCAGCTGCTGCTCCTGAGAGACGAGCTTCACGTGGAGCAGGACGCCATGCTGGTGGACGTGGAAGACCTGACCAGGTCAGAAAGACTCGTTTTGCTTTTTAGTATGGTTCTGAATCTACTGAAGTACGGTTCTGAATCCATTGAATCGAATCACTTGAGTCACTTAAAAGAATCAACTCAAATGAATCACTGTGTTATTTTTTTCCCTTCAGGCATGCGCACAGAGAGCAGAGACACATGTCCAAAAGAAAAGGCGCCTGCTCCCTGTGACCCTCCTGACCCCCTCCGGAGCGGTTCAAGAGCCGTTAGTGTTGTGATAGCGCTCGCAACTCAGCTTAACTAGACACGCGTGTCTCTTTTTATGTGTTCCAAGCTTCATGTGTTAATCAGTCATGCCGTGAGCTTTCGCGCTTGCCCATGGTAGAGCAGGGGAATGGAGAAGGTCATCGGTGGAAGACCTGCAGGGTCGTGATGAGCTGTACGGCCTGCATGGTGCTGAGGGTGACGTGGATCATCAAGAAATGCAACAAACCGCGGTGAATTTGTTTGATATCATAGACAAACCACTTCGAAGCAAATTTCAGCGCGAAAAAAAAAACATGCCATAAAATCCATCCAAGAAATGAAATTTGAAGGATAGAATTCTAATTAAATTAGCTAAAACTCTATTAATCTAGCTATTATATCATTATTTTTGTAAGTGTATAATAATAATCTTATCGATCTATTCTAAAATTCGAGCTATTCTGTCATTTCCAGTCATAATTCTATAACAACTCCAGCATTTCTCTCATCAGACCCATAACTCGATCATTTTATAGGGTAGAGTTCTAATTCTAGTCGCAAATCGTAGAATTCACGGAAATTCTCTACAAATTCTACAATTCTAGTCTCTACAATTATGGAGTTATGATCATGGTGATAACTTGAGAATTCCGTAGCTAGAATCTTCAACCGCTGTGGCTACAATTCTATACACAGTCGTAGCCCTGTAGCCGCTGAATTTAAATTCTAGCAATTTTACTCATTTTAATCCCACAAACAAAAGACAAACATTTAGGATTCGCAGAGGTTTAAGTGAAGGCTGACAGAAATACAGCGTATTCTTTAAAATGTTTGGCTTTTTTTTTTTAACGTTTTAGCTCATTAATTAATTAATTAATTAATTAACTGCCAGACTTTTGAAATCGTGAAGCATTTTTTTTTTTAATTTTTTATTTTTTAACCAAAAAAATCACTACGTTTTCGCTTTATTTACGGACGATGTTTTAGGTTGAGATTGTAACACGACTCTAAATAAGCTCAAATGATCCGGATCACTTGCATTTCTCAGTTCCCACAGATTTTCTGAAGCCAGATGCTGAAGCAGGGTAAAGAGATTACTGAAGGTTTCGTTCCCATCCAGAGTCCCTGCATGTCATGATATAAGACAGACTTCCCTCCTGAACTAATAAAAAAATCGCTTACATCACCGCAAAAAATTTTGCATTAATCACGCTGACATTGTCCCTCACGCTAAATTCTCAGGCAATACGAGTTAGCGAAACTACACACCATCAGCGTCATAACCAGAGCTAGTTTAACGGTTTTCTCCATGATATCAAGCAACCATCTTTAAAGCGTAAGGTACATTCCAGTGTTCGAGCAGGGGTTAAGAGATTCGAGCTGACGGGAATTTCTAAAATATAGCTAAAGTTTTAACTGCCTTCAGGTGAAAATGTCGCCGTAGTGTTTGTCAAAAATTTCTTACGTTAAAGTAGATCAAGCCAACTGACATTCCAGTAATGAAGCCGGATTCAACAACAACAATAAAAGGAAATAAACTTTAGTTTGTTAGTGTGGTTTCTCACGATAAACTAATTTCCATTGGCTGACATCTAAAGCAAGGCCATGTCACAATGTAGGGAATAGCAGCTAAAGTTCACTCCCATTCATCCCGTATGATGAAATCACGAACCTAGCCGATTTGAAGCATTTAGCAAACCTAGAAATGAGCTGATGTGGTATAAAAGCTCACTTCTTTCCAGCTACAATTGTTAGTTCTTTTTAATTGCTAGTTAACTTCTAGTTAGCTAAGTTAGTCCCTACAACTTATAGAACTTCAATGTTATGGTCTTATAGTTAACTATAGTTAGCTTAGTTACTTAAGCTTCCATCAATACAATAACTTGCATGAGAAATCTGATCGGTTATCAGGAAACCTAGCAAAAATCCATTTCCTAGCGGCGTGAGAAATCTTCGGATGAAATCGGAAGGTCTTGAAGTGTGGAGTCGGATAACGCTGAATTAACAATCGCTCAATAAACAACTTCCTTGCAGACATTTCTCATCTCCGAGGTGGTCATTTCTTTCCTTTTTTTTTTTTTTTTGAAGAAATATTAAATATTATACCACAGCGGTGTGTGTGTGTCAAATTCTTGCTTGTTGAGAAGGCGTTGAGGCAAATCACGGGATGTTATCGTTTCTCTAGTAACCGATCGTTCACAGGGTCTCGTACGCCGGACTCTTATCATAAACTCATCGTCTCTTTTCTATGTTCTCACTGACTGTTTTTCATTGACTTTTTTTTTTATCCGTTTATTGTTACGGTTCCGCTTGCGGAACTATGAAGCGGAACCTGAGGCTACAACCGGGTATCGGTTCAGGCTGGTGGTGTAGCGGCGGTTTTCTCATTTCTCACCTTGACACCAATCGGAACGTCCTTGAAACTGCTTAGTTCCTGTTATCGCCTATATTAGAGCAGCTATAAGGTTCTCCGCGGCCACTAGAAAATGTCTTTTTTGGGGGGGGGGGCATTGTTAAATATTGCTTGATTAAAAACACATAGACAGTGCTGTACCCCCCCCCCCTTAATGTCTGCTAGAAAATCTAGATACTTTTTTTTTCACATCCTGTGGTTTCAAACTTTAAATCCCACTCTGGTTTTTTTTCTTCCTTTTTTGGGGGTATTTCTGCCACTTGTTTGTATAACGATGTGAAAAGCACGTAGCTCTGGATAAAGGTTAGTAATGTACTCAGGGAAGCACAGGGCTGCTGTAGGTGCAGCTGAGATCATTTCGAGTGATTACTCACAGGTCCACATTCTATCTGAGGAATGACTAGACATGCCAAGACGCCGTATTCATAACAGGGGACAATCCCTGTGTTTCCTCAACTTCTCAATTCCTCGGTTTCAAAGCATGTCCCATGAAAGGTTTAAAAACAAGTCCATCAATACGATTTCTGACATTTTGTGATTTATTCGTCCTAAACGAGATTCATGTATGCAAATACAAACTGCTGTCAAAAGAAATAGAGAAAGAATTGCCTGTTTAAATGCCATGTTGCCCTTTATGTTTCTTCTCATGTGTGAAATGTTGATGCGTCACGTATTTTCACTTTCATTTGCCAAGTATGACTTGGCAATTTCCACTGTCAGACAGAGCGATTCTGTTAAAACGAATCTCACGTCACTTCTGTATTTGTTTTTTCTTCCCTCGTTATGTAATATCACAGTTTTTAGTGATATTACACTAGAAGGTGTTGATTAATTTTCTATAAAATAAGCTTTTTAGAGCCAGGTCAAGTAACTCAGATGGCCGAACCATCACTCATCGAACCTGGAGCTACGACAGCAAGATCTCGTCTCTCCTATCAGCCAAGAACAGAAATCTGAGGCTAAAGCAGGCGGTGGAAAAACCTGCAGATGTTAGACAGATCGTAGAATTAAAAAATCAAAACAAAAAACAGCTCTGTATGAAGAAGCATTCGTCTCACTTCTTTGCTGAAAACTGGGTCTGATTTTTTTTTTTTTTTTTTTTTTTAAATGAATAAATCAGAGAAAGAGAAATAAAGTGTAACAGGAATAGGACGTGGTTCTTCTCTACCTGCACATGCGAGTTTAAGCTCCATGAATGCAAGAATGTTAATTCCCTCTATTACTACTCCATCACTGATTTCGGTGGAAATTACATCAATAAAACCCTGTTTGTGTGTGTGTGTGTGTGAGAAAGAGAGAGAGTTTCATTTTTAATAGTGATAATATTATCAGGCTGTTAGAGGAAAACACCCCATGTAAGGTAAACACACACTATATAAACATGGCACCAGAATTAAGAATCACTTAGAATCACAGCTACGATGAAGAGCGTCTGTCAGTGTGAGTAGAGCCGAACTGCCACAGATTTGCTTCATTTTAGCTATTTAATCATCATTTTCTATTTAATCCATTATATTAAAAAATCATCTGTTTTAATCTTCTCTATCTAAATTTCTGTATTAACTGAAAATATTCTATATTATATTATATTATATTATATTATATTATATTATATTATATTATATTATATTATATTATATATTAAAGAATATGAAAATTATTTAATTGGTGGAATTACTTGGACTTACTTATTTTACTAATAATGTTTACATTTTTTTCTACTTTTATTGTGCTGTTTCTGTTTTTTTTAATCAATTTTTTTGTTGTTGTAATTTTATTTATTTATTTATTATTATTATTATTTTTTTCCCTTTTTTTTCTCTTCTATATAATGTTCCATAATTGGGGCCTTTTTATGTTACATTTAGTTTTCTTATGAAGTTCAATGTGATCAAATAAATGTATTTATTTATTGTTTACTTTTATTTATTTATTTTTGCTTAAAAATAATTACTACATACTTATTTACTAAATGATTTATGTACTTACTTTTTTATTTGCTTATTTATTTACTTACTTTACTTTTCCCCCCTTCTTCTGTAGGATAAAGAGCAGAAAGCAAAGATTTTGTTTTTAATGAACGTGTTCATTTATTTATCCATTTCTTGTTTACTTTTATTTTTTTATTTCTTATTTTTTGCTTAAAAATAATTACTACGTACTTATTTACTAAATGATTTATGGACTTACTTTTTTATTTGCTTATTTATTTGCTTACTTTACTTTTTTCCCCCTTCTTCTGTTGAAATCTTTGCAGATTTGTTGCTGTCTCTGCTGTGTGCCGTGTGCGCGGCCGGACCCGCGGGAGCGCGCAGCGTGCCCGTGCATTTCTCCGGGGGGGCGTGCCTGGACCTGGGTCGTGCGCTTCTTCGGAAAGTGACAGATGCGCTCGAGATCGTACGTAGTTAAAGAGACGCGTAAATAAATAAATAAACAAATGAATGAATGAATGAATGAATGAGCATAGTACTAAATTTAGTGTTGTTTGTGGCTTCCGGTGCAGGATCAACTGTTCAGAGGATTAAACTGCACGGAGCAAAGCGCTGAGCTGAGAACCAGCACGAGGACGCTGTCCACGTGCACGCCGATGGTGAGCCAACTTACTCTCTGTGTCGCAAATTCTGTTGGTCTAAAAACAATTACGCTTAATTATCCACTATTTAATTAATCTTTTTTTTGTATACACTGTCAAAGACGCCTTATAGTTAAAGTACAAATAAAATAAATTCGTCTCGAAGTCGAACTTATTAGGAAGGAAGCGGCGCGTGCTACTTGGTTTCTGGGGCAGCATTCATGTAGACTAGTGAATTTTTGTAATTTCAGTAATTTAATTCATAGACACGTTCATTAAAAACAAAATCTTTGCTTTCTGCTCTTTATCCTACAGAACTCCGTATGTTTGGAAGGCCCTGAGTTCACTTTGGAGCAGGTATTCATTCCGTTCACATTCAATCCGATTCAAATCCGTTTCTCTGGATATGTTCTGATACTGTTGCTAATAAAATGCTAATATCAGCTTTAGTTTGTCACATAAGCCTTCTAGGGATGACTTCTGGGACTCAGGAGTTACTGGATGAACCCGAGTGTGAATGCAAACAGGATGATCCGATTTCTGATCGAACTACTTTTATCTATAGCTATACAGGCTAGTTAATACATAGCTAGTTAGCATATAGGCACCTAGATAGCTGATTTCCTATAGATCGTCATCTTTCCCACACTTTTGCGCCCCACAGGACGAATGTCTGCAGAGCGTCCTGGAAGATCTCTGGTTTTACTGGGCAACGTTTAAATCTTACAGCGATCCGGATCGAATCCTGGAACACTCGGTGCTCAGAAACATCGAGAACCTCATGCAGGTATGAGCTAAACACGCGACAATGCTTCTTAGAACTATTAGAACTGTTGCGCAGAAAGCAGAAACGCAGACAACCTGGAATTTAAAAAAAAAGGAGAGAAAAAGATTTGTCTTCTGTGGGAGAGGATGATGATCGTTCAGTGATGCTAGCTAGATAAAAATGACCACAGACCACTAGCCAGGGACGCCTCCTGTGGAAATTCAGAGCAAATATTTGCTCTAACGCAAAGGAAAATGAAGTCACGTGAACGTAATATTTCTCAAATAGTCAGTTTCCAAATATTTTAGAATTTTAGCCTTCATGTATATCATATTTTAATCTTTTAGCTGAAGCAAAATTTTGTATAAAGAAAAATGGAAATTAAACATATGATGTGTGGATTTTTTTCTTTTCAGAGCTGCTTTGCTGCCCCATTGCTGGACAGTGCCCAGGTTCAGGTAAAACATATTATACAATGTGAAATTAATATTTATATGTATCTATATCTATTTATTACCTGACAATTGGCAGTTGTATATGTACTATTATTATTTATTTATTTTATTTTATTATTTTTTATTGCCTTCTTGTTCTTCTTCTTTTTATTATTATTATTATTATTATTATTATTATTATTATTATTATTATTATTATACTCTTATTCTTCTTACTGTTTATTTTATATATTGTTATATTATAATTTTCTATGCTTTTTTAGTTCAGAAGAATTTTTTTTTTTTTTAAATTTCCAGTACATTTTTCCATTTTTCCCACTGCTTTTTTGTTCCACGAGATCGCTATTAAATGCTGGCTTCTGATTGGTCAGAAGGTGTTGATTCATTATCTACATAACAGGGTGAAATTAAAATGCTCATTCCAATACCTTTTTGTGTCTATAGTAGCAGCTCACGTGTAGTTGAATATAGCAGATTAAAACCCGTGGGCAATTGTTGATATGGTGATGGAAGGAGTCTCCAGTGTGAATCGTAACGGCTGTCAAATTGCTAGTGGTGTAAGGCGCTAAACTCACGCTCCGATTCACTTCACAGATCTCTGTACACAACAAGAACTCCTTCGAGAGACGCCTGAAGCTCTGCAAAGTCCTGAAAGGCTTCCAGAGCCGCACCATCACCATCAACCGAGTGTTCAACCACCTCATCCACTCCTCACACATCTGATCAGGACCAAGCTGTTTTTATTTTAAAAAGACTTTCCACACCAGCAACCTAATAATTTATTTTTTTATTTTTTTGCTTACAGACAAATCCAAATATATGTTTGTGCTATTACTTAAAATGTGAAGTTATTTAAACCTATTTATTGCATCTATTTATTCATGAATTCATATGATGTTGTGGTGTTTTGCGAAAGACTTCTCAAATAAACATGTTGCAGCATAAATTTTTGGGGTTTAGTGTATTTTTTTCCCTTATTTTAAAGAAAAAAAGATAATGAAAAAGACGAATAAAGTCTAAGCTACGGATGATAATGGCACATTTTATAATTATGTTTGAGTTTAATTATTTTTTATAATTAATTAAATAATTATAATAAGCTAGCAAAACTGACTTAAGTCTTGATTTGTTTATTTATTTATTTGGAAAAAAACAAGGCTCTGGTAGAATTAAAAAATGTATCATTACTATTTTTTTTATTTTTACATAATATTTATTTTCATAAATATTTGCATTTATAATGTACCATTTTAAATCATCATAAATCTTAAATTATCATATATTATCATTTGAAATCATTATTATGAAAATATTTAATTTTTAAAAATGTATTATCATTTAAAATCATCATTAAATATTTACATTTTTAATTTATTATCATTTTAGATTATTATCATAAATATTTACAATTTATAATTATATTTTTAATTTCATAAATATTTTAATATTTAATTTATATATATATATATATATATATATATATATATATATATATATATATATATATATATATATATATATATATATTGTAATTTTAAAATTATTTGTGTTCACTTTTAAACCTCCTTTTGTAGCCTGGAATATAAAACATATTCTGAACAATTATGAACATAATTTTGGTAATAGAAATATAGTGAAATTAAATTTTAAACATTTACGTCATCTCTACAATTTATTTACATTTTGTTCTAAACACAAACGAAGAATTTTGAGAGGCAAATCACATTCAAAACGGTCCCTATAGCGCTGAAATTTGCAACCGCTGCTGTAATCCCAAACAACCCCTAACTGACTAGATAGGTGCACTGCACTCAGTGCGGTTCACCTCCTTCCTAGTGCACTACGTGTAAAACAGATGGTCATTTGGAACGCGGGAAACAAATAGGATGTCCTGCAGAACTGAGAAATCCTCCACTTTCCGAAGCCGAGGCTTGGAGCTAGTTAGGGCTAGCATTTAATGCTAACGCGTGAACAATAATAACAACAACAATAATAAATAACATGCAGTCGTTTTTAATTAACGTCTCTTTCCTTGTCATTTTGTTCGGAGGGATTTCCGCGGAGGGAGATGGAAGAGGTACGTTTTATATCACATATAAATAAATGGAACGCTTGCTAACGTTAGCTAGCTAAGTCAGTTTGCTATCGTCGCGAGTTAGCGTTAACCATATAAAACATCTAAAATATAAAATGTTATACAGTATATTAACGCTGTTTTAAAAATATATCTTTTTATATATTTTTTCCCTTTGATAAAGCTGTTGTATTTTAAATAAAAAATAAAAATGAACCTAAGCTAATTTCTGGTACCGGCTTTTTGTCAACACTAGCTAGCATTTTATATAGATTTAAAAATATTAATTACATTTAATATAGTCGTAAATTATTTCCTTGTACTGGAGGTACTATTTATTTCAGTTTTTTTTGTTGCTTTGTGTTAATTTATCAATTAAAAATTAAGACGGAATACCTTCCTGATTCGGAAAGGGCACTACAGGTCACTGTGTCCGAACTGCGCTATATAGTGCGCCTAGATAGGAAACAAAGAGCGATTTGGGACCGAGCCTTTCTTTACTTCCGGTTATGCAGGTGCACTAGATTTTAAGCTGTTTTTTTTGTTTTCAGGATTTGGGGATCATATTCACTGGAGAAGCCTGGATGATGGGAAGAAAGAGGCAGAAGCGAGGTGTGTGTGTGTGTTACTACTGTGGATTACTGATAAGTCGTCACCTTGTCCTTTTATCTACACTATATTTCCAAAAGTTTTGGGACACCCCTCATTGAATTCAGGGGTTGGGCTGTACACCAGTGCACAAAGCAAGCTTCATAAAGACATGGATGAGTGAGTTTGGCTGCACAGAGTCCTGACCTCAACCTGATAGAACACCTTTGGGATGAATTAGAGTGGAGACTGTGAGCCAGACCTTCTTGTCCAACATCAGTGCCTGACTTCACAAATGCACTTCTAGAGGAATGGTCAAAAATTCCCCTAAACACACTCCTAAACCTTGTGGAAAGCCTTCCCAGAAGAGTTGAAGCTGTTAGAGCTACAAAGTGCGGGGTTACAACTCCATAATTACATTCATGTGCATGTAAAGGCAGACGTCCCAAAACTTTTGGCAATACAGTGTATATTTGGAGGAACGTCCTGTTCTTGGTGACGTCTCTCTGTTGCTTTTATCTAACACGATGGCCTTCACCGTGTTCCACGTGTTCTCATGTGCTTTCTAAGCTCTGTGCTGACTCTTGAACATTCAGAATATGGGAAGAAACTCCTACAGGATCATGTTCACGATTACACAGCAGTCACATGACCCGTGCTTTAAAGTGCAGTCACACTTGCGCAACCAAGTTATTTCTTTCTTTTTTTTTTTCCCCCCTACCCAGAATGTTTGTGTTTCATTTTCATTTTTTGTACATCATCGCAAAAACATAACATGTGAATAAATCATGTTACTTCAGCAAACTGTCTTCATTTACACCGATCAGGCATAACATTATGACCACCTGCCTAATATTGTTTCCCTGACCCATCCTGCACTGTGTATCCTGACAGCTTTCTATCAGAACCAGCAGTAACTTCTTCAGCAGTTTGAGCAACAGTAGCTCGTCTGTTGGATCGGATCACACGGGCCAGCCTTCCATTCCCACGTTCATCAGTAAGCCTTGACCGTCCATGACCCTGTCACCGGTTCACCACTGTTCCTTCCTTGGATCACTTTTGATAGATACTGACCACTGCAGACCAGGAACACCCCACAAGAGCTGCAGTTTTGGAGATGCTCTGATCCAGTGGTCTAGCCATTACAATTTGACCCTTTTGGTCAAACTCGCTCAAATCCTTACGCTTGTCCATTTTTCTTGCTTCTAACACGTCAAATTTGAGGACAAAATGTTCACTTGCTGCCTAATATATCCCACCCACTAACACGTGCCATGATGAGGAGATCATCAGTCTTATTTACTTCACCTATGACTTCATGGCCATAATGTTACGCCTGATCTGTGTATTTTCTCTTTCTTTGCTCTTGAAATGATTAAGAACCACAGAAACCATAAAGCTTGTACTCCACTGTCCAAAAATGGACCATTCTCTAAATCGTTAGACCGGTGTGCATGTCCCTGTGAACGATCAGTTGCTATAGAAACCATATACAGTGTTCGGGCGAGTGTTATAACCCTTCACTGCTGTTAAAGGAAACACTACACACACACACACACACACACACTTGAATCAAAAGATAATAATGACTTTTCTGTGTGTTCTCGTCCCTCGTCCTGTATACAGTGGACTTCCAGTGATGGTCATCATTCATAAGACCTGGTGTGGAGCCTGCAAAGGTAACTGTGTTTCTCTGACCGCTGAGATTTCCACGTGCACGTGTAGTCCGCGGTGTTTTTTTTTTAATAAATTGAACTTCTGCAATTTTCTCTGTGATTTGTTTTAAAAAAGAAAGAGAGTTTGTGGCTCTTGGTTTTGCTGGCGTTCACCCAGAATGTTGTTTTTTTTCCCTCCTTTCTTTCTTTTTCTTTTTATTCAACTTCCTTTTTCCAAAAAAAAGCACTCAAGCCCAAGTTCTCAGAGTCGAAGGAGATCTCTGAACTGGCTCACAACTTCGTCATGGTTAACTTGGAGGTGAGAGAATCAGCCTTGACCTCTTCTTACAATAAATAAATAAATAAATAAATAAATATATATATATATATATAATTTCTATTCAAAACTCTCTACTTTAAATTCCAGTCCTTTCTACAAATCAAATTGTTTCTTATTTCAGATCATTTTATATTCAATATTAAACACCCACTTCTCCATTTCATTGAATTCCACTTCATTCTATATTCCTTTCTCTAATAAAGAATACATTTCATTCGTTCTTCATTTAAATTCCTTTCCATATTTCTTCTTATAAAATTCTAAATTCTGCACTCTATAGCCTGTACCCTAATTTGTACAAGCCCTTCATACGTTTTATGCAAACTTCCGTTCTATACTCTATACAAAATTCAATTCTATTCCATATTATAATCTATTAAAATCCGTCGTCTTCTGTAATTACTCAACCTCTCCATTCTCCATTCGCTGCTCCATTCTATATTCCCGGTCATTTCTGTATTCTATTCGCACCTCCATTCTAAATTCCATTTAAAATATTCTATTCTGTACTCCCACTACTTTCTATATTCTAGTCTTAATTCAATTGCATAAATCCTGTAGGTCGTTCCGTCTGTTCTCTATTACACACGAAATTTCCCTGGTTCTATTTTCAATACGTAACTTTTTCTTCTATTATATTTCAAAACCTAACTACATCTACGTTCCGCTCTATATTTCTTTCTCTCTATCCGCTATTGTATATTCAGTTCTGTCTTTCATTTCATTCTCCATTCACTTATTTTTACACACGTTTCCCTAACCTGATAGAAATGCATGAACTCCATAAACAAATGACATTTGTTAATTCTATATTTCTATATTCCATTCAGAATTCTACAGTACCCACAGATCAGGCATAACATTATGACCAGGTGAAGTGAATAAGACTGATGATCTCCTCATCATGGCACCTGTTAGTGGGTGGGATATATTAGGCAGCAAGTGAACATTTTGTCCTCAAAGTTGATGTGTTAGAAGCAGGAAAAATGGACAAGCGTAAGGATTTGAGCGAGTTTTTGATGAAGGGCCAAATTGTGATGGCTGGACCACTGGATCAGAACATCTCCAAAACTGCAGCTCTTGTGGGGGTGTTCCCGGTCTGCAGTGGTCAGTATCTATCAAAAGTGGTCCAAGGAAGGAACAGTGGTGAACTGATGACAGGGTCATGGACGGTCAAGGCTCACTGATGCACGTGGGGAGCGAAGGCTGGCCCGTGTGATCCGATCCAACAGACGAGCTACTGTTGAAGTAGAAGTTACTGCTGGTTCTGATAGAAACGGGTCAGAATACACAGTGCATGACGGGTCAGGGCTGTTTTGGGCAGCACCAACACAATATTAGGCAGGTGGTCATAATGTTTTGCCTGGTAGGAGTATATTCTATATTTGACACTTTCTAATCTATTATTAGTCTTTTCTGCATTTAACTCCATTCCATCGCACTTCATCTGTATTTGTCTGAGCAGTACATGTGGAATAACTCTCATCCAAATGTTCTTACTCTAAGGATGAAGAAGAGCCGAAAGACGATGCCTTCAGCCCAGACGGAGGCTACATTCCCAGAATAATCTTTTTAGGTAAAAACAAACTAGTTTTTCTGTGTTTTTTTTTATTAGTGTTGTTGATAGGAGTATCACGGAGAACATGATATTGATGCGTAGGATTGCAGACTCATGCTGAATATCAAAGCATCAAGCGGAATAATACGTACGTCTCAGTACTGTTATGAATATTATTACCCTCATCATCAAGGTCATTTTGTTTCCTCTCATAGATCCCAGCGGTAAAGTCCATCCTGAGATCACCAACAAGAACGGAAACCCAAACTACAAGTTTTTCTACAGCAACGCTGATCAAGGTGAGTTGGTGAAATGGAGCTCATTCTGAGAAATCAAATGCTCTTGGTGTTTGTGGGTGCAGTGTTCAACTTCCCATTGCGTTATTCAAAACATCCTGAATCTCGCAAAAGTTTCAGTTTCATTTCACGCCGGACTCGCCCCTGGACGTGAGCAATGTGGCTTGCTATAACGTGTTTTCCACACTGTGATGTCACCGCTTTTGTAATGAAAATGATATCCGAGATGTGTCTCGTCCGCAGTCGTAGCCAGCATGAAGGAGGCTCAGGAGAAGTTGACCGGCGACGAGTTCAGGAAGTCTCACCTGGGCGACGAGCTGTGAAGAGAACCCGGCCTGACTAGCTCACAGCCGGTACACTACACCACCACTCACTAAACTACTGCACCGGTTTAGGTTTCAGCCCTAAACCGTCCACACCTCATTTCAGCCCACGTCGTAACCACGGACTTCCAAATCCCCGTCCACGCTGCAACCAAATAATTTCCGTTTGTTCTGAATGGCATAAAACCAACCAAAGCGGACTGGCTCGGCGTCCGTCGGTCAAGGGTGCTACAGAATCACTTTCTCCATGCACCCATTTCATCTAGATGTTAATCACAGAGCAATACCTTTCACTCCTCATCTCTCTCCTCCGCCTCATTTTTTTTTTTATTTGTTAAAATCCTAATCACGTCACGAGATCAGCGGGATAACGATTGCTTCCAGGCCACACTACAGCCTTATACACAAAACCTTCGCTATCCTAATATAGACTGACCCCCGCAGATCTCAAACAGCCCCGTTTCTCATCCTGCAAATCTCCATAAGCCGATTCCGCATCGTCTGGATGCGCCGCTGGTTTTATAAAGTCTTAAGGGGTTTTATTGTGAAGCGTCTTTCAGCGGAAACGGAGTGACCCGAATGTGTGTTTAATGTGTTTGCCACACTGTATTTTTTACATGGATGTATGCAGCCTTTTAAGTGTAAAATTAAACCTTGGTACTCGAATTATCTCTCAAGTTGTCCGGTGTCTTGTGACCATTTTTATTTATTATGAACACAGCAGCAGAAATGAGCGTCAAGACCATCAAGGTTTTTAAAATGATTTTATTGAACAAATAAATTAAAAGATTATAAATCTATCTGGCTATAAAATGACGATTGCTAAATGTTCGTATTCTGTACAAAAAAAAAACAAAAATCACCCTTGTCTAAAGTTACTATAACATCTTTCCAAGCTAAACCATAAATATCTTTTATAAAACAAAATCAGGATGGATTGGTGTCCTCCCTCATCAGGGCCAGAAAAACTGCAAATCTTTTCACATACAAACAATTTAAAAACGCACAGACGCCGATGTTAAATACCGTCATGCCATGTTTTCACACCGAGAATTAAACGGCGTTTTATCTCCGAATTCGTAACCGCCGCCAACTTCAGCAGCCTCGTGGAGAGTAAGGACACGCTTACAAGAAGAAGAAAAAATCATTCATTTATGGCAAATCACATGTGACTATATGGCACTGTGTGACGTGTCAAAGCATCAAGTGTTGGTTAAATCGGACAACATGAGTGAACATCAGACTGCTGCTGGGAAAGGAATGTGTTTAAAGAAAAAAAAAGAGAGAGAGAGGAAAAATATTACGGATATTAAATTCAACTTGACCCTGAAACTCTATGGTCACATACAGAATTCTGAAATCGTGCACATTTCCTGTTTTAGGTGACCCTTGATGTAATTGAGGTTGTCGCGTCAGTGATCTTACTCAGCGAATTAGCATCAATTTATTTATTATATAGGAGTGCTGAGAGATGCATGTGGCTGTGTTCCAAATGCCTGCCCTACAGAAGAGTGTGCTTGGTTCTAACGACAAAATATAACCGAATGTTGAATCAAATAAAAGACGAGGGTTTTTAAAAATGTACCTGATACAGAAAGTGATCATTAATCCTGTCCAGGTGAATAAGTACACTTTGAGCCTGTAGTGTGTGTTTTCCCCCGCCTTAAGATCACAGTGATATCAAACAGCACTTCCTTCTATCTACCACATGCTGTCTTATCTAAACATTATCCGGAGCCACGCGGGAGTTAAAAGCGTCCCTGCTTGGCGTCTCCGATGGCTCCCCAGACGTCGAACACGAACTCGTCGGGGAAGGCGAAGTCTCCCAGAGCCTGGTCCAGAGCCTCGGCGAACTCGTCCGGGTTCGCCTTGTCCCGTCCGACTTCCACCATCGTGGCCGCTGTAGAGGACCCAAAGACGACGTTTTAACAAACGTTTCAGAGTTTCACGTACACTATATTACCGAAGGTTTTGGGACACCCCTCCGAATCATTGAATTCCGGGGTTGGGCTCGACCCCCAAACTCACTCATCCCTGTCTTTATGGACCTTGCTTTGGTCACTGGTGTGCAGTCATGTTGGAACAGGAAGGGGTCATCCACAAAGCATGCAATTGTCCAGAATGTCTTGGTATGAAGCTGAAACATTCTTTTCACTGGAACTAAGGGGCCGAGCCCAACCCCTGAATTCAATGATTTGGAAGTGTGTACCAAAACTTTTGGCAATATAGTGTATAATGAAGTGTCTGAGATCTTTTAATGATGATACAGAAACAAGACAAATATGAAGTCCAGGAGTCATTTTTCATTTCAATACTACAAAGAAACCAAGATGTCTGAACAGAAAAAAACCCCCACAACATTCACCTAATTCCGTGTCCCGGATGCCCATGTAGCTCTCCAGAAGGTCGTCCACTTTTTTCACCGCCTTCTCTTCAAACTCGGTTGGCTACACAAAAAGGAGTTCAGCATTTAATACACATTCACGCACAAAATAAACTCATTAAAACCGAGTCAATCACCATTTCCTCCACGGTGGCCGGTCCTTTGGAGCGCAGTCTCAGAGTCTCCCGTCCCGTCCCGATCCGGTTCTCCCCCTGCGGCTTGGATCCTTTCGATCTCGGCTCCAGCATCTCTGTAATAGAATCATCACCGTGTCAATTTCATACCAAAGAAAAGATCTGCTGTTCAGATGCGAGTGTTTAATCACAACTGGTTGATAGAACCTGAAGCTTTTTCTGTAGGGAAATGGTTTTGTTGTACCATTCTAAAAACAAACCTCACCGAAAGCCTTCATGGGTTCCACCAGCTTGAGCTTAAAGGTCTGATTTTTGGGCAGATCCTTGAGCATGCGAGCCACCTCATAATGCCGCGTCCCCACGATGTTCTTCCCGTTGATGCACTCGATGTGGTCACCCACGCAGATCACCTTCACGCCGTCTGCCACGCTGCCTTCCTTTATACGCTACAGAGCGAGAGCGAGGAAAATGTTTGGTTTTGCATAAAGTAAAAATGAAGCCATTCAAATCAACACCAGTCGTGAACGCAGGAAGAACCACAAACGACATTTTGTGCTTGGTTCAGAGAGGATTCTGCTTGAGAGCTGAGAAGTTTAAGAAACATATCCCTTGGATCTGCGTAGAAATTAGAAAAGTTTCCATGAAGTCAGAGCCACATTGAGTCTGAATTCTAAGCCAGCTCTCTGCCTCTGAGACACAAGATGGCAGTGTTTTCCTCTCCCAACACCTCAGGAAGCCGTGTCCCGTGTTCCCTTCACGCGAAAAACATCAACAGAATTCATGTCGTGTCATACTAGCGAATATAAAAAACTTTTCTACATGATCTGTACTATTGAGAATGAGCTCATGTATATACTTAACGTCCCTGTGCTCCGTCTGACCGCTCATTATACAAGAAACTCTCTAATCAGTCCAAATGAGGCGGAAACTTCCCTTCATCAATGCTTCGTTATTGAATAGAGAATGCATTAAAAAAAAACACACCATCTTTATGTAATACACGCGAGATTTAGCCCTGCTAGTCGAATTATTAGCATCCGACTCTGTTTCATGCTACACGTAGAGCAATCCAATTGGCTGCTGTTCTCCGATATTTGCTTCTCATTTGCATAAAGTCGAGAAGTTTTTCCCCACCTTCCTTATCGGCTCTTTGCCGCACCGTAATGCTAGAGGAAAATAAAACCCAGTGTTTGTGCCGGAACGTTCTAGTACCCGGTTCGTACCTTGATGAAGGCGTACCCGGCGCCGTTGTCCGTGATGGTGAGCCCCAGCGCGTCCTCGGCCTTGTACACCTCCACCTCCTTTTTGATGCCTTTCACGTGAGCGAAGATGAAGTCCTCCAGGCCTATCTGACCCCCGAGCAGCTTCTCCATGTCGATTTTGTGTGTGTTCAGGGTGCAAAACAGGATCTGTGACCAAGAAAAGTCAACATTAAACAGTCAAGAGCTACACTAAATATTTACAGGCCACGCGTAACTCCAGCTCCTTATAGCATGCAATAATTATGAAAGGCAGTTATGGTTATGAATTTTTCAGAAGCCAATGTTACAATGCGAGCTGCGCAGCACTGAAGCGAGGGAACAGCCAGACCAAATCATTTGTTTAATTTTTAATGTTTTTAAGTTTAATGGTGGACGAGTATCAGCAGAGTCGTGCGCGTCCTGTGTGTATGCAAAGTGTTTCATTTCCCTAAGAGAGCCTCCAACAACAACTCCAGACCTCATACAGTGTACTTCACCCATAATGCAGTGCACCAGCGCGTCAGCTTTAACCCTGACGAGTGAGTGTGTTAATTTAACGTTCCAGCTATAATGTAATACGTTACTAGGAAACCTCACTGACTCTGGAGACTCCTTCCAACAAATGACCAATTACGCACACATATTCTGCATTCATGTTCTGCATTAACGAGCCCTAACGAGGATGACATCGCGACACGTTTGTCCACATGGATGGTCACAGAATTCTACACGGGATTAACAAGCGCGGATCTGGCAACCTGCCACCTTTGAAGGACGTTCAGTGATCTTACAATGCTGTCCTGATGATCGCAGGCTATTTATACAAACACAGCATGACCAAAGCAGGCTCAGTTCCAGCAGGACACTCAACATTCTCATATTCAGCATATTCAAAAGAAAACCTCAACGACATGGACTGTACGAGTTAATCAGAGCAGCAGAGGAAGAAGAAAAAAAACAAACAAAAACAACCCTGGCCAGTTTTCTGCCCTGTGTGTACTGCAGGCCCTGTGGACACACATCAGCTGACACACACACAATCATTCACAGGCACGTTGCCCATGGTTACCAGAGCGTATAAAGAGGCCTGGATTAAATGTGAGCATGGAGAGGATTTTAGAATGGAAGGACTCGGTAAAAACACACACACACACACTTATCTATGGTGAATTCAGAGGCGCCCACGGAGCCGTTGCCAAGGAGACCACTGACATCACTCTGCCTGTCACAAACACGTCTCAAGAGCACAGGATGTTCCTCTTCCTCCATTCTGACGCACCTCCAGTAGTAGAAAAAGCTCCAGTTTATACTTACACACACACCTACAACTAGCAAATCTCACACACACATTCTCATGAACGCCAAATCTTCTGATAAATGCCCCCCCCCCACAATCTATAACTAGCTAATCACACACACACCTTCTCACAAGGGTCACCACTTTTTCAATACACTTCCTGTCAATGGACGTTGAGGTTTTTTTTTCTTCTTGTTTGTCTTTTTTTTAATGGATTGAATCCGTATAACGTCACAGATTTGGATGAAATCTGATGATGGCAGTTTTCAGAAAGGATCGTATCAATGCATAGAACTAATATACCGGCCTGCTGGACTATGGAGAAAATCCCCCTAGAGTAGACTTCTGATAAAAATGAGTTCTCTCTCGTAATACACTACCAGTCAAAAGTTTGGACACACCATCTAATTCCATGGTCTTTCCTGATGTTTATTTCTTTCTACATTGTAAAACACTGCTGAAGGCGGCCGAAATCCACAATAATGTCCTTTGAACAGTTGATACTGAGATATGTCTGCTACTGATGCTCTGTAAAGCCTTCATAACGGCTCTAATCTGAGGTGCTGTTAATTGGTGATTTCTGAGGCTGGTCACTCTAAATGAACTTCTCTGCAGCAGAGGTCAGTTTTGGTCTTGCTTTACTGGGATGGGCTTCATGTGAGCCAGTTTCATCATGGTGCTTGATGGGTTTTGCAAATGCACTTGACAATACTGTTCTTGCAAGAACTATTCCAGAACACCTGACCTTCGTGTCTTAACATAACAACTGACTGTTTTTTGTTTGTCGTTACATATGGATTACTTAAGTCCATGTGTGTTATTTCATAGTTTTGAAATCTCCAGTATTGTTCTAGAATGTAGAAAATAAATCCCTAAACAAAAAAACATTGAATTAGAAGGTGTGTCCAAACTTTTGACTGGTAGTATACGTCAGACTTTCCCTCTATAATCACCGCACATCTACTAAAATCCAGCATCTAGCTGAGTTTTTGCCCTTGGCAGTGCCAGCATGCAGCTCCCGACCTCCCAGCTGATAACATACTAAAAACTAAACCATGTGTGGTTTTTTTTCCGCTCGCTTATTCATTCATGTATTCGAGCTAACCCTCTAGTTTATCTTGGTCAGGGTCACGCTTGGGTTTCTAGAGCTTTTAAAACATTAACCTGTGTTTAAAAAAAAATGCTGATTCTGCCTCGAGGCTTGGATCAGGAAAGGTTAAATGAGATTTTAATAAGTTCCACCGAGCGGTTTAATATAACCTGACTGCGGGAGCGGAGTTTCAGCCGAGAGGAATGTGCATCAGCAGAAATTCTCAGCCTGAGCCGTCACCATGCTGGGAGCGAACGCAATTAATTATAGACGAGGTTTAGCGCTATGAAGACATTTGGGCTAGTTCATGTTTATATTTCAGAAAAACTTGCTTAGGAATAAACTTGACATTATTTTTAGTGTTTTGCTTGAATGCATGTGATGTGACATACTGTATTGACAAAAGTTTTGGGACGTCTGCCTTTACATGCACATGAATGTAATAAGGAGTTGTCCTGCCCATTGCAGTTATAACAGCTTCAACTCTTCTGGGAAGGCTTTCCGCAAGGTTTAGGAGTGTGTTTATGGGAATTTTTGACCATTCCTCTAGAAGGACATTTGTGAGGTCAGGAACTGATGCTGGACGAGAAGGTCTGGCTCACAATCTCCGCTCTAATGCATTCCAAAGGTGTTCTATGGGGTTCAGGTCAGGACTCTGTGAAGTTCCTCCACACCAAACTCTCTCATCCATGTCTTTATGGACCTTGCTTTGGTCACTGGTGTGCAGTCATGTTGGAACAGGAGGGGGTCATCCCCAAACTGTTCCCACAAAGCATGAAATTGTCCAAAATGTCTTGGTATGAAGCTGAAGCATTAAGAGTTCCTTTCACTGGAACTAAGAGGTCAAAAACAAACCCCTGAATTCAATTATGTGGAGGGGTGTCCCAAAACTTTTGGCAACATAGTGTATGCCTTATAGAGCGGCTCTGTCGAATTCTCGATCCTGATTGGTCGGAAAGGATTCATATTCTCTTCATAACAGCAATTCTGACTGCAGCAAGTCTTCCTCTAATACGATACCATCATTCATAAATGTCGTCTTGATGTTTATTTAACCCACAAATAATTTAAAAAAACGAACGGAATTCCTTCCTCTTTTATCATATGCATGAGAAGATGTAGCGCTGTAAAGGAAGGCGTCGTGTCTTTACTCATTGATACAATGAAGCCAGAGCTACGAGCCACACCAAAACCTCGTGCTCGACTTGGCCGAGTTTGTTTTGGAATACATTCCACTCAGCTGAGAAACAAAAGAGTTTTACAGGTGTAAAATATGTTCACGGGCGGAGAGAGAGACAGGGAGGGAGGGAATGAGGGTGGACGGGATATCTTGTTTCTGTCCGAGGGCAGGGCGGGGTGATATCCTTCACCGTGTGCACAAGAGCAGAGCTGGAGGTCTACACTGACCTTTAGCCTCAGAGGTTGTCCAAAAGCACTACATCACACACTGACCAGCTCAGGGTGAATTCTGATCCTCGCATTTTTTCCACCTGCTCACGAAGCTTTAAGTACACAAGACGGCTGACGCACTCAACGAGTCCAGCATTCAAACTCTAAACAAATGAGCACAGAGAGCGAGAGAGAGAGCTGGGACACGTGTCTTTTTGTGTCAGCGACGCTCCTAACAAACGGACTTTGCCCCGGTGCGATAAAGTCGAATCACGCTACGACATACGGTTTCAGCGTGAGAAAGTCCAGTGAGCCCACACCCTGTTCAGCTCTCCATCGCTAGTCATATTAAGTGTCGGATAAAACGTGCTACAAGTAAATCCCTGTGTTAAGCGACTTGCTAATAACTGAAATGTTTAGCTCAGTATCTGAAACTTTTACTGAATAACTGATATTACACTCGGCTCATGGTATCTGAAATCCGACATCGATCCTGCTGTTGCTAACTGTAGCGTTTTTCTGCTAAGATTTGTCTCCAGTATCGGTCCGCAACTATTAGCGGGCAGAAGAATGACTTACATAAGAGGAACAAAACACAGGCTTTTAAGGTGAAAACAATGGTGGTAACAGTGACTCTGCCCAGTGTTTTATTCCTTAATCATCGTATGGCAGATTTACATGACTCAAATGATTAAAATATTAATATTATTTCATCATATGCTGTGACATTTTGTCCTCAAACACGGCCATCTTGCTACGCATCGCTACTGTTACACAAAGCCAGCTTAACAAAACACCTGCGCTGTTATATGATATTGAATATTCAGACATGAGTTTAGACACGTCCGCTGGACGGCTGTGAGTTTTATTGACTTTTTCTTTCCCAGCCGGTCCCACCGAACAGGACGCGAGGGACTTCCTGTCAAAGCCCCGAGGCAGTGATACCGCCAGCGCTGGGCATTTAGCAAAGCCTCTCCCTTTTAAATTATCCTTCTGTGAAGAAGACTTCAACTTCAACAACACAAATCCTGGCATATTTTCACCCGCTTGTCAAGTTTTCATTCATATTACTCCGAAAAGAGAGCTAAAAGGCCACGAACAAATCAGTCTAATGAACCGAAATAATTAACTAAGCTTGCTATCAACCTTGGCTTAACACAATAACTAGCCTAATGCTAGTCTAGATTTTAGCCTTATTTTTAACAGCAGATGAAACCAAATGTACGCGAATAGAACCGTTAGCATGATGGCTGCTAGGTTCCTAGCATGCTTGGCTAGTTGTTAACTTCACAGAACAGCTAGCCTAGAGTGTTATAAAGTATGGTCAATACTCGATCTGTACCGAAAACACGCTCTGCACTGCGCATGTGCGGAAACTCGGGTAACGTAATATAATGTTATAATGGGGCAGCGATTTCGCGCATGCGCAGAACAAATCGTGTTTCCGGTACGGATCGAGTAGTGACATAGCATACATGCTAACATGAGTTTAATTAGTTAGGAGCGAGTGCACTACTAGCATGATTTTGTTTTCGTTAATATGGTTTTGTTGTATAATGAAGTTTTTGTTTTGACTGCTAGTTCTGCGTCTGTCACAGCAGGTTGTTGTATAGCTAGCTGAATGTTAGTTCGCTAACTAGCAACAAGCTTGGGTTACTAGTTTACACACAGACGTTGTTAGCAAGCTAGGCTAAAACGGTGACCTTTAGCTGCGGGTGAAGGGTTTTAACATCAACTTCATTAGCTCTGTGTGTGCATATATATATATATATATACATATATATATACACACACATATATATGTGTGTGTGTGTGTGTGTGTGTGTGTGTATATCCGTGTCATTTTTGATGCTTCACTGGTTCGAATAAATGACTAACAAATCCACACGTCACACTGTTTAGCTGTTTGCCCTCCAGTAAAGTTTTGGCACCTCACCACCACTGACCTGCTCGACTGGTTTCAAGGATTTATCCGGAATGATTAATCGCCTTTTTACAAACTTTAGCATGTACTAAACCTCAATTCTACCATCATTAAATGGATCACAATTAATATATACACATGTATTTATGTAGTCTATCTATCATTTTACCCGTTCCTGTTTTCTCAGGTGAAGTCCATTATAGACTAACATATATATATCATTATAAATGACATTCTTAATATCCGAGTTTTAAACGTTTCAACGCTGTATTTTTAACCTTCAGAGCCAGATGTGTGTTATACACACACACCGTTTGCTTGTTGTGAAAATCCTCAACAAACCACAGACAAACAAATAGTTTGGACCCAGAAGTACACACACCTCCTTAAAATAATGCTTTATCTAGCAAGTGTTCAACTTTCTGTGGTTTAATGGTGCACTTTATCCTGGTGAAAGATGGGACAGATGGTTTCAGCTTCTTGTGCACACAGTCGTGTCTCTAACCGTGAGCCTGCACCTGTCGCACCTGGAATGTGGATATAGTGTTGCTTTAAAAGAAAAAGAAAAAGAAAAAAGAGAACTAAAGCTAATCTACCTTTTCAAGCTCTCGGGGTAAAAGTAACACTTGCTGGTGCACTCGTAGTGAAAGAGTAAAAGGTCACGGGAATAAACTGTGTACTTCCTGGGTAAAAAACCATCAAGGTTCTGCTGTTCACACCTGAGCTCGTGATGTTTAAAAAAATGAAAATTATTTGTGCTTGTGTTTGTTTATTTATTGTTGTTGTTACCTCGGTGTTGTTGAGATTGAAAGCTTCGGCGATTTTGGCGTACAGCTCTTTGACGTTGCCGAAGCCCTCGATGCGGCCGGTGGGGCTGCCGTGCGCGAGCTGCGTGTGGAACACGAGTTTGGGGCGCAGGTTCGCCGGTGGTGGCGCGAGCCCTCCGCTCCCTCCTCCGTTCATCGCCGCGCTCTTTCCCGCGTGCCCTCCGACGCTTCCTCCTGCTCCACCACCACCACCACTACCACCGATCTCCTCATTCTCCACCAGGCTCGAGCTCTCCCGCGACTTCTTTTTCTTCCGCAGGCCCAACGGCATCTCGTGCTCCTCACCGGGGAATCAGGGCTGGTGGAGGGGAGGGAGGGGTAAATAAATCCGCGCGGCAGGTACGGAAAGCGCGAGCCTAAACTACAGCATTAGAGTAAACAACCTGTTATGGGTGGAGTGATTATTTTTTTTCTTCTTCTTTAAAAACGACAGCAAAAACGTTTCCTCGCGAACACACAAAAACCTTGCGGACTCAAAAAATGTCAAATAAACAGAAAGCGCCTTTCCTCGTTTTTACATAAACTCTGACCGTCGGTGCGCGAACAACGCCGAGGCTTCAGCAGCGCCGAGTGCGCATGCGCACAGCCGCAGAAAGGCGCGCTACGTCACACAGAAACTCATTTACCTGAGTCAGGTGAACGGCATGCAGTATGGTCATGAATGCTCCTGAGACAAAGACTCGAACGAACGAATTAACATTTCATACAAAACAGAAATGTGTTGCATTTACAAACAAACAAACAAACAACAATACGTTAAAAACGGAAATTCACGAGAAGGGGGAAATGACGTTCTAATCATTATTGCTGCTAACAAATGATAGATAGATAGATAGATAGATAGATAGATAGATAGATAGATAGATAGATAGATAGATAGATAGATAGATAGATAGATAGATTCGTTGACAGAAGACATTAATGTAAGGTATAATAAATAAAGGCACGGTCAGTAGGTTAGCTCGCGCGGTATTGTGTCTAGAGCAGAAAACTTCATTTAAAAGTACAGGAATAAATAAAGGATGCGAGTGTGTTACACGTCTTATTAGCAGTAGCAATATATCACGATACACGATATTAATGAGGATATTACAAAGAAGCTATAGTGTTAACTCTAGGTTACAGAAACAAACTCTAACACGATGTTTATCGTCATGATATATCATGAAGATATCGCGATATCAGTATACAGTTATATTGTTGGACTCTGTGATATCACAGTATCATCCCTCCATCATGCTCTGGCTAAGATGAACTGAGAGTGCAATCCCCTAATTCCATTCAACAGATAAATAAAAAATAAAATAAAATAAAATAGTTCCACCTGTTCCACCCTGCACATAAACACGTGGCGTCCCCTAGTGGACACGTGACCTGTTTAATCAACATCTCTATATTTAAATATATTTATAGTTATATTACAAAGCATTTACTTTTACTTGACTGAAAAATAAAAAATCTAAAAAAAAAAATAAAATAAAAGCATTTATTCTTGTCAAGAAACTAAAATTTAAAACAAAAATTACTAAAACTAAAATGAACACGTACAAATTAATTCAAGTCAGGAATCCCTTTTAACTGTTAAATATATATATATATAAATAATTTAATAATGAAATTAAATAAATATAAAAATTAATATTAATTTTTTAAAGAAAAAAAAACAGGTTTTATTTATTTTATGGATATAATCCAATTATTAAAAAAAAAAAACTATATTAGTCCTCAAAACTTTTTTTTCAACAAAGAATGTATGAATTCTTTTTTAAATGAAAATTTTATTCAAGTAGATATGATTTAAAAGCTACATTTAAAGACTTTATAATTCTAAGAACTATTTTAATTTTCTTTTAATTGAACTAAAACATTCGTTTAAAGAATTCTTCTTCTTTAATTCTTCTTAAAGAATATATATATATATATATATATATATATATATATATATATATATATATATATATATATATATATATATATATATATATATATAACAGAAATATATTATAACACAGTGTAAGAAATCGATCAAATCTTCCTGGATGCCTTAAAACAAATCGCTGTAGATTTATTTATTTTTTTGTTCATTTTCTTTAATAAATAAAAATTTCAATTTCACTTTTCCGCTACATAACTGAAGCGTATGTGTAGATATTGCACTTCTCACGGCACATTAATGTTTAAGAACATTAGCTACGAAGACAGGAAGCTGAACGCAGCTTGTAAAAGAAAAGGGGGAAAAAAAAGAATTTTTTTTGTTTATCTAAAAATACAGCAGTTTCTGTATGTAAAAAATAAATAAATCAATCAAAAGCAGCCATTAAAAATGTGAAATCAGGTTCTGAACTGCATTGAAATATTATAATATTGTGCTGAATATTATCTTAATATTAAATTCCTATAATAATAATAATAATAATAATAATAATAATAAATTCCTTCAACATCACCCATTCTGAATAAAAACAATGCAGGCTTCAAATAAAGGAGTCAAATCTGACGTTTACTTTCAGACACAAAGATTGCACTTGCACGTTTAGGACCTTATCTGGGCATGCAACATATTTTTGTTTTTGTTTTTTAAAAGTTTTTTTTAAAAAAGAAAAAGAACAAACACTGGCTAAACTAGATAAAAAAGAGAAATTGCACATTGTTTATGGGACGTATCGGCGATCTGTCCGAGCGCTGGGAGAGATCTAACGCCGCCGCAGTCCTGCTGCGGTCACTTCACGAGGCGGGTAAGTGGCGTTTCAGCACGTCCTTGGCGTTGGACGGCAGACTCTCCGGAAAGTTCACGTCAAACTCCACGATCAGATCTCCTCTTTGCTCAGCGTTCTTGGGGAAGGGCAGCCCCTGTCCCGCTATGGTCTTCCTCATCCCCGGTTTGATGACCTCCGTGATCTTCATATTGCACGTTTTCCCATCTATCGTGGACACCGTAACCGAGCAACCGCACAACGACTGCAATCAGAAAGAAAGATGGAAGGAAAATAATCAAAACGTAGTAACAGTTACGCCGACACTGGAGACTCCTTCCCTAAAAAAACTGAAACAAATTCATGCGATTTTAGAAGATTTTTTCCTCAACTCTACTGAAATTATGAGACGAAATCCAGATGAAATCCTATACATCTCATCCTGCTGTATAGCTATGTGCATCTCTCACAGGCCACGCCCACAAGGGGGCGCTTGTGTGAGTGCGGATTCGAGGAACGTTTTCATTGATAAGTATCACAACAGGTAATGGATATGTGATATAAACATTAGTTAGAATAAATGCTGATCCATTTCTCATCTCTCGACGAACGTTAGCGGTACACATGGGGGGAAAAAAAATCCGCCCCGGCTTTGACATCACGCTGCTTGTGCCGTAGAAGGAGCTGCTAGTGAGTGGAGAGCACTTTAGGTGGGCGAGCGCTCGTCTTTTGGCACTTAACAGCTGAGATCAACTCTCGCCGCCGCTCATACTTCACATTACATAACAGCCTGAAAGTAGATGCGATGCCTTCTGCTATAATAACACCACGACTGCACAAGGCAAGGCCACTAGAATAGGCTAGCGCTGATGAAAATGTGCCGAGGGGAACGGCGTGCTGGAATAATCTATATATCTAGAATAAACTCTTCATCTATTTATAAGCACAGATTGTCGCAATTGGTGAGTGAGGTGCGGATTCGTTTTTATGTACAATTTCTTTTTCTGAACGTAACTATAAACGGATAAAAAGTACGCGATGATGTTGTGGAATAAACAGGGTGGGGGAGGGTAACTACGCTCTGTGTTTGGTCACACCACACCCCCCCCCATTGCTGACTTTTCGCTAACTTGGTTACATTACGCCACTGTATAGTTTTGAACAAGACCTGTAAACATCTGTTTACACGACTCTCCCGATCCTTCCTTCCAATCCTTCCGTCTCAACAACTTTTAACAGTCCCTAAAAATATCACTTCACATCTGTACACCTACGTAAACATCGGAGAACACAATCTTTGACATCTGAACTGATTTGGAAACAGCTGTAAAAAAAAAAAAAAAATCAATTATCATAACCTTCAACATCTGTAAACACCTGTTAATACGACCCTCAACGTTTAAAAGCAGAAATATGACCCTGGACACCTATAAACCAACAAACTACAAACATCTGTACACATATGGTAGCATGAGCCTCGACATCTGCTGACATGAGCGTCAACATCTGGACTACGGGCCCAAACATCTGTAAAAAAAAATCTAGCACCATGACCCACATCCATAAACAAATATGCCTTAACAGGATCCTGAACATCTGTAAACATCTATTACTGAGACCATCAAAAGCTCTAGTCTTTTTTAAAACTTGATTCACATCTTCAACATCTGTAAACATCTTTTAACCTGCTACTCAACATCTGTAAACATCTCTTAACCTGACCCTCAACATCTGTAAACGTCTCATAACCTGCTACTGAACATCTGTAAACATCTTTTAACCTTATACCCAACACCTGTGAACGTCTATTAACATGACCCTCAACATCTGTGAACATCTCTTAACATGAAACTCAACATCTGTAAGCATCTATTAACATGACCCTCAATGTCTATAAACAACTCTTAGCCTGCTACTCAACATCTGTAAACATCCCTTAACCTTATACTCAACAACTGTAAACATCTATCATCTCCCTCAACATCTGTAACCATCTATTATCATCTCCCTCAACATCTGTAACCATCTATTAACATGACCCTCAACATCTGTAACCATCTATTAGCATGGCCCTCAACATCTGTAACCATCTATTAACATGGCCCTCAACATCTGTAACCACTATTAGCATGGCCCTCAACATCTATTAACATGGCCCTCAACATCTGTAACCATCTATTAGCATGGCCCTCAATATCTGTAACCATCTATTAGCATGGCCCTCAACATCTGTAACCACTATTAGCATGGCCCTCAACATCTATTAACATGGCCCTCAACATCTGTAACCACTATTAGCATGGCCCTCAACATCTATTAACATGGCCCTCAACATCTGTAACCATCTATTAGCATGGCCCTCAATATCTGTAACCATCTATTAGCATGGCCTTCAACATCTGTAAACATCTATTAACATGACCTCCAACATCTGGAATTAAAGCGTCTCTCAACATCTGGACTTAACATGACTCTCAACATATCTATGAACGTGACAGCAAATCTATGAACATTCATTAGCATGACATCTGTGTACATCCAGTCACATGACCATCAACAACTCTAAACATCTGTTAATATGACCATCAACCTTCAAAGAACTTTACGTCTGTGCATACAACTTCGAACATCTGTAATAATCTATTAACGTGATCATCAGCATTTACTCAAAGGTGCATCAGTGAAACCCTGAACATCTGTAAACCTCTGTTTTGTGTAGCTTAAAGCCAAAACAGCTGGATTAAGTGTTGAACAGTTTACTGCAGCTGGAGACGGCTGGGGCTTTGGGGTCTGGGATGCCCACCTGGCGCAGACTGATGCGGACGGGGTAGATGATGTTGGACCCTTCCCTCCTGAAGTGTGGGTGCGGCTTGTCCTTGATGACGAAGACGATGTCGGCGGGGATGCAGCCGGGAGACTCGTCGCCTTCGCGCGGGAACGTGATCTTGGTGCCCTCCTTCCAGCCGCGCTTGATCTCGATGGACAGGATCTTGTCCTCGTTGCGCGTGGTGCGGCCGTCAGGGTTCAGGCGACGGCGTGAGATCTTCATGCGCTTGGTGCAGCCGTGAAAGACCTCCTCGAGTGAGACGCGCAGTTCGTGATAGATCGCCGGGTCCTGCTTACGCCGGGGCTGCCGGTCACGAGGGAAACCGTTCAGATTAAAACTGGTGAAGGACCCAAACGGGTCACCGGTGTCCACTTCCATGTCCTCATCATCTCGGCCATTCACCTGAGAACAGAATCATACACATAACCAACTTTTGTACATTTAGTCCTGGAGCCTCACACTGTGATCGATTTAAAAAACCGGAACACTTTCGAAGTGTAAATATCCTCTTTGCCCTCATCTCCACTGTGTGTATTGTTAATTATCGTAGCACACTTGATCAAGGCGGTCACCTTGCGGCCAAAGAACATCTCGAAGGGGTTGGTGCCACCGAAGAAGGTGGCGAAGGTGGCGTGCGGGTCGCCGTGGAACGTGTAGGTGAAGGTGCTGCCCTGGCCATCGGACGCTCCTCCTCCTCCTCCTCCTCCTTTCAGGCCTGATGAATACAACACATGTGACATATACCATGTATGCTTTCAAAACTTCATTTCATATCATTTTTTAATAAACTGAAAGAGGTCATTTGAAATCTGATGTATCGTCCACGCGCAAGCTAACTATCGCTGTCAACTAACATCAGCTATCTCCATCTGGTGGTCTGTCTGTAGTGTGAACGCACTTTTGGTGTCTGTCTATTAGAGCTGCGATGGCTGAGCTGAAAAACATTTAGTTCTCATTTTTGCCTTTTATGGAGTTTTGTGGGTGTGGCTAAATGTAAATCAGCTGGATTACTGATTTTTGTTTCTTGCTTCCCTTTACCCTGCTGATCATATCATATAGTTGTTTTTATCTTGTCCTACTTAATATTGAGACATTTCACATGTACCGTGAAGAGAACATTCTGTACCCAAGGCCAGATGTTCAGATTTTCTTCTCACGGTATAACCGGTATCTTGATGTATCACACCAGCCACACGGCAACAGCTATGTTGTCATGGAAACACAATATTTTTGCCCCACTATGGTTATTACGCGTGCCAAAAGGCTCGAGGAGCGAAATTATCCCCTTATATGAGCGCTGTTTAAGAGGAAAACAAGCCTATCCCTCTTCATATTTACCTTCCTCTCCGTATTGGTCGTATATTTCGCGTTTTTTGGGGTCGCTCAGGACTTCATAAGCTTCGGCCACCTCCTTGAATTTCTCCGCCGCGTTGGGAGCCTTGTTTTTATCCGGATGCCATTTCAGAGCTTGTTTTCTGTACGCCTTCTTAATGTCCTCTTCAGCTGCTCCTTTCGAAATGCCAAGGATTTTATAATAGTCTTTCCCCATTTTCCCTTCTTCCTCTGTCAGTCTCTGTGTGTGTGTGTGTGTGTGTGCGCGTGTGCGCGTGCGCGTCCTGTGATGAAAACGAGCACACGCAGAACAAATAAAATAAAAATAAATAAAATTAAAAAATCCCTCTAAGCTGTGGCTTCAGCCTTTATAAACACTACAAATGCCACGACTCGACTCTGAAACTCTATGCTCTCGTGTGTTTTTTTATTTACCCCCCCCCCTCTCTATTTGCTCCTTTAAATAGCCAGCCCGCCCCATAGCCACCCCCCCCTCCTCAGCCGCATCTGTGGGCTCTTTCTAGAAAAGCCCAACGTCATTTCCTCCATTTTCCAGACTCGGGACATATCCAAAAATCGCGTTCCCTGGGAACACTCCTGCCTCCCAGACTAAAGTCGTCATCATACGCATACCTGGTGATGTGTTACATCATTCCAGTGGGCCACAGGGGGCGTGGCTTAGGAACGGAGTGACCATTGACGCCAGTTTGAATGGGCAAGAGTCCTGAAAAGTTTCCAGGCTACTTTTCTGGATCAAAATTGTATTCACGTTAAAATAGTCTCCCCACTCGACCTGAGAACTCTTTCAGCCACACCTCTAGTGGCTTCTTGAGCAAACGTTAACGATTCCACGCAACATGCTACAATTTGATATGTCCAAGATATGATATTCTCCAATTTACTGGAACCCGATCACTATGTGATCAAAATCTGGTGCGCTAATTTATGAACAGTGTCCACGTAGACTAGGATTATTATAAAAGTAAACAAATCACCTAGCTAGCCTAATAAATTATTTACACTTTTGGATAAAAAATAAATACAATCTGCATTGATTCTTTTCAATGGACAGCTAGCTGAACCCCTACTAGCGCCATAGATCTGCTCGGAGAAATCATTCGAGACAACTGTTTTGGATTTTTCTTCCTTTTTTATACAGTGTCAGTTGCTTTAGAATAAGTAGTTTACACAGAATGGAAACCATCTCAGTTTAGATGTCACAGTGTCACTTTGTCGCTTGCTAGCGTGAATGACTTGTGGTTTTCCTAAAGCCTCATTCTGGTTACTGGGAAGTTTCAACACAAGCGCCCACTATACATCACTGTGGATTCAGCTACAAAAGATGAATGCAGCAGTATTACAAGAGAACAATGAGAGAAGAGAAAAAAGTATTTCCCCCGAGACATGGCTCTTTTGTATCCCCCATGACCCTGAGCTGAGGAACAAGAACGCTTACTGAAAACATAGAGTAAAGAAAATCGAACAAGATCCATTTATATTCCATTTAAATGCTAGCATTTCCTTCACAAAATCACTCCTTCGTACAGAACTAGCAGTACAGAAGCTAAATGACGTTAGCTAGCTGTGTTATTTGAGATTCCGCTGAAATTAATTGATTGTTGCTGTATTTAAGCACTATCTACAAGTTCATAGTTTATTACAAGTTCATAACATATTTTGAAATGTGAAGGAACTACAAAATGGGTCACGTCCGCTAAAATGATGCTCAGGTAAAACCTTTTCAAGAGCTACATGGCTAAACAGAGATTAGTTATATCTTGATATCTTGAGTTTTATTGTGCTGATATAGTTTTATATATATAGGATTCGTGGATTCGTGTTTAAGAAATCCGTATTTAAATCTAAAATCGTAAACGTAAATAACCTCCGGTTAGCTGCTTGTGTTTATTTTAGTGTTCATTTTGGCAGGAAACCACTGAATGCCGCCATTTTGTGGTTTGAATTGAACACTGAGTAACCTTCACTATTTATTTATTTATTTATTATTATATTATATTTATTTATTATTATTATTATTATTATTATTATTATTATTATTATTATTATTATATAGCAGCAACCTAACTTCACAACATTGTCAATTGTTGATGTAAAGTAATGCCGCATCATTTATAGCTGCTGAATATAATAGCTTGCAATATTATAGCTTACGGTTAAACTGGTGGTTGATTATTCTGGGTGTTTGTGTGTTCTGTAGTCCTCATTTGGCCTTAACTGTTTTTTTAAATCGTAGTCTTTCGACATAATCCGAGACTCATCATGCTGCGAGGCCGCGTCAGAAAATAAGCGACGGCTCTAAATGTAGTCTATAAGCGGCGTGTGCGCGTTTAAACACAGCTGCACCATTATTAGTCTGGACTGTAGCATGGCTTACTGAGTACGTCAGGGGATCAGTGAATAAAGCTGCCACACATTTCGCCCCATCGCTGGTCATTTCCTATAAATAGAAAAGTGCGTTATGGGTAAATTTAGAGGATGGCCTATTTTTGGTTGATGCTAAGTACAAATCAGAAATAACCGATCATAACTTATTATTTGAAATAAAGAATTTTAATAAATAATTATAATAAAAAAACAAGCTTTTATTTATTTTTTTTGTATGTGTATAGTTGCATTAATTTTAAATTTACCTCGTAAAGTATTTGACGTATATCGCCAAATAAGGGCAAGATTCTGACGTCATAACACCTGTTGTTTCCACAGAGAGATGTGGAAATAGAGCTCGTGTATTCTTTAGAATTCACTTCCCTGAACCGATTCTTTCGAATGAATCGCCATCAGTGAACCGATTCATCGACTCAGTGACGCAGCTACAATGGCGCCCCCTGCAGTTTCACCCGCACTCAATATTTAACTTTTTTTTTTTAATTTACTCTTTTACTGCTTATACAACCGCTCACATTTAAAATTAAGAAAGGTTTGACAAATAAAATGTCCAAATGAAAGGATTAAAAGTCGTTAGAGGATTACGTTTACACTTTAATCATTATTTCTTTAATAATTACCTCAGTTTCTTTTTGATAACTTCTTTAACTTATGGTCTAATTTATTTAATTAGTTATTTTATTTTATGGATTTTTTTAATCATTTCTTTTTTTTATTTTTCTTTATTTTTATTTCTTTAAAAACGTTTTCGATAAACACCGTTATTGCATTATTTATCCGCTAGAGGGCGCACAGTCTCACTAACGCGGAAGCAGCGGACGTTAGACGACGTGGCTGTGTGACGTATACAGATTTTACGTTGTAATACTCGCATTCCGGCAAATCCCGCCTCCCGTCACAGGATTGGGTAGAAGGACCTACCTTCTGCACTATGATTGGTTCTTTTACTAAAGGACCTCAGTCTGGTTGGACGAATGGTCTAAGCCGGAAAGAGGAGGCGGGGATTAGTCGAAATACGGATAGGAAAAGAAGTAAGTAAACACCATTCATATCTGTTGTAGCAACATGGCGTCGCAGCAGGGAGAGGTAGACGAGTTGTTCGATGTGAAAAATGCCTTTTATATCGGGAGTTATCAACACTGCATTAATGAGGCTCAGAAAGTAAAGGTATGTGTTTTTGTATTTCATATTAATCAAAATAAAACACTTAGTAGTTGCGCTGTCTGCTAGACTCCAAGTCTACCGGTAGCCCTTCATAGCTTCATAGCTAACAGAGCTAACAGCTGGTTTCGGAAATAGATAGATTTCTTTATTTATCACGTTTAAATAGTTTATTTTATGAAACATTGATTATTTCACGCAGTTTTTTTAATTGGAAAGCTGTGGCGTGTTAGCTGTCATCTAACTCCAGAACACACCGCAGTAAACCTGGACCGATCATCAGATATCGCGGAAATATCGCGATATTTCAGTAAACCTCATTAATTAGTGATTATTATTATTATGGACAGCTCTTAAAGGAGGAAAAACATCAACGCTGAAGCACACACAAGTTTCTGAGTCTCGTTAATGTTTTATTTTACAGACATCCGGACCCGAGAAAGAACTGGAGAAGGATATTTTCCTGTACAGAGCGTACATTGCACAGGTAAGAGTGTGTGTGTGTGTGTGTGTGTGTGTTATTATTACAACATGACAGCATTCGTCCTGTCCATCAAACCCTAGTCTATTAGCATGTTTATTATCTCTCTGTCACGTATCCAGGACTTTAATATATGACTCTGTGATACTGCTCATTAAGTCGTTAGTTAGTTTGACGTGTAAAACGTTATTTCCTTTTTTCCTGTCCCTCCACAGAGGAAGTTCGGAGTGGTGCTCGAGGACATAAAGCCAAGTTCCTCGGAAGAGCTGAAGGCCGTGCGGATGTTTGCGGATTATTTGTCCAGCGAAGCCAAAAGGTCTGTAATGCATCTCACACTTTAACTCTTACACACACACACACACACACACACACACACTCGCATGCAAGTATCAGCCCACATCTGGTTGTATTACGTCATCCAGCTGCAGACAAACCCACAAAGCAGAACAGCTAGAAGACAATAAAAAACCTCTAATACCCTCTGCTGATGCTTTGTGCAGGGACGGCATCGTGACTGAGCTGGATAAGAAGATGAGTAAGAGCGTGGACGTGTCCAACACCACCTTCCTGCTAATGGCAGCTTCCATCTACCTGCACGAGGGGAACATGGACGCGGCGCTGCGCACGCTGCACCAGGGCGAAAGCCTCGAGTGGTCCGTGTTTACAATCCCGACTCATTACTCATGACGTGATTTTGCGCCGTATAAATTTGTTCACATGTGTGTTCTGTGTGTTTGTGTGTATCAGCATGGCGATGAGCATTCAGATCCTCCTCAAGCTCGACCGAGTCGACATGGCAAGGTCAGGATATTTTTGTGTGTGTCTGTTACTGCTAATAAAACTGACCATGGAATAACGTATCAGGACATGATAAAGTGGTAACGCGTATTGTTGACGTCTGTGCAGGAAGGAGCTGAAGAAGATGCAGGAGCAGGATGAAGACGCCACGCTGACTCAGCTGGCCACGGCCTGGGTCAACCTGGCTGTGGTGAGTAGTGCTGCGACACAGCCGAATTCAGACTCTTACTGCCATAAATACACTATATTGCCAAAAGTATTCGCTCACCCATCCAAATAATCAGAATCAGGTGTTCCAATCACTTCCATGGCCACAGGTGTATAAAATCAAGCACCTAGGCATGCAGACTGTTTTTACAAACATTTGTGAAAGAATGGGTCGCTCTCAGGAGCTCAGTGAATTCCAGCGTGGAACTGTGATAGGATGCCACCTGTGCAACAAATCCAGTCGTGAAATTTCCTCGCTCCTAAATATTCCACAGTCAACTGTCAGCTGTATTATAAGAACGTGGAAGTGTTTGGGAACGACAGCAACTCAGCCACGAAGTGGTAGGCCACGTAAACTGATGGAGCGGGGTCAGCGGATGCTGAGGCGCATAGTGCGAAGAGGTCGCCAACTTTCTGCAGAGTCAATCGCTACAGACCTCCAAACTTCATGTGGCCTTCAGATTAGCTCAAGAACAGTGCGCAGAGAGCTTCATGGAATGGGTTTCCATGGCCGAGCAGCTGCATCCGAGTCATACATCACCAAGTGCAATGCAAAGCGTCGGATGCAGTGGTGTAAAGCACACCGCCACTGGACTCTAGAGCAGTGGAGACGCGTTCTCTGGAGTGACGAATCACGCTTCTCCATCTGGCAATCTGATGGACGAGTCTGGGTTTGGCGGTTGCCAGGAGAACGGTACTTGTCTGACTGCATTGTGCCAAGTGTAAAGTTTGGTGGAGGGGGGATTATGGTGTGGAGTTGTTTTTCAGGAGCTGGGCTCGGCCCCTTAGTTCCAGTGAAAGGAACTCTGAATGCTTCAGCATACCAAGACATTTTGGACAATTCCATGCTCCCAACTTTGTGGGAACAGTTTGGAGCTGGCCCCTTCCTCTTCCAACATGACTGTGCACCAGTGACCAAAGCAAGGTCCATAAAGACATGGATGACAGAGTCTGGTGTGGATGAACTTGACTGGCCTGCACAGAGTCCTGACCTCAACCCGATAGAACACCTTTGGGATGAATTAGAGCGGAGACTGAGAGCCAGGCCTTCTCGTCCAACATCAGTGTGTGACCTCACAAATGCGCTTCTGGAAGAATGGTCAAAAATTCCCATAAACACACTCCTAAACCTTGTGGACAGCCTTCCCAGAAGAGTTGAAGCTGTTATAGCTGCAAAGGGTGGACCGACGTCATATTGAACCCTATGGATTAGGAATGGGATGTCACTTAAGTTCATATGCGAGTCAAGGCAGGTGAGCGAATACTTTTGGCAATATAGTGTATCTGGACATTTAATCAGTATAAAATTAGTACAGTAAAATAATATAAAATTTGTACAATAAAATAATATAAAATAAGTACAGTAAAATAATATAAAATCAGTACAATAAAAGAATATAAAATCTGTACAGTAAAAGAATATAAAATCAGAACAGTAAAATAATATAAAAAAAAAAGTACAATAAACTAAAAGAAAGTGTACAATAAAATAATATGAAATCAGTACAATAAAATAATATAAAAATTGTACAATAAACAAAAAAATGTACAATAAAGTAATATACAATCAGTACAATAAAATAATATAAAATATAAAATCAGTAAAGTAAAATAATATAAAACCACAACAATAAAATAATATAAAGTCAGAACAATAAAATAATATAAAACATAAAATCAGTACAGTAAAATAATATAAAATCAGTACAGTAAAATAATATAAAATCAGTACAGTAAAATAATATAAAATTAGTACAAAAAAATAATATAAAATTAGTACAAAAAAATAAATTATATACAGTACAGTAAAATATAAAATCAAATCAGTGCAATAAAACAATATAAAATCAGAACAATAAAATAATATAAAATTAGTACAAAAAAATAAATTATATACAGTACAGTAAAATATAAAATCAGTACAATAAAATAATATAAAATCAGTACGGTATACTAATGTAAAATATTAAATTGGTATGGTAAAATAACTTGGTGATATAAAATAATAAATCAGTATAGTAAAATAGTATATATTTTATTTATGTATGTATTTTACGTATAAAAAAATTGTAATAACAGTTACAATCTCAGGAAGAATAATTATTAATATTAGACTTTTAAATTCATTTTAAAAACAGTGCGACTATTTTGCTGGCTGCTTGTTAGCAAACTCAATCCTGACACACGTCGTACATCGTGGCACATATGTGGAGTGTCGGCCTCACGAGTCCCTGTGAACGGGCTGTTACTATAGAAACACCTTTTAACCAATTAGAATTCTGTACTACATCTCCAGACGTTCTGTAATTCAGGCAGAATTGGGAAGAGAATGTTGGTGACGGTGTTGTGACTTGTGTGAACAGGGAGGAGAGAAGCTGCAGGACGCCTTCTACATCTTCCAGGAGATGTCTGATAAATACTCGCCCACGCTGATCCTGCTGAACGGCCAGGCGGCGTGTCACATGGCCCAGTGCAAGTGGGACGAGGCCGAGTCGGTGCTGCAGGACGCGCTGGATAAAGTACGTACCTTCAGTCTGTCGGCTATTTTTCATATCTCTCTATCGCTCTAAAGCCTGTGATGAGATGTGTTCTTTGTGTAAAAAGCAGTGGAGTTGAATTGAATTTTGTTTTAAACTGAGTTGATGTTTCTGCACACGCACATGCAGGACAGCAGCCATCCTGAAACGCTCATCAACCTGATCGTGTTAACGCAGCATCTGGGTAAACCTCCTGAGGTGAGTGTTTCCCTTTCCCTCTCCATCATCAGACACTAGCCTTTTCCGGCTTGTACTTTTAAAACCGACCCTTTATTTTCTCCCTCTTTACCTCGTGTCCCTACAGGTCACCAATCGCTATCTCTCTCAGCTCAAAGACGCCCACAAGTCACATCCTTTCGTGAAGGACTATCTCACTAAGGTAAAGTGATTTCCAGCTCCTCTAACCGAGCACGCATTCAGATCGTAAAAAGAAAAGAAATCATCCGGAGCCGTTACTCGTAACTGACCCAGTAAAAACAAAACGACTTCCATTTGTTCCTCCATGATAATAACGAGCGAAATAATGACGTGCGCTTTCGTCTCGCCCGCAGGAGAAGGACTTCGACAGACTGGTGATGCAGTACGCTCCCAGCGCCTGATCCCGACACGGACGACTCCGGACCTTCTAAATAAACCCACATTTTTGTTTTTCTTTGCTGTCAATATGTTCTGTTTATTGTGTAAGCATTCCTGTACACTGATTTAATAAATCCCCTTTATACCATAACTCTCCATTTTGATTGGTCCAATGTTTCCAAAAACGTCAAACAATCTAATCCGTGCTCACAGAGCAGTAAAATCAATGTAATATGATGGCCACTAGATGGCTGTAAAGCTGCAGATCTAGAACCAGAGATCATGGCTCGGTCCTGGCTCCAAGAACAAAAAAAAACCCCGAAACAATGTTTGCTTACGGTCATGTTTATGAAGAGCTTTGACTGTCTAATGCAGTGAATTTGATGAAAATGATGAAAATCTACACAGATATATATACTGATGTGGATTTGCTCGAATACCATAAAAGTATTAAATAAATTAGCCAGGTATGGGATGTCTCAGCTTGTGTTCTGAATAATAATAACATCCCATGATCCAATCAGTGCATGAATCTGGAATGATTGGAATGGAATCGACGTCCCTCCAAGCTCCGCCTCCTTTCCACCAATCTCACATTCGTAGATTTTTAGACCGTCTTGCTGTTGCATGAATAAAGAAGAACTCTAATGGTGCTATAAGATCGAATGCCGAACAATGGAAACGTCGGCTTTGTGGAGCGATTTTCACAGCTTCTGAGCGGACATCAGGCCACGAGATTCGAGTGAAAAAGACACAAGGGCTTTCTAAGAATGAAGTAACTGTTCCTGGCCTTTAGGAGAACGTCGGTTAATTTCCATTGCGATTGTTTTGCGGCTCGTTCCTCAGGGTTGGCGTCAGCTTTCCATCAGGAACAAAAAGTCATTGGCTTTCTATTCATGTCTGGAGGCCTTAAAAATGTGCAGTGTGTCACTGTGGTTCAGCGCACTACAGCGCTTAGAGCTGGTAATACATGAAACACAAGCAGCCTGCCAGCTGCAGCCAAGCCAAGGGATTTATAGGGCAGAAGGTGGAATAACCTCCCCAAAAAAAAAAAAGAAGAAAAAAGCTGTTCTGGCTGAGACACATCCGATTACAAGGAAAGAAAAAATAGAGAGAGAGAGAGTTCTGTCTGTTTCTGAAATCCATCTGCGATTTATTCATCGTTCATCTAAGTGCTTTATTCTGGTCAGAGTGGCGGTGGATCAGGAGCTCTGCCTTTTCTAAACATCTGGTGGAGAATTTAGCCCGGCTTGACCTACGAAAACATTCATCCAGTCCTCCTTTTGTGTGTATATGCCGTCGCAGGACAAAAAGATATGGAGGATTTGCTTTATTTAACTGAAACCTTACAGGAGTACCTCAAGGCTCAGTACTGGGTCCCTTGCTGTAAATTGTAAATTGCAACCAAGACGTAACCATTTCCTTTATTTTCTCGGTCACTTGATGACCAGATGAAATGTTACCAAGCCTTGCTGGGCAACAATTTTTGATCAAGGGGCAAAAGAGGGACTTGTGCTATTTTTCTCTGTGTGAGAGGAGGAAATCGAGACAAAATCTGTACTCTCTGTTTCTTCAGGCTTCAAGTCTCCACCAAATTTCCACCGTTATACACCATCATTTAATTTGGACTAGAGGGATGCCAGATTCTGGATAACCAGATGATGTGGTCATGGGGCATCTGGCTGAGGTTAGAGGGGTGGATCCCTCGGTACACAGCCATAAATTTATGTGATGTGGACATGAATGAGTGAGCTTCAGCCTGAGAGACCTGCTCATGGTCATGCTGGTTTTATGTAAGGAAGTCATTTGTATATGTTTTTGGAAATAGATGCAAATAATAATATTAATGAAAAAATAGCCTAGCTGAGGTTGAGGAACTGTCACTCTTTCCAGCTCTGTGGTGTTTACCAGCTTTTCTTTCCATCGTTCCTAGAGGAAATTACAGATTTCAAAAACAAAAAGGTATATCTGCTCTACTAATCCTTCAGATACAGATAATTTTCCAGGTGGTTTGGGAAATTTTCAGGTCATTATAGCCTTGTTATAGCATCATGGAGCTACCATCATCTCCCTTCAGACCTGGGCCGCGATCCAAAGTGCAAACTCAGCGCAACGGATCATCGTTAATGCTCTTACTCAGCACGAAGACTTTCTTTTTCCTTCTACAAATGATAGCGCGCTATTTATAGAGCCGTGAACTCTTTCTGTGAAGAAGTTAGTTACTGTGCATCAAAGTTTTGATATTTGGGAGTGTTTTATTTCACTTACACTACAGTGAACCTGCCGATTCCTTATTCAATCAAAAACATCACGTCATATTATTTCTATTCATAGGTACATTTAATGTTATTTCCATACCAAATATAATGTGTGTGTGTGTGTGTATGACATTAGTGCAAGTGTATCTGAAGCAGGATCCTGAGGTTTTGAAACAGCACATATTTGTGTGTGTGTGTGTGTGTGTGTTTCCTATGCACAGTGTGTATTAATCATCGTCTACCCCTCATGAGTGTCAGGTTCTGCCCACAGCTCTGCTATTAGCTGGGTATTTTTGGTTGGTGGAATGTTTCTTATCCCAGTAGTCAGAATGAGGTCTTTTAAAAAACGTCAGCAACACACACACACACATCCATGACAGCGTAAGTTCTTAGAAGACACACCACCACACAAATGCACTCATACTTACAAATAACCTTGAGAGATGTTAAACATGATCAGAAATAATAGTTCAAACCACACTGTCAACACACGTGAATGAGAAAATCCATTCGGGAAAATTACCTTAAGGTCCGGAAGCTTGTTTTTTGGTTGGATAAGCCTCCTGTTAGTCATTTTTATAGATTTACTCCGCCCCCATCTCAGTATGAAATCGGCAAGCGTCCAGCACAGCCAGATAATTCACTTTGTGCCTCAAGAAATGCAAAGCAGAATAAACCTTAATGTTAGACCTTTTCCATGGTGGAGCTGGATGCAGAATTAGCGAAGTGGGACACAAAAGCACAAAAAAAGGAGCGTAACTGCTTTATTAATCATAATGAGCCAAAGCTTGTGTGTTATAATGTGGCTTTCAGGCAGACCAATCACAGTGATGTCATATAGTTGGCATGCTAACTCTAGTTCGATTAACGTAGGTTATGGGGCGGAGCTTGTGCTTTTCTTCACCCCGGGCTAGCTCACACATTCGGACTAGAAAAGAAGCCTCATAAAGACTGGACAGTTTATAGACCGTCCAGCAAGACAGCTTACAAGCCAACTGGTACCAGGTGGACCAAGCTGCCACTGCTGGGCCCCTGAGAAAGGCCCTTAACCCCTAATTGCTTGTATAAAGTTGTATAAAAAAGTCGCTCTGGATAAGGGAATCTGCTAAACACCGTAAATGTAAATAACTAAAAAGTATTTGTGAGTTTCTTTTATATGGTGTAGTTATCGTACTATATACTACTCCATCACGGTGATCCCATTAGTTCTTTACTGGCTTTTGGGCTTTTTCCACCGACTGCTCTTCAATTCTTCAGTTTGCTCTCTTTTTGCAATCCACAGAGGCTCCTAGCTTTTAGTTTATATCAGTGTTGGTTATTTAACATTTCCTATAAGCTTTTTGCTCAAGGAGCAAATTCGACAACTGCATTTGAGCATTAGAGATCTAAATCTTCCAATTTTCCGACTTTCCACCTAACGCACCTTTAAATATAACACTTTTCATCAGAGTGTCACTGATGCGTTTTCTCTTCAGAGCTCGTAAATAAAAACAGACCTTTTTTTTACTGAAAGTAGGAGAAAAAAAAGAAAGAGGGTCTAAAGTTCTTAAGTGGACCTGCAGTGGCATGGCATTGTTATCATCAATCAGCATGGCTGGAGAATTACTGACCTCGGGAGCGTTCAATAATCAAAATCCATCTCTCTGAGCTCAATAAAGGCTGGGAAAATGGCTCCAATCTGCACAAACCATTGTGTAGCGTGAACTTTCGTGACCTCTGGCCATGCTCGATGGGCTAGAAATCAACTGCTAGATTCTCACTGCCTCTTTCCACCATGTGTCCTGGAGAGCTTGTTACTCGGTGTGGACCAAAATGAAATGCTGATTATGATTCATGAGCCTGATTGGTCAGAAGGTACTGAGTAATTGTTTACAACAGCAGCTTGTTCTACTGAGGAACTGTCTTTCTAAGAAATGGATGTTCCACGTAATCTAGAGTGACTGACTAGGTCAGAGAGTAAGAGAGGCCTGGATCTGGTAGTATAACCATTAAACAATGAATAGAGTGGAACTACGGCATACGAATTTAATTCATTGAGGTCAAAAAGTGTATTGGGAAACAAATTTTCTCATAAGGAATAATGTAAATGCAGATAATCCGTTCCAGCCATCCAAAAACATGACCAATATGACCAGTACGAAGCGTATGTTAACTGCTTACAAAGAAGTGAACCAAGACAAGCATTCCATGTCAAGGCTCCTCACAGGAAGTCATGCCACCAAGCTTGGGCGAAAAATAGAACAGACCGCCCATGCCACCAATCTGTCAACGAAAATACGGCCGAAAAATCACCTAGCTTTTGAACGCATGCCGAAGGAAACGTTGTTATCGTGGGTCGACTCTTACGAGACCGGAAAAAAATTCGCTTGGCTTTCCACAGATGCAAAGAAGTTTCGAACGGCTCCCGGACGTACGCACAACCTCGTATGCCGGAAACACTTTGTATGTCATTGCAAAATTTCAATTCGAAAATTCGTAAGGGAGGGCATTCGTATGCTGAGGTTCCACTGTACTGTTCCTTTTCTAAATAAGAAAGTGCTTGGTAATTTAGGTGCTTGGTCGGCATTTGAAGACAGTCCGGGGAATTTCATTCCACCAGCTTGACACCAGAACAGAGAAAATGCTTTAATGCACGTCCTCCTTCTACCCTCAGAGATAGTGGGTCCACTGGAGTAGAGCCAGAGCTAGAGGTTTGCAGGGAGTATGGTGCAGATTGTTGGTGGTCTGTTTTTTGGCTTTGTAGATAAGCATCAGGTCTGATGTGGGCAGCTACAGGAAGAAAGTGAAGGGAGTGTAGTAATGAGGTGGTGTGGGACTTAGGGGAAGTTGTCCAGATCTGCCTGGAGGGATTTGCGGTAGGACAGTCTTGAGATGTCAAGTGACTGAACAAGCACCTGTGTGGATACAAAGCTAGCAACCTCTTATTGTTGCTGAGGAAAAACCTGAGTCAGTTTAGCACTGTGAGGTGAGAAGGGCAGCTGATTGTCTATGTATCCCCCAAAGTTGTGTGTGGTGACAGATAATGAGACCTAAGAGTTGTCCAGGGAATTCACAAGACCCTGAACCCAGGGATGAATCTCTAGCAGCTGGGTTTTTGCTGAGATTTAATTTTATGATGAAATGCTGAGATCTGAGCAGAAACATAACATGCCTGAGAGAAAAAAGAGAAGCAGAAGAAAGAGGAGGAGGAGGAGGATGTGGCATGTTAAAAGAAGTCAAGGAAAGATGATGTGTTGATCATGTGCAGAGGTTTCTCTAGTAGTAGGAGGTCTTTGCAGTCGTCACATCACATTAGAACTTGGACAAGAGAGAGCAGTATGAGAGGAGATCGGTATTGATTGGTGATTTCCTCCAAAGAGCAGGTGCAGAAATGAGGAAACTGAAGAGAAAAGCTATTTTAAAGTGGCTGAAAGGAAAAGATGTCTGGGTCTGGAAGGGTTGATAGGGTGATGGAGTTTGCCGCAAATGGAGGAGACGTTTAAATAGTTGGTGTCAGGCTGGACGGGGACAGTGAGGGTGAAGAATATCGAGTGATGATCTGAGATGTGAAGCAGGGCTACACTGACATGATGTCTACAGCTGAGAAGGACTGGGTGAAGACCAGGTCCAGAACATTTACACAGAAGGTGAATGGTTTATAGAGGAATTATCAGTGATGAGGTAGTGAAGTGCAGCCAGATGTGAAGCTGAGTTACTGTTAACACCCTGAAGTGGCACAACTATAGTAATTATTGTTAGAATAACAATGTAATTAAGCTGCACAACTTTTATATTATGATCCATTTACCCATTTTTCTGTTCTGCTTATCCACCACAGGGAAGCCTCCTGGTAGTCCAGCGGCGGGATCCCATGCTCTCGTTGCCGCGGCCTGGGTTTGATTCCCGGTGCTAATCCAGCCACTGAAGAGTTAATTCTTAGTGCCAGTCCCAAGACCGGATAAAATGGGAGGAAAATTGCATCAGGAAGGGGATCCGGCGTAAAACTTGCGCCAAATCGATACATGTGGACCAAATGATCCGCTGTGGCAACCCTAAACAGAGAGCAGTCGAAAGAACAACAACAACAACAATAGCAACAACAAGCCACAGGGCCACGAGGAGCCTGGAGTCTATCCAGGGCACAAGGGGGGAGCACCCTGGATAAGGTCACAGGGTAAAATCACCCACACACTGGACAATTTAGAGAGGCCAATCAGTCTGCAATGCAAATCTTTGGACGGAGAGAGGAAACCGAAGTACCCCGAGGAAACCCCTGAAGCATGGGGACAACACACACACACAGGGCAGAAGTGGGAGTCGTACCCTCAACTCTGGAGGTCCAGTGCAAATGTGCTAACAACTATTATTATTATTATTATTATTTTACATTTTTATGCATTTTATTATATATTTTAGTGACTAGAACTTCCTTTATTGTGGTTACATGACACTGTAAAGCATTTGCGTTGCATTTTAAAGTCTGTTGTGATAATCATTATAATAATAATCAATATTTGCTAATTTTATTTATTTGTAGGCTTTTTCAATCTTTTGCTTCATGTTTCATGAGCTGCGTTTGGAATATTTCTGACGTAATCGATATTATTATTATTGTTGTTGTTGTTGTTGTTGTTTTAAATAAAAAAAAAAACCCTGTAATACCGTCCATCCAGAGTGCCACGTGACGAGAGGGGCGGGGCGCACGCGCGACCAACCGCCAATAGGAGCAGATGCAAAGCTGAAGCTTATCAGAAAAGCAGAAATAAATAAAATACTTGTTATATGAGAAAAATAAAATGCGTGGCTTTCCCACGAGTGTCGGGATTTCGTGGCGTAAACAGCGAGGGGAAGAGGGGCCGTGTTTCACGCCGTGAAGCCCGCACACCGACACACACCGACCCCGCGGGCTACATAACGGTACAATACCGAGCAGGATGGCCTGGATCTGTAAGGTGAGCTTAGAAATATATACATGTATGTTCATACACACACACACACACACACACTGGTGCTATTCAAAGGATGTGTCCTGTACTGTAAGCGATTCATTCACAACAAGACAGCTTTGTGTGTGTGTGTGTGTGTGTGTGTGTGTGAATCAGACACTGCGGCTCTCTGTGTCCTTACAGCCTCTTAGTCACTGGCAGAAATAGAAATAAACAAGCCTGAGGTCTGTTTTTAGCTACGCTGGAAATGAATCCTGGCTTCCACAACCGTTATTATTATTATTATTATTATTATTATTATTATTATTATTATTATTATCCGACCCATCTATACGATATAAACAGTCCGCACACATATACATGTAAGTCTATACCGATATTAAACACGTATTTCTCTTAAGTATGCGTGTATGAATGAATGATGAATGGACACTAGATTTACTATATTATTTGCTGGGGTGTCACCATGGCAACCAGTGCGCGTGCCGTTACTATGGTCTCTGTTTTGATTCACAATTAGGCGCACGAGCCTGAAAAAGCAGTCTGTACACAGTTGGTTATCAGTTCTTCTTACTATTATTATTATTATTATTATTATTATTATTATTATTATTATTTGTTTATAAGGAACACAAGGCCAATGTGCTACAGTGAAAAGCACAGCATTCACTTGATCTCTTGAGTGGAGGCAAGGGATTAATGTAGGAATTAATGTGGAACTATCTCAAGAATCTTTGTTCCAGGGATTGGGCAACTTCATACTCACTTACGCTCAACTCTGTAAAGGTTCCTGAAGAATACTACTTTACTAAATCATACATTAACATGGTACACCGTTAACGCTGGTGTACAAGAACCCTGAAACTCTTCCTGACTCTTCCTTATGCTCATTTCTACTGGAGAACCTTTTTTATGAACCCAGGAACTTTTATCTAAACTAGCAATTTGCTAACTTAAAGTTCAGTTCAAATGGATGTTTGTTTTCATGAACCCATGAGGAATTTGGTAACTTTAGGCGTATTTCTATGGGAAGGACCCTGGAGGAATAACTAAAGAAATACGTTCTCTAGGTTCCTGAAAAGGTTCCTGGAAAGAAATGCAGCTAATAGTGTAGAAAAACCTTACTAACAATTGCATGAATACTGGTTGCCATGGTTGCATTCCGGCATACATGTATGACAATTATAGTATTGTAGTATGCCATTTATGCTAGTATTGAGGATCCCAGGAACTTTTCCAGAGATTTGTTCGGCTGTATGGCACGGAGGAGGCCATTACAGAAGAAAAAACACATCTGGAGGTTTTGTACTGGAAAATTTTGACCAAAATTCCATATCGTCCATTCCTCAACCCGACCCATCCCAACCTGGAAGCGTGGTGGTAGCGCAAGTGGTAAAGGCTCTAGGTCGTTGAATGGAAGATCAGGGTTCAAGCCCCAGCACCAAGCCAAGCTGCCCCTGTTGGGTCCTTGAGCAAGGTCCTTAACCCCACTTGCTCCAGGGGTGCTGTATCATGGCTGACCCTGCTCTCTGACCCCAACCCCCAAGGTGAAGAAAAACAGAAATGAAGAAATGAAGAAAGAATTTCTCTGTGCAGTAATGTATAAGTGACAAATAAAGACTGGCTGTGTCATCTTATGGAAATGCTTTTCCTGGGACAAGATGGCTTGTGCAAAATACAGAACGAGCCGGAACGAGCCGAGGCAACACATAAAAGATGAACGGTCGAAGTTGAAGCACAGAATAAAATATGTGTGGCACTGCATGAGAGCGTCATTCAAACAACCTGGAGACGTTCTCTACCAAGAACTAGAGGAACCTTTTCAGGAACCGTGAAACCTTTTGAGAGATGTGTTATCTTTGGGGACATTCCCACTGGAAGAACCCTGGAGGAATTCCTGGAGAAGTCTGAGGTACTGAACATCTCGACCTGGTTTAAGGCGAATGTGCTGATTTAGGCATGCGGTTTGTTAAACAGGGGGATAGAAGCTTCCACTACTCACTAGCTAACAGGCTTTTTAATTTTTTTATGCTCTCATTGTCTCTGTTGTTCGTAGAATCTGATGCAGGAAAGTATATAAATATGATTCCAGACAGATATTAGATCATTTGGACAGGATGATAAAGAGCGTGGTATTTTAAACACGCTCATGCTGTCCGCATCTCCACACAGGTGTCTCGGGCTAAATTTAACCAGATTAATGAGGAAGCATATTTCTCTTCTCTGCGATAACTCTAGAGAGGCTTTGACCTGCGAGACCCCTATGTGGAAGCTCTCTAGAGAGATGTCGTCGTCCGGTGGAGGGAATATTTTGTGATGAACGAGAAATGAGAATCCGTCGATCTGTCCGCGCTGGAAAGCTGGAAAGCGGATCTGCCATGAAGTGGCGTTTTTAATCAGGATTAACTGATCCGTGACACGAGCACCACGGATGCAGATGCGAGCAGTCACTCAACAGTACCAAAGTACTGTTTATTGACCTGAGCTGTTTCAATAGGAAAGGCTTCAGTGTGTGTGTGTGTGCTGGACACCGTAACTGACCATGTTCTCAGGTTACCATCTTATTAACATGTCATTAGGGACGGACACCGATAAGCTAGGCATGCTTCTCCAAATTGCACCATTATCACAGCTGTGTAATTAGATCAATAGATTGGATTGTGACATTTACAGAAGGAGACTTGAGTGTCAGCGCTTTGTATCTCTCGACATGATGCTGCCACCACCATGCTTCACCTCCTGAATTAATCTGGGGTGAATATTTATGGTCCATTTTGTGTAAATTCATATCTGTTTCAGGTCTCAGTGTTGAGGCACTGTACACAAGCACGCTGTTAAGGGAAAACACTTTGTGTAGCATCTAGTGGGAGCTAGCGCAGCAGGAAGAATGAGTGGTATGTGTTGCTTGTATATTAGAGTAAATTAAACACTATTCAGCCCAAGTGAGGTGCTCTTCCTGTACGATCACCCTGGAGTTCCTATTAGCTCAGATAGGTGCTGTCTGAATAAACAGCAGCTTCGTGATGCGTCAGCTTCCATAGTTATTCCAGGAAAGGCTTATCAAGCTAACCAGCATTTAACACACAACAAATGCACATTAGCTACCGAACGCTCGAATTTGTGTCCCCGGTTCAAGCTCTTCAACTTCAAAATCCATAAGTGGGTCTGAAATGTTGAGCTTACCGTATGGAAATTTTTCTCCCTGAATAATAACAATAATCAAGTCATGAGGTAGCGATAAAAAAAGCACGGGTTTACGCGAAGACTTGCTGACTTTATTGGACAGATGGCTGGCTTCAGAGCACACCAGAAAACTCAGCCAGTGCCAGGGCAGGCATACTTCCAGGTCACGACTAATACTTAAAGCCAGGAGCGTAATTCAGCTACCCAAAGAGTTCCACGGATTTAATAAGGTTTTACATCTTAACTAGGCATGCACTAGTCAAATGTTCATGATATTCAATGCAACTGGAGACTAAAACAAAGCGCACAGAAGACTAGATCCAATCCCACATGCTGTAAACACTGTAAACATGACACACATGAGCTACAAAGTCCTTACTTATCCATCATACCTCATTATGAAGACCTATTTCTACTAAAAACTTTACCCAGTAGAAGCTACAGCTTTATCTCAGACTGTTACAAAGCACTGGCACTGGAGACTCCTTCCAAAAGCCATCGATTCAACTATTATGTTATAATATGTTATAATACAGACACGCTGTGAACGAGCTGCTAATAAAACCGTAACGTATTAGAACGAAGGTATTAATAACATATGTGACTGTTGTGGAAATTCCCTCCACAATCGAAATGGAGAATCCGACAGCTCTGTTTCTGTAAGGTAGAAATGATGAACCGATCACTTTTGGTGCCATCTGCTGGTCACGGCTGGAACAGCAATGTGGAAATCTATGCGAACAAGCTGTTACTGTAGAATCCTTAACGTTAATATAGATACCTAAACATTTGCAACTGATAAAACAATTAGTTGTCATTATCATAGCATCTTGAATGCTACAGTTATAGAATTTCACAATGTAAGTCGTTTCCGTTATAGGAACTGATCCTTCAGTCTAAACATTAGACACAAGTCTAAATTAATGTTAATATTTATGCAAAGAAATGATGTTTGCGCATTAAACATAATAAACATAAATAAAGAACTTGAGATTATGATATGTTGAAGTTTGGAAATATCATACATACAAAATTTCAGAACATTTTTACGGAACCCTTTTCTGCAATTTCTATTGATTTTCTTTAATAAGATTTTTTATTTTTAGAGACATAAACATCAAATCTCATACTCATATGTATTTTTCCTATGACTTTTGTAATATGCATCGCATTAAAATAACAAGACAACACAAATCATGTCCACTTCCAACAGTATTAAAGATTTATTTTAGCGTTTATCTAAAATATCGCATCACTTTTACGTTACAGAACATTTTCAGGATTCAAAAGAAATTACTAACACCTAGGTTCTTTGCTGCTAACTTTAAACAAAAGTACTCTTTAGACGATAATACGAAGATACAACATTTAAAGTTGACAAACAATGGTAAAAACGTACACGTACTTAGCGGACTCGCAGCAGCCGCTAATTTTTACATTTTTCATCATTATTATTTGCAATACATTTAACAACATGAGATTTACATGTTATTATGTACCTCATATTCCTTGGTTTCCGCTTAGAGTACGGGAATTTTAACACGATTATCGTCGCATAACAAACATGTCGGAATCTCGCTTGATGCGGAGGAAAACGTGCAACATCGAACTTCGAACTCGTTTGCGATCCACATTCCTCGATCGAAATGCACGAAATTTCATCTTTTTCAAAAGGAAAGTTTTCAGATTTTAATGATACGTGTTGCTGAATGTTTTTTTAAATATCAGAGGTCAACTTTGAATAATTATACCGGATCATTTATTTTTGGTGTAGGAAGAAACGGCAAACAGCGTTCGAAAGCTCGTTCTTTTCTCTGGTCGAAATCATTTCAATTTGCATAAATCAACAAATAATATGCTTTATTTTGAATGGAAAAATAGCCTCCCCTTTAAAAAAGCATAGCACAGCACGTCATATTTTTTGTCTGTGTAAAATTTATTCAGAAACATCCTATACCGTTTGAATGATCATTTTATTAGCTTTTTAAACACATACGTTTATTTTATTTTATGTATTTTCTGAAAGAAGCAATTCATTTACACCATCTGTGGGAATTCTGGCCTGTTCCAGTGGGCTTATCAGTTGATCTGTGGTCACTACATTAATGTAGCCGCGCAATAACGAACAATCATCACTCATTCTCAGAAACTGAACGATCGTTCAGTTCTCAGGATACCTGAGTATATTTTAAAGCCCCACAGCAGATTTAGACCCTGGCAGCGATATTAGCCTCATCATTTCCAGGCCGCTGCAGGAGCTCTGACTTTCTGGCTGAAGCTGAACGTTAGCACGTGACTAATGTGGTGTTTTAAGAGCAGATGGAAACTGACTTGTATTTATTAACCGTAAACGCCGTGGACATGTTCCATTTTTACGAGATTGCTTAATTAAAAGAGTAGGGTTTACAGCTCAGGTGCTTGTTTATGCATCTGCTTTCTGAATGAGGAAACGTCCCAGGTTGCATCGCCGTCAGATTTACAAACGCTAGAAGAAATAAAAGCTCAGCGATGAGCCTAAATGTGGATAATGTCATGAGCTAAACTGCTGTAGAGGTTGAAAAAAAAGCCTGATATTAATATTGGTGTTGCTAACAACAACAACAAAAAACTGAATCAAAATATATATATATATTCTTTTAAAAATATCAGCAACTAAATAATCAACTGACTAACATTTTTGTGATACGACAGAAGAGCGACATATCGTGTGGGAAATGTACGCAAGATGGAGGACAAGTCAAAAAAACGAACGCGGACGACATGAAATTTTGTTTTTGTCAGTGAAAAAATATGAGGAGATATTCCAGTGTTTGAGCTGAACAAAAAACGAAAATTTTTTTAGAACTTTTACAGGTACAAGAAGTGAGCGTTTGAGAAGCACCTCACAAAACAATAAGCGAGTTAGCCGAAATTAGCTAACAGCTTTTAAGTTGTTTTTTTTTCTCTTTAGAAAGCAGCCTTAGCCCAGAGGTGGACAGTAAAGAAGTACATTTACTTGAGTACTGTACTTAAGTACACTTTTTGAGTATCTGTACTTTACTTGAGTATTATTTTTTCTGGATACTTTTTACTTTAACTTCACTACATTTGAAAGACAAATACTCTACTTTTTACTCCACTACATTTCTGTCAAGGTCATTGAGTAGAAAGTAGTTACATTAATCATAGGATGATTTTTTTCACTCTTGTAGCGTCACGTGTTGTACAGTTCAGTGGTTTTCCATAATTTTTTTAACTCAATTTCTCAATTGCTCAATTGCTGACAAAATGGATGAAGATATGCTTTGTATATTATACACCACCAACGCATTGGTAATGATGTTAGTTAACACACAAAAACGTATGCTGTGTCCAAATTCTCATACTATGTGTCCTAAATAGTATTCGAAAATAGAATTAGTATGCCCCAAATCGTAGTATACTGAAAAGAGTATTCCAAAAATTCCTGGATGGTTTACTACTTCCAGTAGAAATTCAAAGTGCAGAACAATGCACACTCTAACGGGTAATATTGCCCACAACGCATTGCACACAGGAGGGAGGAGCCTGGACAATGGTGTAAATGCATATGAAAACGGTGTAAATGAATTGTGGAAATATATATAACTCTTTGTTAAAGCAGTGTTGCTGTTGGGTGGTTGTACAGCTACAGTTGTGTAGCTGGGTTTTAAAGCAGGTTAGATTTTTTTTCTGACCAGTCTTCATTTACAGACCATTTGATTGAAATGTGCATGAGTGGATACACACAGATGTGTACAGGTACATCTCAAAATTTAGAATATAATGAAAAAGGTCAATATTTTTTGTCACTCAGTTCAGAAAGTGAAACCCATATATTATATAGATTCATTACACATAGAGTGAAATATTTCAAGCCTTTATTTCTTGGAATTGTGATGATTATGGCTTACAGATAAGGAAAACCCAAAATTCTGTGTCTCAGAGAAGTAGAATATTGTGAAAAAGTTCAATATTGGAAAGTCATGGCGTCGCACCCTAATCAGCTAATTACCTCAAAACACCTGCAAAGGTTTCCTGAGTTTTTAAATGGTCTCTCAGTCTGGGTCAGTAGGCTACACAATCATGGGGAAGACTGCTGACTTGACAGTTGTCCAGAAGACAGTCATTGACACCCTCCACAAGGAGGGTAAGCCACAAAAGGTCATTGCTAAAGAAGCTGGTTGTTCACAGAGTGCTGTATCCAAGCATATTCATAGAAAGTTGAGTGGAAGGAAAAAGTGTGGTAGGAGAAGGTGCACCAGCAAAAGGGATAACCGCAGCCTTGAGAGGATTGTCAGGCAAAATCCATTCAAGAATTTGGGGGAGCTTCAGACGAATCCTAGACATGGCCTACAAATGTCGCATTCCTCGTGTCAAGCCACTCCTGAACCAGAGACAACGTCAGAAGCATCTTACCTGGGCTGTGGAGAAAAAGAACTGGACTGTTGCTCAGTGGTCCAAAGTCCTCTTTTCAGATGAAAGTAAGTTTTGCATTTCATTTGGAAATCAAGGTCCCAGAGTCTGGAGTAAGAGTGGAGAGGCACAGAATCCATGTTGCTTGAAGTCCAGTGGGAAGTGTCCACAGTCAGTGATTTGGGCTGCCATGTCATCTGCTGGTGTTGGTCCACTGTGTTTTCTGAAGTCCACAGTCAATGCAGCCATCTACCAGGAAATCTTAGAGCACTTCATGCTTCCTTCTGCTGACAAGCTTTATGGAGATGCTGAGTTCATTTTCCAGCTGGACTTGGCACCTGCCCAAGTCATTGAAGCTGGTTCAATGACCATGGTGTTACTGTGCTTGATTGGCCAGCAAACTTGCCTGACCTGAACCCCACAGAGAATCTATGCCATGCCGCACTGATGCAAAAGGAGGCCCAACCAAGTATTGAGTGCATAGAAATGAACATACTTTTCAGAAGTCTGACATTTCTCTTTGAAATATCCTTTTTTATTGATCTTATGTAATATTCTAATTTTCTGAGACACAGAATTTTGGGTTTTCCTTATCTGTAAGCCATAATCATCACAATTTCAAGAAATAAAGGCTTGAAATATTTCACTCTGTGTGATGAATCTATATAATATATGGGGTTCACTTTCTGAACTGAGTGATAAAAAATATTGACCTTTTTCATGATATTCTAATTTTTTGAGATGTACCTGTACTTTTTTGTTGGGGGTGGTAGGAGTGTGAAATTAAAAATGAAAATGATTATACCTGTCTTTTTTGTCAATTCAGTTGTTTAATTTCTATAGGTTTTGTAACATTCTAAAAGCTCTTAATTCCATAGATACTACAAACTGGTCAGTATATTCACTAGGTTGCTACAAAAAGTATTGCATACAACAATGCAACAATAATAAAACAATGCGTTGACATTTACTTTTGATACTTAAGTACTTTTAAAAACAAGTACTTCTGTACTTTTACTTACGTAAAAATCTGTCTTTACAACTTTTACTTGTAATGGAGTAATGTTTGACCAGTAGTATTTGTACTTTCACTCAAGTAAGGAAGTTGTGTACTTCGTCCACCTCTGCCTTAGCCTAACTTCTCACGGCATCGCAAGCTCCCCCCACCTCAGTGTTATTGAGATGAAGTTGACTTACATTATACCTTCTCAAGCTTTTACATTATTCCTCCATCTTGTCTCCTCGCTAAGCTAACAAGCGCGTCATGGCAGGAATGATGAGGCACCGCAGCGCGAGAGGTGAACAGCAGGAGGAGCGCACGGTAAACATCCCTCCCGACTCTGTGATTATCCGGAATTGGATTTTTAACGGCTCGCTCGAGCGTGAGGGCAGGAATCCGCACTCGCTTCTTTTGCATTGCTAATGTCATTTCCACACCGGAGAGCTTCTCGTGCTCAGCGCTTCCTCACGAGATACACGTTATCTTCCTGGCATGCGCAGCTTCTGAATGAACTCAGGGAATTGTTACGTGAATTGTTACGGTCTTCCGTTCGGTTTTTGACTCTCCAATCGGTTACGAGTGGCTTTCAGTTTTATTTTTATAGACATTTTGGAAACGGAGCTTGAGAAAACCGGAATAAAATAAGAAAAACATAAGAAAAATGTCTGAATGTGAAATATTACAAAACTTATTTTAGAAGAAATGAAAGTGAAACATGATTGTTTGGAATGTTTTATTGAATCTTCATACAACCTGATGTAAACTAATCACAGGCACGTGCTACCTGATGCTCAGGTGTCGATTGCAGCTCAGGTGAGATTGATAGTAAGGCTCTTTCTTCATGTTACCTTCATAATTTATTGACCACATCAGATCTAGATTTCATTCTCGGACACCGCTCAACAGTTACACAGCACATATGATAACATTTGTACACTTTTCTGACCATGAGCTTCAGAATCCTAGACAGGGATCTTGTTATAAAAGTTGCCGATAGTCCAGGGGGGGCGGAGTTTGTCGAACAATCAAACAGTTTTCACACAGTTTTCCTTCCCCTTGTCTAAAAACTGGATATTTTGTGATGATTAAAATTTTACAGGTCAAGGGAGGGGTGGAGTTAGTCGGGGTAGGGGTGGAGTTAGTTGGAGAGGGGTGGAGGTAGTCAGAGGGGGGTGGAGTTAGTCAGAGGAGGGGTGAAGTTAGTCTGTGGAGGGGTGGAGTTAGTCTGTGGAGGCGTGGGGTTATTTGGGGGGTGGAGTTAGTCAGAGGGGGGGGTGGATTTAGTCAGAGGATGGGTGGAGTTAGTCAGGAGAGGGTAGTTAGAGCTATTTTCTAGACATTTTGCTAGACAGTTTGTTTTGTTGGCTGTAGATGAGCCACAGTGGCATTATCCCTTCTTTCTTTCTTTCTTTCTTTCTTTCTTTCTTTCTTGGTAATCCCTCTCTCACTGAAAAGGCGGTAATGGGGGAAATTGTGCAGAACGTTGGGCCTCTGCAGCGATTATCCTGACTGATAGCAGGATGATATGTCGCCTGTCTGTGAAAGCTCATTGACTCCCTCGCGCCCGGATTTGACACGCCATTTTGCCGTGATCTGTGGCTTCAGATTGAAATCGAAGCCGGAGAATTTTTATCTTTTTTTTTTTCTTTTCTGTCGCCTCTCCGTGCCACGAAAACAGATGAGACTGACAGCACGGGCCAGATGAATGTTTTTCTCTGTTATCCAACACTAATGACACTCATGCCGTTTACGTAGCATCGGCTAGGAAGGTAGCAATCAAACCATCATTTCTGGCTACAAGCTTCAGAATCTTAAACGTTCTGGCAGTCTGATGCGATATGTATGCTGGTTTCCATGGTTACAGTTAGCACAAATAATCCGGTTAGCGATTGTTCGAGGATTCTGTTCGTACAAATCTTCATTTTTTGCTCCATTTTATCATGAAATGATGATATTATTATGATATATTACATGTAGAAGGTGATGTTCAAATCTCTCTCTCTCTTTCTTTCTTTGTTTTTTCTTTAAACGCCTTGACCCATATACCCAAGTGGCATCCCTTTCTTTTTTTTTTATCTCTGCCACACAAAAGACGACTGGAGTTTCTCCCCAGAAGGGCCTCGATGATGTAACACGGTGCAAAATATTTGCTTGTGAGCCCTAAATGGCCGTATATTTGAGCATCTCAGCCCGGCGTTTGATGTGTCCCTGAGAAGCGAGACGTTTGATGTGTAAGATCTGAGACGCCGCAGACGGTTTCGCTGACAGCCGCAGACGAGTTCCGAGACGACGGATTTCAAAGCTTTGGGAACTTTCTGAAAACCACAGACCCTCACGTAGCATCATGAAGAATTATCTCTGAAGTGAGAAGGCGGTTAATGGAGGATCACCAGCCAATCAGATGCAGCGTCAATCACAAAACTGACTCTTATCAACGTCATTATTTCTTCTGAAGTGAATTTTGTTATCTGAGGGATCGACGTTACCCAGAATGCATTGTGACATGATGATAATACCTGGACTAGACCAATAAAACACCTAATTTTTCAAATGTTAAATCTGGGTTTTATTATTATTAACAATAACAATTTCAATTCTTTTAGCTAGCGGTGGACCTGAAGTGGTTTAAAACGTTGCATTCAGACAGATTATTGTTAGATTAACCCCGATCTTATTCCCTGCTGCAGAAGAAGTGGGTGCTAGTGAGCAGCCTGGTGTTGGCCGTGACTCTCTTCCTGGTGCTGATGAATTACCTGGAGAAGCCATACTTACGGTTACAGCCCATGCTGCCGTATGGTTTCAGATCCCACTGGATATCGTCATGGCAGATCAAAGCGGTACGAGCACATCCGGGCTACGTCAGCGTCCCCAAGAGGGAGGTGAGAACCTTGCCATTTCTTTCTTTTTCAAGATTTGAGGTAGTGTCTTTATGACTGTGTATGTCTCTCTAATCCTTATGTGAGCTAGAACGAGAATCCAACGCTGGTGAAGACTACCGTATATGGACCTGTCCATTAAAGACACGCCCAATCAGAGCTGCTCTCAAAGACTTCTTTTTCTTTTGAAGCCTGTTGTTTTCTCTCACTTGACAATAGATTCGTGTTTGCAGCGAAAATCCGCTCACTTGCCCAGACAGGATTACGAGCCCCTTTCCAGTGACACAACAGCATTAATACCCCCCCCCCCCACATCCGAGGTCTGCTGTCTCATATTCACAACAACATGCCCGGTTGTTTTCCTCATCTGGCCCTCTATCCATTAAATTATTCACATAAAAACATTAACAACAACGGCTCCTCGGCCTCGTCTCTGCATGGAGAGCTGCCAAGGTCACCGGGGAGATTATCTGAGACACATTTGTGATTCATAGCAGCATCAGGGAGCAACGGTAATGCCCTTTAACTGCGCTCCAGGGACTTAGCACTAGAGTTAGCATGCTTTTTGTTCCCACAGGACAAAACAGAGCAGTCCAAATCTGTTTTTTTTTAACCCTTTATATTCCGCTGTCAATGTGAAATACTCGACTTTAGGCTTGAAAGAAGTCCGACTGTAGAGTGACAGATGGGAGCTGCAACCTATCAGTCGGATAATTAGTGAGTAAAGCTGTAATTTGTTCTTATTTCTGGCGAAAATCTAGCCAGAGATATTCTGATTATTTATCCTTGTTAGGGAATTTCCATCATTACCCAGTAGTTTTAACCTTTTTATCCTTTGGTCCTGGTTTTTTTTTTTTTTTTTTTTTTTAATTCGTCGTCAGTTTATGGGTCTCTCCGAACTGAAGCCAGGTCTCGCAGGACTGAAAATAACTCCTGTGGAGCATTGCCAAGATGGCTGCTGAGTGGCCAGACTTTACTAGAAGGATATCAGTAATACTGCAGGAATAGCAGCAGTTTAATTACATCCTCCGAGTTGGCACGGGAACGCTTGGGACGTGTCCCAAACCGTATGCTACTATACTAAACATTATGTCCGTATATCATTGGTGCCATTACTATTTAGGGACACTACTTATAGTCGGGGTGTGATTTGGCACACAGCCCTGAACTCTCTCTCTCTCTCTGCCTCGAATAAAACATAAAAAATAGCAAATATTCAATTCAATTCAATTCAGTTTATTTTTGTATAGCGCTTTTAACAAAGAGCATTGTCTCAAAGCAGCTTTACATGACAAACAACATAAGAAAACAACAAACATATAAACAGACAAACAGTCCTAGATGTTATCCCAAGTGAGCAAGCCTGAGGTGACTGAGGCAACTCTGGCAAGGAAAAACTTCCTTAGATGGTATGAGGAAAAAACCTTGAGAGGAACCAGACTCAAAAGGGAACCCATCCTCATTTGGGTGACAATTGTGTGATGCAGATACAGCATGTGTAGAATGTTATGTAAATCAATAAGGAGGTTGTTGTCCACAGCGCTGCTTTGAATACCCCAATCCTCACAAAGCAGAACCCGGCTGGAGCTGGTCCATCTCCGGATGCCACTGGAGCCGGCATAGTCTCTGTATGCCTCGGGATGGGTAGAAGAAGGGAAACAATGGAACAGCATTAGCGTAGCTGCTGTTCATAATATTAGCAGCACTGGAGGTTATGGGATGTGTTAAATGTATGCAAGGCTAAAGAGATAAGTCTTTAGTCTACGTTTAAACTGGGAGACTGTGTCTGAGCCCCGAACACTGTCAGGAAGACTATTCCAAAGTTTAGGAGCTAAATACGAAAACGCTCTACCCGCTTTTGTGGACTTTGATATTCTGGGAACTACTAGAAGTCCAGAATTTTGTGATCTTAAAGAGCGTGGTGGATTGTAACGTGTTAGAAGACTGGAGAGATAGGTGGGAGCTAAACCATTTAGAGCCTTGTACATAAGTAGTGCTAATTTATAGTCAATTCTAAACTTAACAGGTAGCCAGTGCAGGGATGATAATATTGGGGTTATATGATATATATATATTTTCTTGATCTGGTAAGAACTCTGGCGGCTGCATTCTGGACTAACTGTAGCTCGTTTATTGAAGATGCAGGACAACCACCTAGTAATGCATTACAATAGTCCAGTCTGGAGGTCAGGAATGCATGAACTAGCTTTTCTGCATCAGATACAGATAAAATGTTCCTAAGCTTGGCAATATTTCTAAGATGGAAGAAGGCTATTTTTGTGATATTGGATATATGATTTTCAAAGGATAAGTTGCTGTCTAATATTACGCCCAGGTCTTTCACTGTTGAGCTAGTAGTAACAGTGCATCCTTCTAGATGCAAGCTGAATTGCGAGCGCTTCTGTGTGCTAGTATAATTAACCAATAAGTAATATCTCTGTCTCATCAGAATTTAGTAATAGAAAATTATCAGTCATCCAATCTCTAATATCTTTAACACACTCAGTTAGTCTAGACGAATTAGATATTTCATCTGGTTTCATCAAATAGCAATAGCGATCGTCCCATTCTCACCACCTTCCTTCGTATTTAGGTGTCTTGGTGTAGCGCATCCAACTGTCACACTAAATTGTCTACGCTACACTGAACCCGGATGGAGAGATGAAGTTGTTGTCTGTTGCAGTCTCACAGGTTCATCACACGGTGAAAAAATCTGCAAAATGGTGGTCCAGTGATTCAGCTTCAAGCACATGTGGTGACCGGTGAAAGGAATTTGGGTGTATTTTAGGGAAAATAACTAGCTATGGTGATGATTTAACCACCTATTCCTTTGAAATGATAAGAACGACACTCAGCTATATCTTCAAATTCGTGGTTCGAGATCCCGACAGGTTCCTCTGATGTTATTTACCAAGTTGTTTTGATGACGACGATGTTTGGACATCAAACGGCTTTGAAGTCTCCACCATGCCATTATGGAAATATGATCCTCAGAGGCACAGGTGTACAGAAAGAATGTCATCAGCATAAAAACTAAAAAGTGAACCTCATTTTGTTCGATTTCTTTATAATTGCCTTAATGTCATGCCACATTAACGTAGCCGGCTAATGTTGTTAATAAATTAGATTACGTGTATACAAGGAGTACCTTTGGAAATCTAGAAGGTTCTACAGCCTGGCTGAAATATACAGCATAATAAACCTGTTTTTGAACACGGGGTGAAGTTTTGGCCTCCAGGGTGGCCGTGTGTCTCGTCTCGTCTCAGGCTTCGGCTGTGCTCCGGAGCGGTCAGGTGCATCGTCTTGTGAGTTCATCTGGGAGACGCCGGAGTTTGGCGTGCCACTTTTCTAGGAGCGTCTCCGCATCGATCTAGCCTCGAGCCGAGTGGCTTTGATCGGCTGAGATCGGTGCCAGAGATGAAGCCGACGGGACTTATTAGTGATTCCCTCCTAGCTTTTCCATTACAGAGACGCTGCTGCGCTCGTCTTTAGCGCCAGAGCACCGAGGGTCGATGTCAGAGCTGATATTACATGATATCATGACTGCTGAAGCACAAGAACAATGGAATATTTCTCGAGTATTCCTGTGCACCATGCTAGAAGTGTTTAAACGTTAAGATTAGCAAGACCATAGGCTTCACTGCTATATCAGAAAAGCAGCACTAACTTTATGTCCTGGGTGCAGAAGTGGAATTGTCTCCCCTAGATAAATGATCATGGTTATGATTAGGTTATGATCTAAAACCTGCTTGCGTCTTATGTTCATAGTCATGAATAATTTAGTGCGGTGTAGAAATCGAAAGCTGATGTGTGTGTTCTTTCGCTGTATCTGATCCACCTCCTTTTCTGTTGCTCACTGGATGTGTTTCTTCTTCTTGTTTTGTTTTGTTTATTAGCCATCTACTTTTCAGATATAGATTTAGAAGCTCGCTGTGTACACAAATGTTTGAACTGCACGTACTACGCAGCTCTCAGGCCTGGAGGGCTTGTTTATTTCTAAAAAGCAGGAGGGATCTTAGAAATAAAGGCGGTTGAAGGAGGTCAGTGGTTTGTGTGCGGTCTGCTGTCAGAATCTTCTCTCTTCTGGTACCGGGTTTATTTAATTATTTACTTTGGCGTAGTTCTCTCCAGCATATGCTTTTCTCAGTGTTGTTGTTGCATGTCTATGGTTTACTTTGCAGGACCAGCAACTTCCTGTCAGCTTCCCGACTTCATTATTTCAGTTCTTCGGATTAGCGTTCGGCCTTGGATTGTTGTCTTTGGATTTTGGAAAATGATTCCAAACAATCAGATTTGGTTCATTAACCAAGATGTTCATCTTCACGGAAGGAGTCTCCAGTCTCAGTCCACGTCTTCAGGAAATTCAGTTGTTTCGTGTTACTGAGACAAATATGTTATGTGAATTAAGACAAATAAATCTAGACAAAAGTAATGGCACGATATGTCACAATACAAACACCACCAACAGCTTAGCAGCAGAATCGCTAAAGACGGATGGTGACCATTCTGATGTAAATATATGATGAGGTTCAGAGCAAATTTTAAGTAGTTTGTACTGTACGTTCAGATGGTTTATTGGAAGCGAGACAATTCGATCCGATGGATTTCTAGTGCCCCGACGATGTGAAAATCCAGTTTTTTCTTATTAATTTAGGAAATGTTTGGCACAAGAGATTCTATAAAATCACACTTTGTACAAGAAAACGTGCCAATCTTCTTGAGGCTTCACAGCGTAAAAATAAACCAGAACTCCATAATGGGTTTATGTATATAATTTAGATAATTTATAATTTATTTATTTATGAAATTTCTATGAAATTAGTTTAAAAAAACAGCAATAAATAAATAAAAATAAATAAATAAATAAAAATCCCATTCACTTGTGTGAGCGTAACCACTCTACACAAACACGCTGAGCAGAAAAGCATCTCCGAGTTCAAATGTTTTTGCTTTTTTCTTGATTTCCTTCTGACCTTTTGCTGAATAATAAATAAATAAATAATGAAATAAACATCTCATAGAATGTTGGTTCTGTATTAATGATTACATCATTCCGAATGTATTGTCAAATCTACAGGAAGGTTTCATGATCAGTTTAAATAAAACCCCCGAGGGTCATCCTGCATACTGTCAGTCTAATCATTTTATTTTTTTTTTTGCATCTGAATATTTTCCTGTAGAATGTACTACATCAGGGCTTTCACAATCGATGCTGGAGATGTTTTAGTGTCAGGTCAGATGTGAGCGTATCGAAGTCTATGGGATGTAGATGATGTAGCTTTTGGCAGAAGCGGGCTGATCGATCGTGCGCGGCGAGCTGTGAAGATTGGACTCGGGGCTGGAGCTCGGACTGAGAGGCGGCGTGTGTTAATGCAGGCACCGGAGAGCAGCGTCCACAGACCGACTGTCTGCCTCCACTGAGAGGCCCGAGAAAATACAACAGGGTCACGTGAGCGATCTTGGAAACCGGCTGTCTCTAGGGAAACTCGCTTGATTCGAAATCTTTCATTAAATCTTCAATATTTTACTTTCTAAAATAAGATCAGCAATCCGATCTGAAAAATACGATTACATCAACCAGGGATATGATTGTTATTAAAAAAAAATACTGGCTCGGTATGTTCTCTTTTCTTTGTTCAGATACGTTAGGACTAACAAGAAAATGAGATTTATTTACTAATATAAATGCAGGAATAAAAAAAAGAAAAAAATCTCCTCGTCCTGTGAGGTTCCACCTCCATCAGCATCACTCAGTGGCTCCATCACCCATCCACACTCAGCCGAGCGTCCAGAAACAACAAGCCCTAATTTAAAGGGAGGGACCCGTCCAATAGCAATCAGCACTTGTCCCCTATTGAGCCGCCTAAACGGAGCGAGCAGAGTGATGGATACGCCGCTCGGACTTTGACGGCTGGCGGAGACTCAGTTGGCTCGGCGTTTTGTTGGCGCTCTGCTCTTACTGTCTGCTTCAGCGTCTGCTTGGACAAGCGCACTTTCACACCGAGGCTTTCTCTCACGGCGGTGAAGCCGGCGGTTCATTTAATCAGCATTCACTCAAAACACTCGGCTTCCACTCCACAGCCAGTGAGCAGAGAGAGACAGAGCGCCATTACCTATAGAACATTTACACGCTTCAGGACACGCTAGAGAACTGTCTAAACTTCCTGCACAAGTACACTCACTATTTTATCTTTCTGTCTGTCTCTCCATGTCGCTCTGTCTCACTCTCCCTCTGTCTGTCTCTCACTCTCTGTCTCTCTCTCTCTGTCTGTCTGTCTGTCTCACCATGCCGTTCTGTCTCTTACAACCTCTGTCTCACTGTTTTTCTCTCACTCCCTTTGTCTGTCTCTCACTCACTCTGTCGTTCTCTCAATAACTATCTGTTTCTCAATCTCTCTCTCTCTCTCTCTCTCTCTCTCTCTCTTCCTTTCTGTCTGTAGCCGCTGAAGCTGAGCTGTGATGTGTGCAGTGTGGTGTCGAGCTCGGGGCAGGTTCTGGGTCGTGGTGCGGGGACTGAGATCGATGGCGCTGCCTGCGTTTGGCGGATGAACAACGCTCCGACGCTACGGTATGAGAGAGACGTGGGCAACCGCACAAACCTGCGAGTGGTCTCGCACACCAGCGTGCCTCTCCTGCTGCACAAACCGCAGCACTTCTTCGGCCCGGCATCCAACGGCACCGTGTACGTGGTGTGGGGGCCGCGGCGCAACATGAGTCCCGATGGAAAAGGCCTGATATACAACATGCTGAGACGCGCCGCAGACGACTTCCCCAGTGCTCGCATCTACGTCACCACTGACGAGCGCATGGATTACTGCGACAAGGTGTTCAAGAAGGAGACGGGCCGGGACAGGTGAGAGAGACAGAGAGAGAGAGAGAGAGAGAGAGAGAGAGAGAGAGACATGGACACAGCATGATTTCACAAGCACCTATATGGTTGAGTGCAAAAGTTTGTGCACCCTTAGCCATTTACTCAAAAAAATATTCAGGTCATGAACATGTAGCACGTTGTGCTGAAAGACTTCTAGAGGTTTCTCTATCATCTAAAGCACTTTCATCATTTCTACAGCAACAGGGAACCTACAAAAGAATCTGATCTGAAAGACATTAAAGTTTATGGAAGGAGTCTCCAGTCCCAGTTCACGTCTTCAGGACAGAGTTTACACTTCTCTGTAAATCCAGTTGTACCATATTACTGAATCGAAAGAAATCAGTCCAAAACAAATCCATAAATTAAGACCTAATAAGACTAGACAAAAGTAATGGCACCCGTTACAAAGCAGGACAATGAGCTGAATGAACTGTATTGCTGGAAGATTTACAGCTGACACACACACACACACACACAAGCATATAGATTACTAAAAAAATATTCGATTGATAACTGAGCAGCATGTAGTACACAGAAGGTGTGTGTGTGTGTCAGAGAGAGAGATGACATGGCCATGAGCAGATGTGTGTGTGTGATATTGACAATAAATCAGTTGCAATAGAGCAGCCCGGTGCGTCGGGGGAACATTTGGTGGCAAAGCTTCAGCTTTGGATCACATTTTAGAAGCAAAAAAATAAATAACATAAAGCGTGCGGAGAACGTGCGGTGAGGAGACATCAGCCAGGTAAATGATTTTGGTTTTACCTGAAACAATATCTGAGCAAACACACGTAGCAGGAAAGATCCAGCAATCCAGACTCTACAGTGATACATAGCTAATAGATAAAGGTCTGTACAGATCCTTATTATTTATTCGATAGAAGAATAAAAAGCCCTGTGTATTAATAGCTGCTTTTTGTCCTTTTGACCACAAGGCACCACTAATGTGCACCGTGTTTCATTTTCAATATAGATAACGGAAAATCCTCGGAAACCTTTATTTCACCCTGAGACAGGGCCGGGAAGGGGGAATGCAAACACATCCATCCTCAAATAAAAACAACAACAGCATCATCAATTTGAGCTCTAAATGCACACTAATAAAGTCATATTTCAGGCGAAATAAATGACCTTCTATATAAAGAAAAAAGTTGTAGGAGAATAAAGAACAAGCCTAAGAAAACAGGAGAAATAATTATCAGACCATGATAGGAGAAAACACAACCAGAATATATACACTGCAAGGCCAAAAGTTTGTGGACACCTGACCATCACATCTATAAACAGCTCTTCCCCAAAATTCTTTCTCTAACCCTAACCCCTAACCTTAACCCTAATCCACAAAGTTGGAAGGACACAATTGTCCAGAATGTCTTTCTCTGCACTGTTCCAGCAGATCCATTAAGACATGGTATAGAGGTTAAGATTGGAACTTTGACTCAACTCAACGCTCAACAATATCACGTCATCACAAATCCCCACAGCCACAATCCAACATCCATTTCCTAGAAGAGAGGATGGTCAGGGGTGCACATACTTTTGCCCATGCAGCGTCGTTCTCAAAAGCAATACCCTGATGGTGATCTATATGATCAAGGTTATATAGTACATTATAAAGAGACCAGATCCCTGAGGAATCCGTGTGCAGATATCATCGCTTATCTGTTTAATCCACTTCTTAGCCGATCAAAGTTTTGAGCGAGTTGTCAAAACTAAGATAGACTACTGAGCATACGGCAGAATATCCATTTCCATCTGGCAAGCTGCGTGTGATCCATCAGTGTGGATCTGCGGGGGCAGAGTGTGAGAGACATCCCATTAGTCTTGGTGTCAGACGTCCATATTCTCATTGGGAGTGGTGGTGTTATGGATATGTGCGATGACAGGCCTAACAAAGCGGCTGATGAACGGATTTCGTCCTGCTCAGCTGCCAGGTTTGGTGCGCCATTTTGTTCTGGAGCAAGATTCAATTTTATGGTAAAACAAGGAGCTTTTCTATAGGAGCGGTGATGTAACAGTCAAGTAGAAGCATCTAGACTCTTGTTAAGGTTTTGTCTGCGAAGACGAGCAGTTCAGATGCCTCCAGCGAGTCAGGGTTGGGTTTCGAATATCACATGGGTTCTTGAACAAATGCACAGGTTGGTCATGCACTCATGTAAGCTGGATGTGAAACACTTTAATCATACTACCGTTATCTCTGATTCATACATTTTTCTTTGCCTCTTTTACCTCCACAGCTCCTGCTTACCTTTCAAACCCTTCGTTTCTTTTATGTTTTGTTCCCTCATCATGGGAAGTGTACTGCCTGTTCTAATAAAATTCACAGGCTGGGAAATGACTGACATGCCTGTTTGGTCATGTGACGCTTCATTCAGCATCCTCTATGCAAGACGAATCGCTGAGGTGCTGACCGTATCTGACCTCGGACTTGACCCAGTTTGACTAATCAGAAATTTTCTCAAGGATTTTGACTGACTGACCTTGCTAAATGTCAATATGCTGTGCTGTTGCTATCCACCGCCTCATTAACACATGATTTGCTATTGCCTCGTTCTACCTGGTCATGCAGCATTCATATGAGTGCTAATGAGTCCTCTGACCACTAACTGCTAGAGTAATAATAAGCTGTGACCAGTAACGTTAGTCTCTTAAGCCTTAATGGGTTTTTTTTTTTAGTTTTTCTTGGATTATGTGAATTCTCCTGTTTTGGTTTCTTAGCTTCGTCCTTCCTTCCTTCCTTCCTTTCATCCTTCCTTCCTTCCTTCCTTCCTCACACCTGTCTCTTGCTTGTTCTTACTCATATCTGACACTATTTCAGTATCATAATGTATACAGAGTGTCTCTGCTCTTGTCACCGAGAACAGATCCTTACACCGGAGGTTTTGTTAGCAGAAATGCAGCATATATAGCTGTGTGTGTGTGTGTGGGCAGTATGGGTAACTGTGTAGATAACAGTGGACAGCACTCTTAAATCACACTGTCACATTACCATGCAGCTACACGAGGACATTTGACCCGCTGGACCCCACAATGCAGTAACTCACTCCAGATATTGCAAACGTTGCCCTAGAGCTCAGTTTCTGCTAAACGTTTTTTTTTTTTTTTTTTCTGGAAAGACTTTTTCAAGCTTAATTGTTGTCATGTTGAAAATATGTATTAAAGGGGTTCTTATTATATTCAGCTCTGATCTCTAACACCATTTAAGACTGTAATTATGGTGTAATAATGTTTGTTACACAATCAGGAGCTGGCAACCCGGCAGTTTTTTTATTCCTCATATGATGTAAAATGTGTAATGTGTTTCAACAGAGCTGCATAGAAATCATGCTAAACCTTGTGAAGAAGTCAGCGTTAGTGACCCTGCTGGAGTCATGGTTGGGTTAAGGGTTAAGGTTTAGGATTAAGGGTGAAATGGTGGTTAAATTTGGAATGAGGATTAGAATTAGGGATTAGGGTTAGGATAATGGCATTGGAAGTGGCTTGGATTTGATTTGGGTTGGGGAGTTGTGGTTGCAATTTAAGTGGGACTTTGGGTTGAACCAGGGGCTAAGGGTTAGGGTTTAAGATTAAGGGGGAAATGGTGGTTATATTTGGACTGAGAAATAGAATTAGATCAGGAATAAGGCTTGGGGTATAGTATTAGAATTGGGTTAAATTTGATTTGGGTTTGGGAGTCTGAATTGGAATTTTAGTGGGAATTATGGGTTATAGGTTAAGGTCGGTGTTGGGGTTTATAATTAGGGTGGAAGTGATAGGTTAGATTTTGTTCAGAGATTCGCTTTAGGATTTGGAATAAACATTTTGGTTATGGTTCATGATTAGGATTAAAGTGGAGATTGGGTTTGCAGTAGGACCTTGAGGACCTTCCTGATCCATTCCGATATGCTCCTCTGCTTTCTTCACCTGAGAATCACTTACAGCTGCTCCAGATGGGCCCCTTGTGGATAATTTGGTACCGCATGGATAACTCGGCCCTAAAGATAGCTGTGGATTGTTACACTTGGAGAGCCTAAAAATTGCACTTATTGTAAACACTCAAGGCTCCTTTATTATTTAGTAGATAACTTCATTTGGATAATATAGACTTAAAGCTAAACACTCTAATCTAAATCTAAATCTAAAATGTCTGTGATGCTCATACTGAGGATCCTTTTAACACACACAGTCCTGTTTAACTTGAAGGATGCAATTGTGGATGAGTAATGACTCGTGATTGCACTGTCTGGTGTTACCTAGAAGAGGCTGACTTCACTGTTAAGTCTGGTTCCTCTCAAGATGTCATCTCAGGGCATTTCCCCTGCCACTCTCAGTACTGGCTTGCTCACTGGGGATCTAAACCTGTGCCCATGGTTATAAAGCAGAATGTGGGGATCAAATGAGATTAAGGTTAGGGTTAAAGATATGGTTGGAGTGGATGTTAGGGTTGGAATTTGGGTTTAGGCTTAAGCTTGGAGTAAGGGGTTAGGGTTGAGTGAGGTGGTAGGCTTAGTGTTGGAGTGAGGGGTTAGTATTAGGCTTGGAGTTAGGGGTAAGTGGTAAGGGTTATTGTAAATGGTGGAGATTGTAAACGGTTAAGCTTTGGGACATATGATTAAGTTTATAGTTGGAGGGGGGTTAGGCTTGGTGATGAAACAGAATTAGGTTTATAGTTGAAGTGGGGGGTTAAGTTTTAGGATGGAGACAGGATTAAGTTTATAGTGGGGGGGTTGGGCTTTGGGATGAGAGAGGATCAGGTTTATAGTTGGATTTGGGGGTTAGACTTTAGGGTGGAGACAGGATTAGGTTTAAAGTTGTAATTGGGGGTTAAGTTTTGGGATGGAGACAGGATTAGGTTTAAAGTTGGAGTCAGTGGTTAAGTTTTAGGATGGAGACAGGGTTAGGTTTATAGTAGGGGGGTTGGGCTTTAGGATGAGACAGGATCTGGTTTATAGATGGACTTGGGGGTTAAGTTTTAGGACGGAGACAGGGTTAGGTTTAAAGTTGTAGTTGGGGGTTAGGTTTTGTGATGGAGACAGGATTAGGTTTAAAGTTGGAGTTTGTGGTTAGGTTTTGTGATGGAGACAGGATTAGGTTTAAAGTTGGAGTTGGGGGTTAGGTTTTGGGATGGAGACAGGATTAGGTTTAAAGTTGGAGTTGGGGGTTAGGTTTTGTGATGGAGACAGGATTAGGTTTAAAGTTGGAGTTGGGGGTTAGGTTTTGGGATGGAGACAGTCTTAGGTTTAAAGTTGGAGTTTGTGGTTAGGTTTTGTGATGGAGACAGGATTAGGTTTAAAGTTGGAGTTGGGGGTTAGGTTTTGGGATGGAGACAGGATTAGGTTTAAAGTTGGAGTTGGGGGTTAGGTTTTGGGATGGAGACAGGATTAGGTTTAAAGATGGAGTTGGGGGTTAGGTTTTGGGATGGAGACAGTCTTAGGTTTAAAGTTGGAGTTGGGGGTTAGGTTTTGGGATGGAGACAGGATTAGGTTTAAAGTTGGAGTTGGGGGTTAGGTTTTGGGATGGAGACAGGATTAGGTTTATAGTTGGAGGGGGATTAAGTTTTAGGTTGGAGACAGGATTAGTTTTAAAGCTGGAGTGGGGATAAGTTTTGGGATGAGACAGGATTAGGTTTAAAGTTGATATACTGTAGATTAGGTCAATAGAACACTAAATGAACCAAACCAGTCCTTTAAATAGATCTGTAGAAATGATCCAAACCTTAATGTAAGAGGACGTTTAGGATGTTACACTCTCACTGCTTTTAGAGAATGATGTCTGGGACTCTTCCTCCTCTTGGTCTAATTGAATCAGGCCAATTTCCCAATGTGCTGAAGAGTGCACCTGCATGTCATACAATATAACATGACAAATGTAATTAGGGTATAATTAGATCAACTGACTGTTTGTCTGGAATTAATCTGGCTAAATACACACACAGAGCACCATTAGAGGCCAGCTGAAAAGAAGACACAACAAACAGGCCACAGAGAGGCTATGGGCTTAGAAACCCACTCAGTCTTAATGGATGCTCTCACTCATCCTCTCATCCATTCAATGTGTGACTTAGCAATTATAATGATGCTTGGACATCAAATAAACAGAGCTACCGGTTTATTAGGTTATCTTATATTAGCTTGTAATGACACAAATTGGCAATTTTATCAGTTACATCCATTATATAGGCCACTTTGTTAGTATGCAATTATGTGTTGTTGGGGAGGGTTTAGGGCTGTTTTTAGAGTTGGACTTGGGGTTATAGGGTTAGCCCTAGGGTTGGACTTGGGGTTTTAGGTTTAGATTTAAGGTTGGATTTAGGGTTAGACTTAAGGTTGGACCTAGTTTTTTAGGGTTAAATGTAGGGTTGAACTTGGGGTTTTAGGGTTATACTTAAGGTTGCGCTTGGGTTAGGGTTAGATGTATGGTTGGACTTGGGGTTTTAGGGTTATACTTAAGGTTGCACTTGGGTTAGGGTTAGATGTATGGTTGGACTTGGGGTTTTAGGGTTATACTTAAGGTTGCACTTGGGTTAGGGTTAGATGTATGGTTGGACTTGGGGTTTTAGGGTTAGATGTAGGGTTGAACTTAGGGTTTTAGGGTTATACTTAGGGTTGGACTAGGGGTTGAAGGGTTGGACTTGGGGTTTTAGGGTTAGATTTAGGGTTAAACCTGGGGGTTTAGGGTTACACTTAGGGTTGGACTTGGGGTTGTTGCGTTAGATTTAGGGTTGGACTTAGGGTTGTAGGATTAGACTTGTGGTTTTAAGGTTAGATGCAGGATGGATTTAGGGTTTTATGGGTTATACTTAGGGTTGGACTTTAGTTTTAGGGTTAGATGTATGGTTGGATTTGGGGTTTTAGGGTTGGACTTGGGGTTTTAGGGTTAAATGTAGGGCTGGACGGTGGGTTGTAGGGATGGACTTTGGGTTTTAGGGTTGGATTTGAGGTTTTAGAGTTAGCTGTATGGTTGGATTTGGGGTTTTAAGGTTCGATTTAGCGTTGGACTTGGGATTTTAGGACATGTTTTAATTGTGTTGGCATCGGAGGTGCTGATGTCTGCTGCTTATTAACGCAGTAAAGAAACTTGCTGAGAATTATTCATTTCAATAAACTTTCTCATGACTTTTTATGAGGTGTTAATTTGCCATTAAACATTGCTACTGTACATCAGGTCTACCACCCACATGCTCAGTTGGATTGCTTTTCCTTTGATGAATGAAAGTACAAGCAGGGGATTGGGGTGGGGTGGGGGGGTCCAATACTTTGTGCAGAGCAACAGATGGGCTATAGATGGTAATTCCACACCTTACTTATTCATAAAGGATAAGTAAGAGTAGATAAGTGCTGGAAGTACTGGGTGGGCGATATGTCTTTTTTTTTATGCGTGTCATTCGTTTTGTTAATTGAGGCTTTAAAAGTTTATTACCCCAGCCTTGCTCGCCGGTTTCTCTTCCTCGTTTCTCCTCCCCGAGTTTATAACCCCGTCCTTGCCACTGATTATGTGGGTGATGGGACTAATACGTTTTCCCATAACGGGTTTTACGCCTAGGTTTTATGAAAGTGATTTGTTGCGGTGTCAAATTGTGATAGCGGTTTGTATGAGTTTTACACCCCAGCGCTTCTTTATTCTGATTGGTCAGAAGTTTGCTGTACCAGGAGATATGGAAACATGCAGCTTGTTAATTAATTGATCGAGGAAGTGTTTTTCATTTAGCATTAGAATTTAACATTTTTTTAAGGTTCGGTTTTAGAGGTTTGTTTCGGTCAGTTATATAGAGCGATATAGAGAAAGAAAAAATGACGTATATATGACGTTATTTTAACATACGTTGATTTATTACTTTAGAGAAATATAAAGATTAGTGAATATCAGTTATTGTTATGCTCTGTGCAAGTGTGTTAAATGTAATTCAGCATTAAAAACCCTTTCTACACACCCATCTTTGGATTTATTCTAATCTCCGATTTGTTCGTATTTAGCCTATTTTTAGCAACAATTACAGTAAGCCTTCCGTAAAAAAAAGAAGAAGAAAAAGCCGGGCTCGGTAATCGTCAGCTGCGGCCCTTCATTAACCTCAGGATATTCAGCTGCTCTGTATTCTTCCTCCGGTGCTGTGTGATGATGGAAGACCTGTAGTTGATCAGGGTGAAAAAACTGAAAAGAGGAAAAGCCTGCTCGTAATGCATTTCAAAATGCTCCATCATTTGTATTTTTTTTTTCAGCGGTTACTCAGCGCGCTCTGGAGGAGGCATTACTAAAAAGGTCATGTGAGGAGAATTACAAACGCTGAAATGATTCTCACCTTCTGCAAGTTCATGCTTTTTCTCCAGCCGTATATATATATATATATCACTTATTCATCCTGGAACTCAGAATATTAAATATTACCTTTTTGGCACTCTGTCCTTTTTCCTCTGGCGTGAACGTTAAGATAATAACAGCTCAGCCGAGAACCTTTTTATTTTTTAATTTCTCCAATTTGCTCCCATGATTGCTTTTTATTTTAATTTTATATTCTAGAAAAAAATCATTCCATCATCAGGAAATTTACTCTGAGCTATTAGGTTGGTCTCATATATAAAAACCATGGAACAGGTTCATTTAGATGCTTGAGAATGCTAACATATAAAATAGACTTCAACTAAAATTGAGAATTTAAACTTTTTAAATATTTTTCCATTGATAGCTTTGGCTTTTGAAATTTTAACTAAAATTTTAATTTTCAAAAGCACTTTTCCCAACACAAACATTTACACTTGTCTGTAACTCCTCCTGAGGTGTGGGCGGAGCTTCGGTTCATCAGTATGAACTTGCATACCCTTGTAGTTACCATGGCGATAAAAATGTGCGTGCGTTCGTGTTGCATTAGGTTTTAGTCCTGTGCCCTTCCCCCCGTCCTGTCATTTCCTTACTACCTGTTTGTAGACACCTGCTTCATGTTAGTTCTCAAGTTAATTTCCTAGCGGGATTTTTTGCATTCGCATTTCCTGTGTTTCTGGGAGTACATACTTTTGTCTGTAGTTCTTGTGTGAAAGAGAAGAGGGAAAAAAAGACAAAAGAAAGAGAGAGAGAAAGAGAGAGAGAGAATACCAGCTTTTTCTTGAAATTCCATTGTCCTCCGTTTGTAAGATTCCAGTCGATGTTTATTGCATCAGTTTCATAATAATATCGATCGAAACAGCAGGCAAGCTGACATTTTGAGAATCGGATCAGAAAACAATAAAACTCTAAAAATAGGCCAGAATCAGGTTTCAGAACAAACGTGCTCGAAATGACAGCATGTGTTACCGGTCACTTCTGGCCTCAGTGATGTGAAGAATTAGAGATAAATATCCAGGCAGTGAGGGAAGGTTTGGGTGATAAAACCAACTCATATCAGCTTCATCCCGGATCCCTGCTGTTGATTCTTTATTCTCCGACAGCAGCAGTGTTTTGTAACGTAATTATCAAGCGGTATGAAGTGAAATAAAAAAGAAACTACGTGTTTTAAATAGCGGACATGAAGATAATAAAAGTGGCGAGGACAGACCTTGGCAAATTAGCGTGCAATCAGAGTTTTATACGCAATCAGAAATGCGAACGTCCCCGTTTTCATATTCACCTATTCACAGAAATACAAATGAACCTAATTAACAAAATGGCCTGATAGACTATCTCACAACCGGTCATAAGGACATAATTATCCTTTTTTTTTCTCTTTTTGTTCCAGAGCTTTGCTCCCCCGAAATAGCACTGATTCATAATGTGCCCTTTTTCAAATCCAGAGAAGGACACAGTTCAGTGATCACAAAAGCGGCGGAGGTGGGATGGTAAGCGTTAGCCGCTAAAGCAATCACGCTGAACATTAAGTCTTAATATCCGAGTGTTTGTATGAGACAGATGAGCACAAATCGAGCTGTAGGCGTTACGGAATATAAGTCGCTCACGGACGTAATAAAGAATGTTGGGAACTCAATTTCCCAATTTGGCTGAAATCCATAAGATGGCAGTTCGAGGAGATAAAGATAATATTATAAGGTTAAGAGAACATGAAGGTGTGGGGATTTAGCTCGACACGCGTGAACGAGTCTCCGAGGAAAGAAACGTGCACAGGAAGGAATTCGAAATGTAAAGAGATAATGGCAAGATATCGTTTTATCCGCCGTCACGTTCTGACACGTCTTTCCATCCCTTCGCCCTTCCCCAAGTCCTTCCATCACAGCCAGGAGGATTTGGAGAATTTCTATAATTATAAACAGACAAAGAAGGTCTGATTGTGTGTGTTATAAATCAAGGCCATTGTGTTAAACTGTAACCTCAGCCGTTCTCCGTTCTGTTTACTTCTTATCCATTAAAACTGGTACAGATGTAAAAATCTCCTCACAGCATGTTGAGGCGCGGACTTTCAATGGCAGAGGTCATGCCTCTTGAATGCTTATTGGAATGATTGTATAGCACAGATAATAGTAAGCCACTTCTCCAGAAATCCAGCTAGGTAAAAAAGCTCTGACCTTTTTTCTTTTTTCTCTCCCTTTTCTGAAATCAGCGCTTTTAAAAACGGCTTCGCCCGCCTGAGAATGCGCCGTTCAAAAGGCATTGTGTTTCCTCGGGCACGGCTGAACAATGCCTCGCCGACAACAAAGCCAAGATAGCAGTTTAGTGAGCTGGATCGAGGGACGGAAACGACGAGAGCGGAAAGCTTCAAAGCCGTTCCGCGCTAAACAACTGCGAAATGGATTGAGTCGTCGCTTCTCATCGCTTCCCTCGAAACTGCTACTCCTTCTAAATGATTGGCAGCTCAGGCCCAGGACGCAAAGCTCGCTTCATATTACCCAAGGTTGAGAGGAATAAGAAAGCGCCGGCCGAACCCACATGATATATTTTGGGGGCGCTTTTGGTTGTGGAGCTCGGCAGGGAAAAGCGCCGCGCGAAGCACGGAGCCCGGCATATTATTTACTTTGAGCGTGGCTGTGGCTGTGGCTGTCAGAGTTCATTTCTCAACTGCTGTTTATTTCCGAGCCGTGAAGCCGAGAGGGCGTTCTGCTAGCGGCCATCTCCATCATTCTCACTCACGGAGAAGCATCAAATGCGGCCGTGTTGCTGCGGCAGGGTACAAACTTACAAAAGCAACCAAGCAATATGTTAGCAAACTCTATGACAAATCAGCACAGGAGTCAAAATATATCTCAATATTGTAATAGGAATTTCAAGTGACGCTTCGACTCTCCCGGACTGAAATCTACATCTACAGCACGGCTCCTTCATTGGGGATGACATGCCTCGACTCGTCTGGTGACTTTCATTTCACTGAACATGACTCGCTGTGCGTGCTGTGAATCCCAACAGTGTGATGTTTTTTTTTTTCTGCATTGACAGGATTACCTCGGGGTCGTACCTGAGCACCGGATGGTTCACCCTCATCTTAGCCATGGACATGTGCAAGGAGATCCGCGTGTACGGGATGATCAATGACACCTACTGCAAGTGAGTTTCATATTTAACCTTCGCTTAAACCTACACTAGAAACTCATCACTGTGTAAACAAAGATACTCAGATGAGATGCAGCCGAGGACCCGTTCAACCGTGCAATAAATTCCATGAAGCTTCGTGCCACAAATTGGTTTTAGGAACAAGATCCAACTCATCAAATAACATTTCAGGATCTACAGTAATATTTGGCCAATTGATTAGCTTTTATTTCTTACATTTCCACCAAAAGTTGAGATTAAAGTCCAAAATGGTATAAAAGTTGACGTCCAAGTTGACATTTCTTGTAGTTGGAGTTACTGACCTTTAGATTAAAGGCACTCAAATCTGAGAAATTTTAAAAAATCATAGACCCCCTGGTCTGGGCCGGTTGGGAACAACTGGACTAGACCACCGCCTTTAAGTATTTAATTGAGAAAAATTGGTCCTTTTGCAGGGTTAGGGTTCAAGTTCAAAGAGAATCATGGCTAACTGAGAGATGCCTCTGTTTCAGGCAAACTTCACCCATGCAGTTTGCATGGAAATACGAGCAGAGCTTGAGTCCGTAGTCAGGTGTGCTTAACTCATGACATGCCAAGACTACATGAACTGAAGACTAAACCCCACTAAAGCGAACAGAGAGTCATGCTCTGTGATGTGGCTCATTCCCAAAATGAGACCCGATCCTAGAACTTTCCATTTGTGCTTCATGAATCTCTGATTTTCATAAAGATACTTGACTTTACATGAAGGTACCATTGACACAGATAATAAAGCAACACTGAGCAAATATTTATTCTCTAAAAATCCAGTAAGAGCAGGCTTTATTTTCTACACTGTTAGCACATAGCGCGTTCCCCAGTCGGCCATTTCGGAGGAGTTATATTTCCTGCTCTGTTTTTTTTCCCTGCTCCTACATCTGTTTACTGCCATATGCTGTATATATAATGCCAAAGTCTCTGACCTAGTTATGTCTAGCGATATAAAATCAATCTTATTTTACCGTCATATTACCGCTGATTTAACAAGCTGTCTTGCTTCATCCGACCCCGTTAGTCAGCAGCGAGGCTTCAGAATTCCCAGTCCGGTTGTCTTGTTGTTCTCTGCAAACTACTCAAGGTCTGAATAGCCTTAAAGGCGATGTGCTTAGTACTGTATATATGCAATTAGCCATCTATTATGCATTTTCCACCTGCTCCAAAACAAGGAGCCAATTTCGGTTTATAGCTAATCTCATCTGGGCTGCAAAGTGGAGGAACAGCGGTCCGCTGAGGAGCCATTTCCATTTTCTTGTGAGACAGCGCCGGAGGAAGGCATCTGTTTTAAAATGATCTGCTCAGCTGTCGTAGCAATTGACCCCAAATGGTTTTACCGTAATTGAAATCCAACAGGTGCTCCAGGGTGGTGCAGGGGAGTGAGATTGAAATCATTTATAACTTTGCACAACCTGGCATGCTTGCCAAGGTGAACCAAAAAAAAGAGAAGCAGAACTCTGACAGAACAGTCAGAGTGTACCATAACTCTACTCTAAGGCGTTATACCAGTAACAGTGTTCAAGCTGCACAGAAACTTTTCTCACTTCAAACAATATTTTTAGACCTGATAAAATTTTGAGAATCTGGGTTCTCTTCCTTGGTGGCTGTGTTCTTAGCTACCTGGAAAGCTTCACATCTCACATCTCGATCCTGAGTCGAGGTTACAGTCTGTCTGGTGTTCCATATGTTCTCCTTATATCTGTGTGGGCTCTCCTATTTCTGCCTAAACTCTTTAGGATTAGTGCATTGGCAACTTCCTCTAGGTGTGATGTACTTGCGTCCAGTGCAGGGTGCACACATGCCTCGCATCAAGTGTGCACCGTTGACCCTGATCAGGATAAATTTCTCGTTTCTGCTGGAACTTCTACCTTTTATATCTGGGAGTGGAATCTTTGCGGTTTTTTTTGGTTCTCTTAAAGCAGGGGTGTTCAGTCGTATCTGCAAAGGGCCGGTGTGGGTGCGGGTTTTCATTCCACCTGAGCAGAAGCCACACCTGAGTCTATAGAAATGATCAGTTGATTAAACAAGTGGCTTCTGCCTGATTGGAATGAAAGCCTGCACACACCCCGGCCTTTTATGGATAAGACTGGACACCCCTGCCTTAAAGGTTTCAACAATCACAATCTTTTCTGTTTCCATTCTTTCTCTCAGATCTGAAGGCTACAGGAAGGTGCCGTATCACTACTACGAAGCCGGAAGCCGTGACGAGTGTGCAGAGTACATCCTGCATGAGAGTGCCCCTTATGGCGGCCACCGCTTCATAACAGAGAAGACCGTTTTTGCCAAATGGGCCAAGAAACACCCTATCAAGTTTTTCCACCCTGAATGGCAGCTGTCATGACCAAAGCAGGCCTACGGTTTGTCTTGAGCACTGAGGCCTGATTGGTCCAAAAACACTATGTCTTAATGCACAAATGAACAAGTGGCCATGAGCAGGCCAGAACCTGTCCTGATTACACGCTGATTACAGTGTGGATCTGAAGGGTTATAATAGGAAGGAAGAGAGACTTGTTCTGATGTTTGGGACACTGCATGTTTTTATGAACAACAGGACAATTCCATAGCTGAAGTAACAAACCACATCACAACGTTAATGTGCACGTGTGTAAGGAATCAATGTAGCCAGAGACAAAGGGCCATATTTACTAAAGTTTTAGCTTTTTATTTATTGCACAGGGGTTCTTAAGTACCAGTCTGTTTTGAAGCAGTCACTACTCCCAACCCCTTCATAAAGGCAACTCAGTTTATGTTACCCCTGGACAGTCATCGTACTCCGCTGTGGTACGACAGATGAGCTTGTTCAGCAGTTCATCAAGATAATCAGCAACAGTTTATCAGGCCTGGACGTGGTGCCATTAACAGACCTCACATACATCCATCAAAACCATTGCGGTATTCACTCTGATGCCCCCCCCAGGAACCACCATGCAGTCCTGAGGTTAGGAACCTCTGATTTATAGAAATATCCCTTCTAGAGGGTTATTGTAATTAAACGATTTATTCAGGTCTATAAACGCAATTTGCCTCCCCCCCAGCATACTGGGGACCAGCAACCAATCAGCTTTACTCTTTGAGTTTCTTCAGAAACGGTTCCTAAAGGCTTCCTTAATAGTGCTTTGGACAGAAAACAGAACCCTTAGATTTCCCACAGACAAATGAAGATCCCTGAAGGTATTCCTACAGTCTATTTACTCCTCAACACCTAAACAGGTTCCTCATTCTGATCCACCTGGGGGAACCTGTGCAAAGTCTATTGTCCCTACTTCAGAGCTTTTGCTTTGGAGAACAGGTTGAGATCCCTGACAGAAAGCTGAATGGTTAGAAGGTCTTGTTATACAAATCACATATTTTTTTAAAACAGTAACACACCTGTTGATGTTATGCAGGATAAATCAGAAGCTTACGTTTTGCTACACAGGATGTGCTTGCATAGTCTCGTCAGCCACGCCAACCTGCGCAAGTAGCAGCTGTTATTTAACTCTTTTCTTAGTTAATATGGCCCAAAGGATCACTCGTCATAGGACGACTTACACTTAGGGGGCAGTACGAAGGTAGTGAGTGGAATGTTTACGTAACTGGGTGTGTATGTTACTTATTTTGCTGAACTTCTTGGAGGTAAAAAAAGAAGAAAAAGACAAACCCTGATGAGGAACCTCATGATAAAATAACTCGCAGCTTTTTTTGTGTGTTTTCCTAAGAATTTACATACATACGAGCCCTAATGATCAAACTGAGCAGGATTCCTCCTGGTATTAGCCTGCCAGGTTTTAAGCTAAGTGTTAGTTCAGCATTTGCATAGAAGAATTATTAATAAGTTCACATCTGTGCTGTGAAACGAGAGACGGGAAAGAAAACGTGGGCAGTTACTCGTGTTAAAAAACGTGAACGAGGACGCTTTCATCTGCCGCCGCTAGCGAGGAAGTGCCTCGTCATGAGGGTCAAGTCACTGATAGATAGCTGAGTAGGAAAGTTTCCTTTTTTTTCTTCAATTCATTTATTATTGGCACCCAGATAAAAATCATCTAGTCACATGTTTTTTTTTTCCCCATCTTATCAGCCTGTTCTCATCAAATCCACCACAAGTTTTTTTATTTTCCTCACAGTCTCACCATGACTCAACAATGCCTGCACGAGGGTGGAACAGCGCTAATTGAAATACTGGATTGAAGCTGGAATGAAAACAACAAGTGCGAAGGATGGATGTTTTCTCTCTCGCGTTACTGCTTGTTTGTCTGAGCTAAAAGGCAAAGCAGGAAATTCGATTTCTTTATGTCATGATCGTTATCATAATGAAATTTTTACAACGTTCGCTCAGGCTTGTTCTGTAAATCTGTTTTCTTTACTACTGATCTGTTTCGGATTGAAAATGAACAAAGCGACGGCAGAAAAAAAAAACGTCTCCTGAAGATATTTGCTGCTTAATAACCAGAGTGAAACTGAAGTGTGCCGAAGTTCAGCTTTTAAAACGTTCCTCATCTGACATTCCTCACCAAATACAGATCAAACACAATTTGATCAGCTCCACCTACCACACAGGACACTCTGTAGGTCTCTAATTACTGCCTGTAGCCCATCTGTTGCTGCACACAATGTTTTGGCCCCCTTCTAACCTGTCTATCGGTGGAAAGGGAACACCGCAGGAACAGATGTTATTTGGTTGGTGGTTCATTCTCAGCACAGCAGTGTGTGTGTGTGTGTGTGTGTGTGACCATCTAAAGCTGTTGGATGTTGGATTGCTCAGCACCTCCACAAACCATGGCCAGAAACCGACACCGATGAAGACTCTAGTCAAACTGTAGGACTGTTTTATTCGGCTCGAGTTCTGTCTAATCCCACCCACTCTCAGTGGAATTCTACCTAATCCCTCCTACTGCCTTAGGAATTTTATCCATCACACCAGTTTCATAGGAATTCTGACCAATTTCACCTACTCCCAAAGGCATTCGATTGAATCCTCCCTACACCCACAGGAATTCTGTCTGTCTCCTCCATTTCCATAGGAATTCTGAAACTCATAAAGAATTTGAACCCATCTCACATCCTCCTATAGGAATTCTGACTAATCCCACCCAGTCCAGTAAGGAATACTACCTAATCCTTTCCACTCCCAAAGGAACCCTGACCAATCCTGATGGAATTCTTGACCAATCCCACTGTCATTATTCTTAGTGTTTACCTGCCAGTCCTTGTATTTCCCAAATCTAAATAAATTACACCACCATGACCGTGACCAGAATAAAGCATGTGTTGAAGATGAATGAATGAATGAAGTGATGGATGGATGGATGGATGAATGAATGAATGAACAAATGGATGGATGGATGAGTAGATGGATGAACGAACGGATGAATGGATAGATGGATGGATGGATGAATGAATGGATGGATGGATGAACAAATAGATGGATAAATGAATGGATGGATGGATGAATGAATGAACATATGGATGAATGGATGTATGAATAAATAGGTGGATGGATGGATGGATGAACGAATGAATGAATAAATGGATGGATGAATGAATGAATGAATGAACGGACGGACAGTCAAATGAACGAAATAAAGAACAAACGAACGCACTGCTTGCAGCATGCTCCTATATTGATGAACGTGGCATTTCCTCGTCCCATGAGTTCCATATCTGACCTCACCACACACTGCAGCCTGCGTGGGGAGGAAGTAATGAATAGTAGTAATTAATCATAAAAAAAACCACATTTATCATATCACTTTTCATTTCATTTCTTTTCATTTGTGCGTGTTAGTAAAACTCGCCCAGGTAAGACCATTAACACCCCGCGTGCACGGAGGACATGCAGGTCAGTAAGGTAGGAGTGAAGACTCGCGGATGAAGCAGACATGAAGCACTGCTCCTTCACCCTCGGCTGCAGTTCTGTAGTAGTCTCTGATATTCAGGTCACAGGTTGTGAGTTTCTCTCAGAAATCTCTTTCATGTTTACCCACGATGCCTTTTAACAACATCACAGGGTGTGTACAGTCCATACACCCAGAGTCTGTGTGTGTGTGTGTGTGTGTGTGTGTGTGAACGTTCACGCAACTCCCTGGTTTTAATCTCATTATCTCAAGTGCTTTTAATGTACGTTTGAAGTTTGTGTTTCGAAACGCTTTCATCGAGTGTCCATCAGTTTTATTTCCCAAACACTGGGACGTGATTAGAACTAGAATTCAACTGCTAATACACCCAAATGCTAACAGTTAATAAAATAGTTCAAGTTTAAAACCTTAACTAATGCTGATTTTATGTAATTTTTTTTTTTTTTTGGCATTTTTTTTAATTAATTGTTTTATTTAAACCCGATTTTTGTCTAAATGTAACATTTTGTTGACATTTTCCAGCAGTTCAAGTTAATAAAAATCACAGAAAATTATTATTTATTTAGTTTTTTATAATTCATTTTGAAATTTTGTGAAAATTGAATACTTATTAGATTTAGAATCCAGAAATCTTTTTGTTTTAATTAAAAAAAAAAAAAACCTTCCGATTTCTATTCTTTAACTAGTTTCTTTTTGATATATTAAAATAAATTCTGGGCTTAAAAAAAAATAATTTTTAATTATTTTTAAGGAAAATCTTGTCCTTACTTATAAATAGAGCTACTTCAATCTCTTCATATTTAAATTTCAACTCATGAAGTTTGAAATATTAGAGTAAATTCTGGTCAAAAAAGAAATAAATAAAAATCCAGCATGTGGGGCACAGTGTGTTTTATTTTGCTTCATGCGGACATATTAACGATCACACGTGTTTAGGGATTGGTTTCTATAGTAACACTAGAGGTAAAAATTAGAAAAACACTTTGTTGTGATAAACCTTTCGGCTTCTTCGCTGTTCACCTATATTTGCATTTCTAAATCAATTGCGTTGTATTTCTTCAATATTTTGTGTTTTCATTATGTGTGTGTGTGTGTGTTTGTGTGTGTGTATGTGTTTGTGTGTGTGTGTGTGTTTTCTGCAAAGAAATCCTCAAATCTGTCTGTGTGTGATTTAAATCTGTCAGAAAGAATAAACTGATCCACTGATTGTTTGGTTGTTTGTCCTGATTTTTCCCTTTTCTGATCTTTCTTCATTAGCATTACAATAAAACTGAGGGGGGAAAAAATTAATAGTAAAAGTCATATCGCTTTTCAGTTAATTCCAGACGTTTTCCCCCCTGAATATTTATTTCTTCTTATTTTTCATCACAAAGTTTACTACAGTAATAGTCCTAAAATTAAAACTTTTTTTTTTCCATTATGTTTTATGACACTAAAACCATTTATCAAGGTCCTTAATAATTTATTTTTAATTTTTTAAAATTAATTTTTATTTAATTATTTTTTTTTTTTTAGGCTAGTCTTCAATTTCATCTTCCACAAATCTAATCCCTGTGCATCCGTTTACACGCCTAATAGAATCTAAATCAGTAAAAGACGTTCCTATAAGTCATTGTCATCTACAGCTTCTACAGTGTTAATGCGATGCTAACGAACAGACGGAGCTACCGTATGCCATATTTTTCACCTGTTGGCGAAATGACTTCTGTTTCTGAGCGTGGAATGACGTCTGGAAAACGCTATCCACCCTCTTCCGCATACACCAGCTCCCAGACGGCTGTTCTGGCAGTGATTGACAGGGAACAGTGTAAAAGTGTAAGCCCCTCCCTCTGACATGAACTTGCGGGAGCTCTTTTCACATCCAATACAGCAGATAGAAACCTTTATCATTAACATTTAGCCAAAATGCTACGTCATGCTCTCGTTTTTAATGAAGCGCATCATCCACACCATCGAAGATGTTTCTTCTAAAACAAACCACAGCGTGTCAGGACGAGCGCATTATTAACACAACCCTGCTTTTTTCCATTATTACAGCGAATGTTGGTCCAGCGTTGTGCTATAAACGTCAAATAAACATTCAGTTCACACCCGTTATCTCGCCCTGATGTAACCCCTTCACCACACCCGCAGCCACAGCTGCCTTGCATTACTCAGTCTAGTGATTTCCAGCTTTTTTGGCACGGAACCCGAGCATATTTCCCACCAGCTCGCGATCAATGTGCTCTGTTGTGTTTGCTCAGAATCTGATGCGGGATGAAAAGCTCTTCTGTTTGCCCCCCCACACTCGGAAAGTGGTTTCAACCTGTTTGTCTGTTTCAAGGCTAAAGCCATTTTTTTATTTATTCATTTATTTATTTGTTTATTCTCAGATCTGTGGGTTTCAGCCTTCACTAAAAAACCCTCAAACCCTGACCCTTTAATCTTTTAACACCTTATATAAACCTATTTCATTTAAATATCATATTATTACATCATAACACCTGAGAATGTCTTGTTTCACTTCATAGAAGGAGTCTCCGGTTTCAGCCGTGAAAGTTTTACGACTCAGGAATGTTTTTTTTCCCCCTCATTATCGTACTTATAACTTCAAGCGAACATTTCAACCTATTTCAGAATCCGGTTTAATTCTTGCACTGCTGCACACGAGGGTTATATCACATTTAGGAAAAAAAAAAAAAACTCAAGATTTCCTGCTACCACGAGTTAAATCCATCATGAAGTTTGCTGCTTTTGTTTTGCCCTGGAGCTACAAGGCTAATGTAGCTAAAAGGTAATGGAAGTTTATAGCCTCCAGTTTAGCATCGTCTAAGCGATCGCACACATTTTGATGGGATAATGGAAACACAGACAGAGAGAGAGAGAGAGAGAGAGAGAGACGGCCATTTTACCAGCACAAACCTCGTCCTTGACTGAACGCCAGCCGTTTTTTTTAATAGACGGAGAGAAGGCACTAAAAAGCAGAGCCGCGGGCTACGGCTTCCGTTTCAACCTTTAATGCAGAAAATATGGATTTCGAGTGAAGATTTAAGAGAGAACGTCGGCTGCTAATTTTAGAAACTCGGTCCTTATCTTTATAAGAACCTTCCTCCTGCAATCTCCATCGGAGCCGCTTGGAAGCCGTTTGAAGTCCGAGCACAAAGTTCCGCTCGGAATTTTAATAAGTCATAGCGGATTAATGTGTTTTTTATTTAATGAGTTATTAAGCGGGGGGGGGGGGTGAATATTTGGGGATCGTTCTTTCGGCGTCCTGAATGCTAAGAGAAATGATGAGAAATTGGAATTCTTGTTCGGAAAAAGGATCACATGTACCATACGTAAATATTCCGTATGTAAATACGCAAGCTCAGACTTCCCACTAGCTGTGATAGCTAACACTAACAGGCTAGTTTGTAGATCTGAGTGCTGCCTTAGCGAGAATTCTACAAACATGGATCATTTCTCTCTAACGATCTGTTCTTTATCGCTAAATGAGTTTAAAGTTTAAAGTTTGTCAGGGCTAGCAATAAAAATTCAAAGTAGAAAGCATTAGCGTCAGACGACTGCAAGAAGAACAAACTTGTGCTAGCTTCCTCCGCTATGCGTCTCACTTAGCAAAGGCCAGATGTCCGTGTCACGCTGGAGAACACTCCGCTTCTGTTGTTCTTTTTTAAGCAGAACTTTTTTTCTGGAAACTTTGTGTCTCTAGGAAGAGAAAAATGTGTTGAATGTGTGCGAGTGTGCAGAAAGCGATGCTGTGTGAGGAGAAGGGAGTCCCTGGTGGCACAGAACGCGCCTCAAACTCAATTCCAGCTCCATCATGCCTCAGGAAGCAATTTAATTAACGCGTCGCTCTGAGCACAGGACAATCATGGACTCTAAGCAAAATCTGGAGAGGAAAAAAAAAACAAAAAACGACTGGACACTGGTGTTGTGTTGCGGCTCAGAGTGACGGCTTGACAGGATGGACCAAGGATTGTTTGAGAAATTTCTATGTTTCAATGATTTAGATCTGATAGACAGAAAAATGAACTTTTCCATCATTTGTAACTTATTGTTTTTTTCCTCTTTGTGACCATTTTACCATGACAGAAAGAGAAAGGGGCAGATGTGGGGAAGTGGACGGGGCTTTGCAGGAGGTGTCGGCCAATATCTGAGAGAACGTTCCAGATTCATATGTGGCTTCTCTTTAAGTGATACTGAGTTATACTCAGAGTTTCCCAACAGATCTCGGGTCACGGCACCACTATGGTGCCACTTCCTGGATGGAATGCAAACTTACGAAGATAAAATGCGGTGTCTAGGCTACATCATGCTCATCCTCAGGTCCTGGTTGTCGCTCTGCTTGTTCTTCTTCACACCTCTGGAGTTTTTCTTCCTCTACCAGCTTGTTTCTAAGCTCTGCAAAAGGCAGGGGAATAAGCTGGAATTTCTTCCTTTTGCGGAAGAATCAAGGTCACTATGGTGTACGGTGATTAGATCCCTAACATCAGTTTACTTGATCTAATTCTTCCCAAACCTCTTTTCTCTCTTCTCTCTAATCTCTACTATGTTTCCTTCCACATTCACCCCTGCTATTTTGATAGCACGTCAGAACGATTTCCTGATATTTCGCCTTCAAACGAAAGGCTCGTTAACCTCTCGTGACAAGAGCGGATACGAATCGCTGCAATTACCGCTCAGTTCTCTCGGCTGAAGCGCGCGCCGATTCGCAGTCTACACTTTTAATTCCTGTTCAGCCTTAAAACACGTTTTGTGTAAAAAACGTTGAAGGCTCCGGCTCTTTGAAGTATTGAATTCTTGGCTTGATTTGGTGTGAAAAGCAAACCAAGCGAGTTGAAATGAGACTCCCGGAGAGGGACGACTATAGACGGGTCACCTGTTCAGAGCAACAACAAGATTAGCTCTTTTATTATCGAGGGAACTCGACTAATACCTTGGGTGCAAGGATCGAATGCATACTGGCTTCCTGTTTTAAAGATTTACAGTTATTTTGTGAGCTGAACCTGTGACATTACACAATCCGAGAGGTCGTCTCATACCTTCTGATGGGACAAAGCACTGACTCATAGATTCAGTGAGATTCAGCCAGTAAAAAATTAACATCGCTGATAAATCCCCAGGTCACGGCACCACTGGTGGCCATCGCTTCTTCTGCGTCTTCTCTCTTGATTGTCGTTGGCAGCGTCCTGCGTCTCGGTTTGGTGCCACGGCTAATTTGAGGCTGCTAATTCATAATTCGGCGCGAGTACAGGGACCTTGGCTGGGGATTTAGCCACCTGTTCGTCCTCTGTATAATTAGCGAGTACATCCAGTCCTCCTCGCTCATTACCCAGACGCTGATGACAAATGGGACAGAACCCTGATATTCACACATGCGTATCTGCTCCCTGCAGAATTTATGGCTCGGAGGAGGTGCGGCACGGCAACAGACGCCGGCGTGTCTTATTCCAAATTGGAAAACGAGGGATTTTTTTTTTCTGTTTGAAATACGTCAGGTTACACTTATTGATATCAGACGCCATTAAAGGAAGTGATTAGCATGGTTGTGTAAATATATCGGTGAACAGATCCGCGTTCCGCTGGCATGAAGACGTGGCCTCTGCATGCGATGATCATTTCTAATGGCTTCGTTAAAGACGTATACATTAGTGATTTTTTTTTTTTTTACCCCTAATGATCTCGGGCACTGGATATCCAGCAAATTAGAACAGGGGGGAAAAAATCTGACAGTGTTTCAGAAAGCACAACTCCAGCACTTTTCTTGCAGAGTTGGCAATGCTGAGGAACACTTTATTTTTTTTTTAAACAAGGCTTGATAATCCTTTATCGCACCGTGATTTCACAGAATGTGTAATGTCTTCTTCCAGCAGTTCTCTTAATAACACAAATCAGGATTATTGCTGCTTGGAAATCTCTCTCTACTGCAGTTTCTTTGATGAAATAAGATGATGGACTTCGATTCTTTTTTTTTTTTTTTAATACCCTTTTAAAAATAAGAACTTAAACTCTGCCTGGAACATAAAACTTGGAGACGTCGCATTTTAACATAGTTGATCTTACTTTATTGCCCCTGTAACCAGGCTTCAGCTCCGGAGCTTGTAGAAGAACGCCGGCTGGGATGAAAACTGGGTTCCTTAAGGGTTCCGTCCATGGTTTCACATGGAACCTGGTTTAAATGTTGAAACACATAGAGAGAAAGATTCCGATATCTGATGCCACAACCACAGGAGTGGGAGGAGCATACTCTCTTTCACCTGTCAATCACAGCGATCACGGGCGTCCGTGGGTTAATTCACGTTATAAGATTTTATCTTTACTGCATTTTATTATTTCATACTACAATAGATATCATAAATTGGACAATCGTTTTTTTCTCATTTTTTATCCGTCAGATTTCTCAAGACGGAAGCTGCAGAGAAATCTCTGGTGCTGCAATCTCACCAAAAAATCTCTCCTTACCTTCGATCTGATCCCCCCCTCCAAACACAGCCAGCGTCTCGACCCCCGAGCACTGATTCTCATCCAAAATCGTTGTGTCTATTATCTCCAGAGGAACGACTGACTGATCTTTTGAGGGGGGGGGAGTGGTGTAGATGAGATGGAATGCTCTGGAAAGAGGATAAACTATGAATGTACTCAAAAATCTAATAACGCTTCTTCTTTTCTCTCTTCACCTTCAGAATTTAAACGAGTTTTTTATTCCGAGTAACAGCACGTCAGATACACAAATACACCTCGCACCCAGATACAGGTGGAACCGTGTACTGTATGTGCAAAAGTTTGTACACCTTCAGCAGAATAGTAAAGGGTGTGTGTGTGTATGTGTGTGTGTGTGTGTGTATGTGTGTGGCTGCAGTGCAGAACATCGAACCCTTCTCTGTAGCGGATCTCCCGGAGTCATGCCTGCACCACGTGCATCGATACCTAAATGTTTTATTACGGACAAAGTGTCTCTTTACCATTAACTTTTCATTCCCTCCACACTCGCCTGACACGCTGCAGGAGCCACAATCCCCTCTGCTGCCTTCCCTCTTTCTTATATTTCACAGTGCAGAAAATACTGAGGGGAAAAATCTTGTAGAACAATTCACACCATGATTTTTATCAGACTTTAAAATGGATTTCCTTTCTTTTTTTTTTGTAATATATAAAATAAAATAAAATAATTCATAATCTATCTATCTATCTATCTATCTATCTATCTGTCTATCTGTCTGTCTGTCTGTCTGTCTGTCTGTCTGTCTGTCTATCTATCTATCTATCTATCTATCTATCTATCTATCTATCTATCTATCTATCTATCTATCTATCTATCTATCTGTTCCTTTCTCTCTCTCACTCGATCTGTTTCTCTCTCTCTCTCTCCCTTTCTCTTTCTTTCTATGTATCTAGTCGACTGTCTGTCTGTCTCTCTCTCTTTCTCTCTCTCTCTCTTGCTATCTATCTATTTGTTTCTTTCTCTCTCTCTCTTTCTCTTTCTGTCTATGTATTTAGTCAACTGTCTGTCTCTCTCTCTCTAGTTGACCATCTCTATCTATCTATCTATCTATCTATCTATCTATCTATCTATCTATCTATCTATCTATCTATCTATCTATCTATCTATCTATCTATCTGTCTATTTGTCTGACTGCCTGCCTGTCTGTCTCTCTCTCTCTCCCTTTCTCTTTCTTTCTATGTATCGAGACGACTGTCTGTCTATCTATCTATCTATCTATCTATCTATCTATCTATCTATCTATCTATCTATCTATCTATCTATCTATCTATCTATCTATCTATCTATCTATCTATCTATCTATCTCGATTTGTCTGACTGCATGCCTGTCTGTTTATCTGTCTATCTAGCTGTCTCTCTCTCTCTCTCTCTCTCTCTGATCTATGCCTGACTATCACATTCATAACAATTCTGGCCATCACCATGGTAACAGTGGTCTTATCTTATTGAATAAAGAGTATAATATTAACTAATACAGCTCCATAACTATTGGCACCCTTTAACAAAATAAGCTAATATATTCATGGTGTAAATAAGATAAAATGAATCAGCGTCACTGGGATGTTGTCTCGTTTGAACCGTTTTCTGAAGTGGCGCAATCAATCTGGGAAAACAAAACACTGTGTACAAAATTATTGGCACCCCATAAACATGGAAATCTCGGAGTGTTTAGGTTTGAATCTATTAACCGTCATAAACATTAGGGTCGGGTGTGAGGGGGTCGGGTGTGACGGCTCGTGCAGGATGGATGGCACTGTGCTCTAGTGAATACATCAGCCTCCAGACCTACACTTCTCTCCTCTGAGCAAGCTTCGGGCGAAAAAGCACGTTTTGTGTTGTTTTGTTTTTTTTCACCCCCCAACACACACATTTTGGCTTCTATCAGTGAGACTCTGAGATTTGGCAGGAACACAAGAACACTTGGCTGACATTAAAGGCTTCTCAATAAGGAAAGCTCAGATTGTCTTGTTTTCCCCAGAAGCTGACGCTGCATCAACAGAGTCTCCACTTTTTTCTTACTAAAATCACTCAAGCTGCCACGTGAAGCTCTCTCTCTCTCTCACACACACACACACACACACACAAATCTCTTGTTTGTTTACAGGACAAAAAAAAGGAGGAGAGGTTAACCATGCGGCTTTCTTTCTTTACTAATCCAGGCCCTTAAAACACTTACAGACTCGGTGACGCCATTTTCAGACACACGCTAGCTGAATGCTAATAGTCTGAAATGTGATAAGGAGCTTGACATCGGAATGTCCTGTTTGTTCACTCGTTTATCTGCGTATAAATGATTGTTACTGATACTATCTTAACAGCTGCAGAGAAATTCATTGATGGTTCTGAGATGCTCTTCTACTCACCACGGCTGTAAAGGGTGGTTCCTTTAGCCTTCCTGTCAGCTCCAGGGGCAGATCTCCTCAATCTTCTAACCTCTCATCAACACCCAGACACACAGAGCTGCAAATCACCGGTTGATTGTTTCTTGTTTTTCCTCATCGTTTTGTCTAAACTCTCAATTCAGGAACTCTCGGTCAACGTTCCCTGAGCTCAGCGATTTTCCCGCAGTCCGAGGTGTACCTAATAAACTGAAAGGATATATAAACAAGGTAAGTAATTGTACTTTAAAGCTTTTACATGCTGCTCTCAATATGTACTACAATCTTTCGGGAGAAAAAATATTCAATCTGTTTTCCGACACTGAAGCGCTTTCTCGTCAATAAACGCAGCGTTGTTTTTACAGACACTCACAGTGCATTAAGTCCCACATGCTGGATTTAAATTTTATTCTACTTCTTATAAACAAAACTGGGAACGCGAGAGCACAGAGCTTTCATCCAGCCTTTATTAAACCACCTGTTTTGTCTTTTTCGGCTTTGGCTCTGCTACCACCCACGAGTCAAGACGCTTAATTGGTACAAACCAATATGTTCTCTGATGCTAGCTCTGCATTCAGAGAGAAACGTCTCTGCGTATGGTTGAGACTGTATGAGTCTCAGCATGAGACTGAGGAACTCTTCTACGGTCCTGCGGTCATTTACACACTCACTGAAGCATTGTGATCTTAATGTGTCAACAAATACGCCGATCTATTATCAATTCGTTAATAAAAACACAATAGCTACATCCAGTGACTGTGGGGATTTGTGTTGGTTTAGCAATTAGGGTGATCAGACGCTGATGTTCCAGCGCATCCAAAAGGCTAAAAGGTACTCAGGGCTCTCGAGTTCCCTCAGGTTCTCCCTCTTCAACCTTGTCTTCAAAGGGAACTACGATTCTATACCATCGTGTGCTTGGAACTTTGGGGCAGGACCACATATGGGTGTGATGGTCAGGGTGCACATACTTTTGGCCGCGGAGTCTACTTAATCTGGTTAGAATAGACAAATGAGGTATATATTAGACCAGTCCTGGACGAACAATGAGTGATTTTGTTAATCGAACCACAAAGTGAAACTGCAGCTGTTCGCTAATTATATAGGTGTATTAAAAATGCCAGGCTATGAATTAGCTAACCTTTGCTAACTAATCATTTACCAATTAGCTTTTGAACAAGGAGGTGCCAAAACAACCAGATGTCAAACCAATGATTTCATATTAAAAGTGTTTAACAGTGTTATTTTTTATAACCATAAGTAATATTATTATCTGCTAAAAAAAAAAAAAAAATGTTAGCAAAGCCTTTTGAATATCGATCACGTGATCCAATTAAACGCATCCTATTGGACACAACCTATTTTCCGGACAATTCCACGGCACGAGCTACAAATAAAGATTTAGAAAAGAAGAAGAAATTGAAAAAGATAAGTCAAAAGTATCCCAAACGTCTAGGTCTAAACATTGGAAAAGACGAGTTGCATAAAAAATGTTTATTAATAATAATAATAATAATAATAATAATAATAATAATAAAATGGTAAAAGATGTAACTGTTACACTGTGTATTTTACTCAGCGGGCTTTGAGACCATGAAGCTGGGGGAACATCTGCTTCAGTGCTCGAGCTCCAGTGAAGGATGATGAGAAGTGAGGCAGAGGCGCGAGCACACATACACACACACACACTTGCTCTCTCGCGCACGTATCGTAATCTCACCGAGGAGAGAGAGAGAGAGAGAGAGATGAGGAGGAGGAGGATGGTGCTGATGATGGTGCTGTGGGTCTCAACGTAAAATCCCGTGCATTGTTTTCGGAACAAAGTGGAGCTGAATGCCGCCGCTCGCGGGAAAGACTGCAGCAAAATGAGGACAGTGACGGTAATATTTCTTTTAATCTCTCTGCACTTTCATTATGAAAAAAAAAAAAAGAAACTGCTCGCGTGATCGGTTTGACATCGCGGCTTTTTTTTTTTTAACTAATATTCCTGCTTGCACAATACAACCGCACCTCATCCACACACACACACACACACACACTTTTTTACTTTAGCAATTGAATTCAGCCTTGGACGCGATGGCACGCGCCGCGCTAAGGCGCGCTGCGCTGCGCTGCGCGCGCGCTCTTCTTGTATATGTGTGTGTGGGGGGGGGCGCACGTGAAAATTGCACGGGCAGCATTAGTGCAGTCTTAGTAGAAGAAGACAAGCTACATGAAGTGCTATAATGACTCGTAAAGCAACCGGAAACCTACCTGTCACGTATTAGTTTATGTTCTTTAACTTATTGCATGTTGTCTTTATTTCTAAAATGCTGCTAATTTCTACCTTCCCTTGTAACTGGGGTGTGCTAGCTAACTACAGACACACTAAAGGTTCAACAGTGACAAGAAACTCTGTTGTTTACTGATGTTCTCATTCCTAAACACTGACAGCATGCTCGAGGGAAATAAAAATGAAAAACTGACGCCAAATAATGAAAGGGGCGTGTCCGAAGAAATCAACCACCGGACTCAGAAAACAAGGCACTAAACTGTCCTCGTGCATTTTAAGCTGCAATGTACCACATCTTCAGACCTCTTTTTACCTTACAAGACTGAAAAAAAAAATCAGTCATGGTGCTCATTTGACCGGATTGAAGACTACGATTTAAAACTCTGACGTCACAATTTCTTTCGGAGATCTTGCAAGGAAGGAGGAAGAAAGAAAGAATAAACCCAAACCTCTCTGCTGAATTTATTTTTTGCATCATTTTGAAATCACAGACAGTTCAAAGCTCACTGTCGAACCTTCCACTCTTCCGCATGCCTGTTATCTTCCACAGGCTTTAAAGTTGGACGTATTCCAAATATTATTCTGGGCATGGGCTCAAAAACCTAGCGACTGACAGAATTCACCCGAAATATCGACTTCTGTTAGACTTCACCGTACGCGTCAATAATACAAGGTTCTGAACTCGTAAAGGAATCAACGTGGCGCATCTTTAAAACTCCATTAAAGTCTGTAATTAAATATTTGTTTGTTAAAAGTATGTACCGTCGCTGTGCTAGTCGCTGCTACGACTTCGAAACTTGACCAAAAACTCAGCTCATGTATCACATTCTCTGCTATTTTTTTTCTTTTTGGGAATAATGAACCTGGACAGAAATGTGTGACTTGGATATATGGTGCATTATAGGTAATAATATAGTGAACTCTCACAAGAAGACTATTAAAAATTGGGACAGTCCAGTATATATTACGTAAAGAGTAAAAGTCAGACGCTGGTTTGGTTTTCCATCACTTTGTAACCACAAGATTCGGGGATCATGATGGGAGACAGAATAATCCCATCACTTCCACCAAACTAGAGCTCAAGGTCAGGTATGTGGAAGAAGGTAGATAGCGCTTTCCTCTTGTGTGCAAAGCGCTAGCTAGTGTTTTGTTTGAAAGTTTTTCACTCATACGAAACGTTTTTGTCCCTCCAGCGCCATGGAGCAGCCGTGTTTCTGGCCATCACCATGTGCACCAGCTTGTTCTTCATATACAATGTCAACACCAACAGCAGCAACAGTGACAGCAGAGCCGGAAGATCTTCTTCCTCATCCACCCGGAAACCGCGCAAAGCGCCTCCAGCTCCAGCTCTGCAGGGCTACATCAGCATTATTGACCACAGCGTAAGTGCACACCCTCGCTCGTCATAACCCGGTGTACGATGCTCCGGAATCCGATAAGCGCCAGGCTAAGCCGAAGCCGGGCCGTGTTAATGACCGAACGACCGAGCCGTTACGCGAAACAGCGTATGAATCTGTAAGAAATCGATCCGCTCATCCGCCGTCCATCAGGGTGCCGGTGATGAACCGGAGTTATTGTTACCTCCCTGTGAAAATTATATCCTTTCGATTTTCCATTACCGAAGAGGACTTTTAAGCATTTCTATTAAGACTGAAAGGACGCAGGCTGTGTACGACTCAGAAGCCTGGCTGCTAATCGCTCTGTTTCACTCCTCAAACACTGTTTACTGGAAATGAACTTTTTTTTTTAACCAATCGTATTGACGAATCCATTTGTTATCTGTCACCAAACGCTTGATCAATAAACCTAATTTATACCAGCACGCTTCTGAAATATCCAATCACTCAAGCAGGGCAGCTTTATATGGAAGCCTTTGTTCTAACATGCCAATTAACTTCGCGATGGTAACAGTAACGCCGCTGATTAGATGGACAAATAATAATAATAATAATAAATTCAATTTTTTCTGCACGCAAAGGCAGGCTTTTATTATTAGATGTTCTGTGTGTTCCCGCACTAAATACGACAGACCTTCCTTCTGCGTTTTATATTTTTATTTGAAGCTTTTTTTTGTGATGTTATTATAATCCTGCGCTCCTCTGTTGTCGCGCGTCGAAAAATGAAACACGTGAATAATGAAGGAGGCAAAAGTGCGACTGAAAATGAATCAGTGGCATTTAGAATACTGCTGGCATTTGCCAAAGCTCTGTGTGTGTGTGTGTAGGTGTGTGTGTGTGTCTTTCCAACTTCCTAAATTTCCTAAAAGTGTAAACAACCTCACTTAAGAAGAACTCTTTTCCCTCAGGTGCATTTTCAGCAGGTGGTTAGGGACCTTCAGCTAAATCCTGGCTAGCTGAAGAGGAAGGGAGGAAGTGTGTGATTGCACATCCCCACAACTCATGCAAGTCCCATTAATCACAATTTAGCCCGGTCCGGCCGCTCAATAGCCACCTGCCATTAACAATAACAGCCCGAGCTCAACTTGCTCTGTGTGCTATCGATGAACCTGAAGTGTTTTCTCCTCTCTGCCGCTCTTTCTTTCTTTTTTTCTCTCTTTCCCCTGGCCGAAGCCTGCTCGGAAAATCCTGCCCGGTGATGAGAAGTGGCAGCCAGTTCTCTGGCGAGGTGCTGAAAACCCAAATGGCTTTGCACTTCGATCAGCGCTTGGTGATCAATGGAGACCTCCTGCACCGATGCTCGGCAGGGGGGCTTCTCCGGCGGAGCGATTGACTTTCGCCCGTGATTAATTCTCTTTTGACTCAGACAAATCCACTGGTCTTAAAACTAAACGACTGAGAACTTTCCGGTTACTGTCTTAAAAGCAAAGGAATGCTGCTTCATCCATGAATGCATTCAACAAGACCCATAAATCTTTTGTTGCTTTTATTAAGCTCATGCTTTCCAGAAATCCGTTATTCCCTCATTAGGGAATTCTCTCAGTCAGCTGTGGCACCTGGCAGCTGGCAGCAGGAAGAAGAATCGTAGCTCAGGAAAGCAGGATTTCTGGCTCAAATGTGACTGCGGAAAATGGTAACTAATTCAGCCTAAGAGAGCCTGAGGAGAGCAGCTACCCCGGTGCAGGAGATAAATCTGAGGAGAGCAGAAGGCTTGTGTTTCACCCTGTTCCTGAAAATGATGGAGGCTAGGACTGGTAAGGAGTGATTAGTGGCTGCAGGAGAGGGAAGATTCCAGCCGGAGCCAGAAAATCCGTTTATTCATATTTCTCAGTACCGACGCCGTGATATCGTAAGGCAAAGCTAAAGACAAGATAACTAACAAGACTGTCTGGAGAGAGTGTTTAATCAGACAGCCCCTGGTGAGAGGTTTATTAGCATAATCATATAGCTGATTACAGACGGAATTGATGACGATGTTTTCGTTCCTCTTGTGTGAGAAAGTTAGCATGTAGCTTTATGTTTGTGTTGTTCGTAGGTTTCTCCTACTATTACTACTGATACTGATACCATCTAAACACAACTACTACTACTAACACTAATGCAGATACTATTAAATCTACTGCTACAAACTACATGCTACCAATACTACGACTGTCAATACTGCTACTGCTAATACTCACTCACTCAAGCCCAGTAAACACTTTATCCTGTGAGGAAACTATCCCAGGAACAGCACTAGTATTAAAATTTACTAATACTCCTGCAGTTAACACTACTTCTACTGTCCCTAATAACAACAGTGCTACTATTAACACTACGACTCTTACTATTAATGCTCCTATTGATACTAATGCTATTGCTACTGTTACCACTACCATTATTACTAGTTCTACTATTACTCCTCCTACTGTACTTAGTACTATTGTTACTATCACTACTACTCCTGTTATTACTAATACTCTTCCTAATTAATATTACTACTCCTAATAATCGTACTATTGTTACTATTACTAGCACTTCTACTATTACTGCTGTTATCACTAGTCCTACTCTTAATGTTAATACTCTTACTACTATTACTATTACTACAACTCCTTCCATTACTACTACTCCTACTATTAATACTCCTACTGTACTTTGTATTGTTGTCACTATTAAAACCGATCCTATTATCATTACTACTATTATTACTACCACTCCTACTATCACTGCTATTATTACTACTCCTAATGCTAATACTAATACTCTTACTTCTATTATTACTACTCTTACTATTACTACTCCTAATACTCCTGCTACTGTTACCATTACTACCACTTCTACTATTACTGCTATTATTACTACTCCTACTCTTAATACTAATACCCTTACTACTACTCCTAGTGTTCTTAGTATCATTGTCACTATTAAAACCGATCCTATTGTCATTACTACTATTATTACTACCACTCCTGCTATCAATGCTATTATTACTACTTCGGTACTATTATTACTACTCCTAATACGCCTACCCTTGTTGCTATTACTACTCATACTGTTAATACTAATACTTCTCCTCTTACTACTATTACTATTACTACTACTCAGGTACTATTATTACTACTCCTGCTATTAATACTAATACTCTGACTACTGATACTACCACTCCCATTATTACTGCGATTATTAGTCAGTAATACTCCTACTATTACTACCACTTCTACTATTACTGCTGTTATTACTAGTTTTACTGTTAATACTAACACTTCTACTCTTAGTAGTATTAACACTGCTACTGTTACCACTACTACATCTCCTACTATAACTACTGTTGCCACACCCACAATTATTATTACTCTGACCAGTGCTCCCTATAAGAACTACAACTATTGAAATTAAGCCACACCTTCAGTTCAATCCGATTTGAGTGTTAATTAACGAGAAAATCACCACCAGCACAGCTGCGATCTAACTGGTGACACAACGACCCCGAACTCTCCACGTGCTATGAGAAAAGGAGCGTATGAATTAATCGGGTCATGAAGGTGTCCACAGCCTCGGCCTCCCCGAAAGGCTCTTAGACAAAGCAAACAAAAGAAATGGCAAATGGACGAGGAGAGGGGGGTGGGGTGGGGTGGGGGGAATATGTAATCAGGAAGAATGATTTGAGATCCACTCCACTGTGCAATCAATGCAGCCAGCACCAGCGTATGCTATCTGGCAGATCGTTTTACAAGCTTGCTCTGGCCGTTTCCACAGCTTTGTCTTCCTCTGTGCCTCGAGTGTACATTTACAAGCTGAAAGACCTACAAGCTATTTGGAGTTTATTAGCGAATCACATTTGTAAATACCAAAGGGGATGTTTGAATGCAAAAGAGCACAGGAACAACCAACACCGTCACCATCGACTTCTGGAGGTCCACGGCTCTAAAAAGCCAGATGAAAGATAAGCATTCTAGGAAGACGTGATTTTAGCCGTGTCTCGGTTATGGAGTCTCCCTCTCACCTCATTACACTTCATTCATACGAGCGCCGCAGGCTTAGAGGCAGATATTGGCCCGGGCTCAGCTCGGAACAGCAGTGACGGCTGAAGCGAATCCGCTAATCCACGGCTGTCAGATTCGCTTTAATCTCGACGGGAAAAGTGTAACAGACAATAGAAAAGCACTTTGTCAGCACAGCCGCGGAGAGGAAACATATTGGTATTCTTATCTGGTGGGGAAAAAAGAAAGCCAGATCAGCAAAGAGAAGCAGAGACAATTGTGTGACATCTCGCGTTTAGCGTGTAGCAAAGAACAAAAAAAAAAAAAACATCTGGAAATGAATCCTGGTTCACATTACATAGAAATATTTCATGGTGAAATCCTATAATTCACTTTATAGGAAGCTTTCGTGCTTTTCTGCTACGCCGTTTGCAGGGTTAACGCTAAGCTGCTGAATTAGCATGAACGTAACATTGCTGCGTAACATCGCGACTTGTCTTTCCGATTTCTCTGGCCTACAGTAAGTTTACTTATATTCACCAAACCTAAGTCTAATTACTCCACAGAGAATTCTCAAATCTGATTGGCTAAAGCGGTGTAGCTGCAGATTACAGGTTATATATAAATATACTTATATATATATATATATATATATATATATATATATATATATATATATAAAAGTTATTGTTTCTATAGCGATCTTCCACAGGGGCTTCATGTCGACAATGCATTTTTCCACCGTGGGAAAGTCTTCAGGACAGAGGGAGGAGTTTACAGAGTCTGTAACACGACACTCCGGCTTATTAACTTGAAGAAATAGGAAAAAATCGAGGCTCATGTTTTCTCTTTTCATCAGATTTTTCCCAGAATAGCAGGAAATCCAAACTTCCCGAACATTCTTCTTTCTGTTTGCACGTTTCCAAAGAAAAGTGCTAGAACCCTGTTCTACAAGTGGCCACTTGTGTATCTGCTGCTACCGCTGAGGACGTGATAAAGATTCAGAGCAGACTTCAGTGCACATGTTTACGCCAATAAATCCACCGCTTCCGTCCTCTTTAAACAACAACAACAAAAAAAACCGAAGACATGGCCCTGGTGTCTCTGTGCGTATGAAAGCGTTATTTTAGCACTGAATCACTCTCGCTGGCATTTACGCCTAGCGCACCTCGTCCTGCGCGTTTGTCGAGTCACGGACGCTCCTAAGTGTCGCTTTTAAAAGGTTTGTATTCTTTCCGCGGCTGCGTTCGAACAAATTCACAACCGTGGCACTGAATAACACACGACTGATGATTGTTCAAGATTACACCACCAGCAGCGGTTTCATCTTAACACCTTTACAGACGTTTCCTTGTGTTGCCTGATAGAAACAGTGTTGTTTTTTAGTAAAATATAAAAAGGGGGGTGCCCTGCGATGGGTTGGCACTCTGTCCAGGGTGTATCCTGCCTTGATGCCCAATGACACCTGAGATATAGATCGGATAAGCGCTACAGACAATGAAATGAAAAAAAAATAAAAAGGGGAACAAACACAATGTGAGGCAGGTGGTCATAATGTTATGCCTGATCGGTGTATAGCTGCTGTATGTGGGAACAGGAACGCTCTTGTTACCTGGACGTTATCTCTAGGAGTCTGTGATAAACTCTTAGCCGAATAAGAGGAATAAATCATTTATTGGAACTTCCAGGTAGATGAATGCTGCTTGCTTTTATTCCTCACCCTTCATATAGACACTGGAGAATCTACATGATAAATACATATATATATATATATATATATATATATATATATATATATATATATATATATATATTTTTTTTTTTTTTTTTTTTTTTCATTTCATTGTCTGTAGCACTTATCCGATCTATACTCGGGTCACAGGGAGCCTGTGCCTCTCAGGCATCATGGCAGGGTACAGGGCACACACACTCATGCAATTTAGAGACTCCAATCAGCCTAGAAGCATGTCTTTGGACTGTGGGAGGAAACCCACCAAGGGAGAACATGCAAACCACACACACACACACACACACATACTGGAGGTGTGAGGCAAACATGCTAACCACTAAGCCACCGTGCCGCCTATTGTGTAATGTTCAATGGTAAAAGAGATTCTGATTGGCTGAAACATTGGCGCTGATGTCTTTCTGTAATCGATACAATATGTAAATATGTCTACAGTTTGTTTTGAAGTGCCATTATTTGTTTGCAAGGCTGCGGGACTGGACTGTGCAAAAGCAGCCGGAGTTAATGATGTAACCGCAGCTAAAACAACTCAGTGGAATAATTGGATGAAAATATCACTGTGTCTTGGTGTGACGTTCAGAGAAAACACAAATGATCTCCATAAGCCATGAAGCTAATTAGCAGGGAGAAGCCTTTCTCGTGGTGTTTATCAGGCTCGAGGATATTAATATTGTGTTGATGGCTTGTGGATTGACCCCCGTGCCCTTTCTCTCAACTGCTAATTAATGAGAGTGCACTGGTGTGTGTAGACGTCCGAGCTTCTCCCGCTGCTCAGCTTTCTACATCATCATCATCATCGTGAGAAGAGAAGTCCGATTTGGCTTCCCGACCCTACAGGCCGTCAGTGGTCAAGTGCGATCAAATGCTAATAAAACTCATTTGTCTTCCGGTCGCGGTGACTCGGCCATTCTGCGCGCGAGGTTGAACTTTCTTGGCTTGTCCTGCGTGATTAATGCTGTGTGAGGTGCTGGCAGGAGCTACGGTCAGTTCTTTCATTTACTGCATGGCTGAGTTTTTAGATCCTCCGAGGTGCATCTGTGCAGTGTAGAGAATGAGAGAGAGAGACACAGAAAGAGAGAGAGAGAGACAGAAAGATAGAGAGAGACGGCTTCGAGAGCATCCCGAGGGTCTTCTCTCTACACACCGGTGCACTTTGATGTCTCTAGTGGTGGCGGATTTGCTCTCAGTTCCGAAGCTGCAACACGTCAGAGGCCGGTGAGGAACACACACCATGTGTTGCTACAGCATACGAGCCATAAGAAGCAGAAATCTCATCCATTGATCTGTTCAAAGTCTGGAATTAGCGGCGCTCACACCATCCTGATTATTATCACCCTGTGATTAAAACAAAATCACCCTGTAGTGCAAAACTGCATCAGATTTCATTTTTGTCAGCCGTCCAAGTACACAGCGGTGTTCGTTTTCACCGGTCATTTTGAATTCCTGTGCTTGTTGTTAGCTTTTTGTCTCATTTTAGTTAAAGGTAAAAGATTCCACGTAGCAAATGGATTCATTTCTGGTGGCCAGTTGCACCAGTCGAATGCGAGTTGGAGTCTAACTCAAATTTTAAAGCTTCTCATTGGAGACGCAGGGAGACGTTATTTCCCACCTGACTGCCCATCTGACACGCCCACTCTGGACTCAGTGCTTTATCCAGTCTGTAACTGGTCAACAACCTCAGCGTGAGAGATTCCATCTCAACACACATAGTTCTTAATAAGATGCGAAGCTTCGAGGTCAGATGCTGAAGACACTGAGAAACGTTTCTATGGTAAAGGCATAATAGGACATCTGAGTAAGAATGTGTGAACTGTACTGGAATTCTCAGGCAGGTATGTAGCGTACATTTACCTTATTCCCACGTAATCAGAATCCGCTAGTAACTCCGCCGATGAAGATAACTCAATATATATACTCGAAAATCAACTTGAAATACCAAGTTTCGGACTAGAAACGCAACCCCAATGTTACAGCGTATGACTTGAAACTCAACTTTAATTTCAAAACTTATGACTTGAAACTCAACCCCAATTTCACAGCTTATGACTTGAAACTCAACCCCAACTTCACATTTTATGAACTGAAACTCAACCCCAATTTCACATTTTATGAACTGAAACTCAACCCCAATTTCACATTTTATGAACTGAAACTCAACCCCAATTTCACATTTTATGAACTGAAACTCAACCCCAATTTCATAGTTTATGACTTGAGACTCAACCCCAATTTCACAGCTTATGACTTGAAACTCAACCCCAACTTCACATTTTATCAACTGAAACTCAACCCCAATTTCATAGTTTATGACTAGAAACTCAGCCCTAAGTTCAAAGCTAATGACTTGAAACTCAACCCCAATTTCACATCTTATGACTTGAACTCAACCCCAATTTCACAGCTTATGACTTGAAACTCAACCCCAATTTCACATTTTATGAACTGAAACTCAACCCCAATTTCATAGTTTATGACTTGAGACTCAACCCCAATTTCACATTTTATGAACTGAAACTCAACCCCAATTTCATAGTTTATGACTTGAGACTCAACCCCAATTTCATAGTTTATGAACTGAAACTCAACCCCAATTTCATAGTTTATGACTAGAAACTCAACCCTAATTTCAAAACTAATGACTTGAAACTCAGCTTTAATTTCAAAGCTAATGACCTGAAACTCAATCCCAATTTCACAGCTTATGACTTGAACTGAACCCCAATTTCACAGCTTATGACTTGAAACTCAACCCCAATTTCACATTTTATGAAATGAAACTCAACCCAAATTTCATAGTTTATGACTTGAAACTCAGCCCCAATTTCACATCGTAGTACTTAAAACTTAACCCCAATATTAAAGCGTATGGCCTGAAACTCAACCCCAATTTCACAGCTTATGACTTGAAACTCAGCCCCAATTTCACAATCGTAGTACTTAAAACTTAACCCCAATATTAAAGCGTATGGCCTGAAACTCAACCCCAATTTCACAGCTTATGACTTGAAACTCAGCCCCAATTTCACAATCGTAGTACTTAAAACTTAACCCCAATATTAAAGCGTATGGCCTGAAACTCAACCCCAATTTCACAGCTTATGAACTGAAACTCAAACCCCAATCTCAAGGCCTATGACTTGAAACTCAACCCCAGTCTCACATCTTATGACTCGAAACCTAACCCCAATTTGAAAACTTATGACTTAGAACTCACCCCCAATGGCTTTTGATTCGAAACGTGACGCGATATATAATTCATGACAAAACATTTAATAATCCATGACTCCGAACTTGCATTTCAAGGCTTTTGACTTGATAAAATTCAAATCCTGTGACTCAAAACCCAGCTCCCGTTTTAGGGATTAATGACTCGAAACTCGACTCGTCTGAAACGAGGTGAGACACTGAAACTCGAGACTGATGTAAATGTTGCTAAAGGTGCTCCTGCCTGGTACTGAAGTAGAGGGTGTGTTTAGTTTTCCGCCTGCTTTCTGAATGCTGGTTTAAATAAAACAGAGACTCCATATGAAAAATGTAATTTGACTGGAGTGTATATAGGACAGTGAGTGTACCTTCTTTTTTTCTATAAACAGCGTGTGTTATTGAGACGTGTTGATTTGAAGAGAAAGCACGTGGCTGAGCCTGAGGAACTCTGGCGTGTGTATGCTAGCGGTTTTGAAGCTCTGCTGAAACGTGGCTCTGGAGCTGGGCTCGCTCGTGCCAGCAGGATTCTCAGGACTGTGGGCACCCGGCAGCACAGAAGCCATCCACTGCCAAGCCAAATCCAGCCTGAGGGGATTGGCAGAAGCAATTCCAGACTTTCTCTTTGATAAACATTTTCTCCCCGGAGTCATCAGCTGCTTGGCGTTCTGTCGCTCCGGACATCTGCTGCCCTGCTCCTAGACTCCATCACCAATCCGAGTTCGGAATATTGCAATTTTCACGCCTTTTAAGATGAACCGCCGACGTGCTGTGAACGTTCTTAACGCTTAATGAAAGGCAGATGAGCGTCACAAACGGTGACGGACGAGCGAACGTACGGATGTGTCCATGCAGCAGAATGAATCCTTATGAGAGATACTCTGTGGCAGAATATGCCTCTTTTTTCTAGGGCCGCGGGCGCTGCTCGGAAAATCGGGTGTGACTGACGATGCTGTAGTTTGGAATAAAAAACCCCCCAAAAAAACGTTATTAGCGTTTCCTGTGTAATTTGTCCGTCAGAACTCGGCGAATGTTGAGGATAATAATTAAAGCTCTGCTCTCCTTCCACAGCACCGCTTTATCCTTACGAGGGAAACGTAATAAATTAGCGCTGCTACAGTAGCGATACCTTACAGCCGTTTGAGACCTCAATGCTTAATCATCCTGCCTTTCCTTTTCTTTTCTTTTTTTTTTTTCATTTTTTATTCCCTTCTGCCTGAACACATTCTTCTCACAGAACAGCTTGACACCTTGTCGTCCTAAAAAAAATAATATTAATAATAAGAATTTTCGCTGAAAGAATTTTAGCTTACAGTCTAACGAGTAGGCCGTCAATGGCTTTCCTGGCGTGAAAATATATATATATAAAACGTCTCACGGCGCTTTGCTTTCCAAAGTCTTTACTAACATTTATTCAGACCTCCTGCTGGTATTCGGGATCAGACGTGTATCAGCTACTGGTTGCAAACTGGGACAGACGGAGAGCTGCGGGATAATAACGTTTCTGAAATAAAAGGCGTCTGTGTTTTGTGGCATTCATCCGCCGGTTTTTGTTCGGCGATGGAAACGCGATGCGATAATAATTCATCTAAAGCGCTCGTGTTCATCCATATTCAGATCCGGCGTGGGCTGCTGATTGTCACTTAAAAGGCTGCTGCTCCAGGTGGCCATCGTTATCAATTAAACACGGAGATAATGTTCATAGTCGTAGGTGGTGCTGGGTGTGAAAATACACAGGGTTTATAAATAAATATCCTGGATTATTATTATTATCTGATAAAGAGCTGTTAGAGCACCGTGTGTGTGTGTGTGACACCATGAGAGAAAAATCCAGACCTCGAATGATGGTCCGAGGTTTTTTTCAATTCCCCGCTCCACTCTTTACTTTACTCCCTAATGAGGGAGAATTGACGTTAGATGTGATCTTGTCCTGTACGCCCTCTCGTTAAACATCTTCTGGAATTTGTACAGAACTGCTAGCTTTCGAAGATTTCTAACTGGAATTCACTGGTGGGGAAAACAAATCCCCCGTTAACCGGTTTGTCTTTCTTCCTACTCGGTGTGTGTGTGTATTTTTTTCCGCTTTGTTTCCTGCGTGTTTTCTCCTGAACTGCGTAATTACATCCTGAAGCACTTGTTTATCCCTGTTCACTATAATTAACCTTTTAGCGCTAGTCCACGTTTCTACCCCATGTGAAGGCGCCGTTTCATAAATACGACCATTTTTCTTTTCTTGTTCTAATATTCCTGACTTGAATGACTTTGTGTCCTTAAAACATCCTCAGAATAGTTTTTCCTTTTCCCCTCCTGCTTCCATCCTGTCCTTTTTCTCAAACGTATGAAGAATTATTTAAGAAATAAGCCAGAAATTTAGATTACGAAGTCATTTACTGCCAGCTGGGACTAATGAGTAACATTAATGAATCAGTCAGGAATGTGGTTCGATCCACAGACGTAAAAAGGTCTATTAATTAATTAATTAATAATAATAAAAGGACATAACCTTTAGGACGCAGTCTCTCATCAGATGCCGGATAGTTTGTAAATGGAAAAAAGCGAAGAGGAAATGAATTTATTATAATAATCAGGCGATTCTCTCTAGTCATCGTCAAGAACAGAACCGACTTGTATATTATATTTACGTATGAAGAAAAAATGATCTCAGTATAAAAACACACCAGATTTTGGAATAAAACTTACTGAAATCCAGGATAATTAAGTCCACAGAGTGGGGTAAAACTGGAAAAGTACTGTTATTATATATTATTTGGCAAAAATATGCAAAGGATGTGTCACAATATGTCACAGCTCCATCTCGAGAAGGTCATCCATCAATCCTAATGAAGTCTGTGAGTACAGGTTGATGGGGGTGGGAGGTGGGGTGGGTTTACTGCAAGCCACAGTAACTACTTATGTAATGAATATATAAAACATGATGATGTTTCTTGTAAAATTGGACAAAGAATAGAATTTAACAGAAATTTGAGGTCCTGTCTTTGGTCAATAAGTATTGACACCCCTGTTGTCCGTGTATCTCCTTCAGTACACTAGGATCCACTGAAGATCTTTGCAGATCTATGCAGAAAAAAAACCCTCCAGTGTGTTTTCTCAGGCGGGTAAAAAAGTGAATATAATTTGCATAATGTGAGGAAAGGGACTTAGGGGCAGAGTCGATTAAGACCTGCTGAGAGATCTGGCTAATGGGCACTCGGCGATCAGGACCAGCCTCCCTCGCTAAAACCGAACCCCAATTAGTCCAATCCTTTCGGCTTTTCTTCATCCCCTTCAATGGCAGCTGCTGCCTCCGCCGCACGTTTCCAGCAGCAGCTCTTAATTAGCGTATTTTTTTTCCACGTCTTGTCCAAAACCCCATCCGAAAAAAGGAAACGCCGACCAATTATCCAGGGCGGAGGGAAAGAACATGACCCCGGAGAAGCTCGGGGCGACAGTGGTATGATGAGAATTCTGGGGAGGAGACAAAAGGACATGATGCTGGAGGTCAGTTTAACACCAACCAGCTACACTTTAACTGACCAGTTTTGTGGCCTGCAGAGAAAAGAAAGGAGGATTTGATCTGGGGAATCAGAGAGAAAAGAGGGCTGAATAAGGTAAAAAAAAAAAAAAAAGTCCCTCCATCTCGTGAAAAATTCAGTTTCATTTTGGCAGCCGGGGCGAAACACCTCCGCTCGCTATCTTTAGCTTAACCTTCACATTCTCTTCAGATCAAAATCAACCGTCAGAAGTTTTTACTACAAGTGTTTTAACATCATTTATATTTATTCTTTCTGAGCTGAGCTCCATTTCTTTCACACACATGAGAAATTAACTTTTTTACGTAGATTATTTTATGCTAATCACGTTAGATTTGAAGTCGGAATCCTTACTGCATGGACAAAAAGGCGGAATCTTTTTTGTTACATCCCTGAACAGCATTAATCAGGGTTTGTAATTATTCCAAATTTTAATTGGATTTGAATTAAAGATACAAGAACTAGCTTCCTAGCACTAGGCTAACAATGACAGGAAATCCTAACTAGCTAACGCCACAGGTTTATATCCATTAACGTCATGTCAACGGAAGGAGTCTCCGGTCTCAGCCACAGGAAAGTGTCTTCTCAGTAGTTTCACACAGATCCAAATCCGTCCATCTTTACCAAATCTGAAACCATTTCCCATTCAACTGGGACTGAAAAAAAAAACTTTGAGAGTTGTTCATTTTCATGTGCGATACATTTTCCATCTTAACTGCACCATGGTGAGAGCGACATGTCAGGGCAGTTTGTCTGGAAGTGACCTTGCCACTAGCGAGCAACTCAATCTGCGAGCTGTACACGCTTTCCTTCACTTCATACGCCAAGCTCATCGCCTCCACAGCAGGAGGACGGAGATAGCGAGGTGATTGGGATGGGAGGACGCGGTGTGGGTGTGTGTGTGTGTGTGTGTGGAGGGGGGGCTGAGAAATGAACGAAGGCACTCGGTATCGAGGCGACGGCCATATCACAAACCCAAAGGGCAGATCATGCTGAGGAAGAGGCAGAGGAAGCAACAAGACTCTCAGACCCTCATATAGAGCGCAATATAACGAGATCCCCTCGGGGTGGGCGGGCGTCTGAGTGGGGGGGGGGCAGAAGGTTGATGGCAATCACTGCAAACTAAGAGCAAGGGATTGAGAGTATTGAGTAGGAGGTGGAGAGAAACAAGACTGCTGAAGATTTCTCCAGAGAGCTTTAAATGACATATTCTCTAACTGGCTAAAATGACCGTGTTAAAAATTTCAGCGTAAGAATATAGATTTTTTTAAATATTTATATTACACACACCTGAGGAAAAAAAAAAACAGATTATGTAGTGGCATATCAACCGATACCAGCTACTCTTGTACAAAAAACAATAAATAAGTAAATGAACTCTGTTGCATATTTCATTATTTATTTCAGATTTGATCTCTCTGAAGTCAATCAGACCCTGAGCTGTAAACATGCTGCTATGTAGTGAACAGAACACAAGGGATAATGTAATATTTAAAACATGGTTTTACTGAAAAAAAGGCAGAAAAGTAATCAATATATCTCTCTCTCTATTTGTAAAATCCAGATCAAAGAGCATGTGCCGGTTTGCCGAACTGAAAGGGGCGTGGCCTATGTACATATCAACAGATTACAGATAGTCATGGCCTGTAGGTATGTCAGCAGTTCAATGAAGGCGTAGCCTCCATGCATATCAGCATATGAAAGTGGGTGTGGCCTCTGTGCAAGTAGTCGTGACCACAGATTAAAGTAGGCGTGGTCTTTGCGCACGTCAGCACATTAAAGGTAGCTGTGGCCTACAGGGATGTCAGCAGTTCAAAGTAGGCGTGGCCTCCATGCATATCAGCATATTAAAGTGGGTGTGGCCTCTGTACAAGTCAACAGATTAAAGTAGTCATGACCACAGATTAAAGTAGGTGTGGTCTTTGAGCATGTCAGCACATCAAAGGTGCGTGTGGCATCTGTGCATATCAACAGTTTAAAGTAGGTGAGGCCTAATTGTGTGTCAGCAGATTAAAGGTGGCCTCTGTCAGCAAATTAAAGTAGGCGTGGCCCCAGTGCATATCATTAGATTGAAGTAGGCTTGGCCTACATGCATACTTTGCATAATAAAAGTAGGGGTGGCCTCTGTGCATGTAATCAGAATAAACTTAGGTGTGGCCTCCATGAATGTCAACAGATTAATGTGGGTGTGGTCACAGTGCTTTCCAAAAGATATAAGGAGGGACAGCCTGTGATTTATGTATCTGTGAATCTCAACGAAGGAATGAAGGAGGCGTGGTCTCTCTATCTGTACGTGTCAGTAAAGGAATGTGAGACTTCTGTATCTGTCCGTCTCAGTGAAGGAGGCATAGCTTTTGTATCTGTCTGTCTCAGTAAATGAGGCGTGGCCTCTGTATCTGTCCATCTCAATGAAGGTGGCATGGTCTCTGTATCTATCTGACTCAGGGAAGGAGGCGTGGCCTCTGTATCTGTCCTACATAGTGAAGGAGACATGGCCTCTGTATTTGTCCGTCTCAGTGAAGGAGGTGTGGCCTCAGTATCTGTCTGTGTCAGTGAAGGGGGCGTGGCCTCTGTATCTGTCCTACATAGTGAAGGAGACATGGCCTCTGTATCTGTCCATCTCAATGAAGGTGGCATGGTCTCTGTATCTATCTGACTCAGGGAAGGAGGCGTGGCCTCTGTATCTGTCCTACATAGTGAAGGAGACATGGCCTCTGTATTTGTCCGTCTCAGTGAAGGAGGTGTGGCCTCAGTATCTGTCTGTGTCAGTGAAGGGGGCGTGGCCTCTGTATCTGTCCTACATAGTGAAGGAGGCATGTCCTCTGTATTTGTCTGTCTCAGTGAAGGAGGCGTGGCCTCTGTATCTGTCTGTCTTAGTGAAGGAGGCGTGGCCTTTGACCTCAGTGTCTGCCAGTGCCAGAGAAAGATACATGGTTATCTGTAAGCCTCACTGCACTGTATTAAATATTCAGAAATCATATTCTACTGACTCATTCTGGCTTTTTAAAGTATATTCAAATAAGACTAAGATGTATTTTAGAACTGTACAGAGCCAGACTGTATAAAGATAATCATAGTGTATAGATATGTTGAAGGTGCTGCGTGATGTGTATAACCCGGCAAGGCTTTTGTCAGTACTCAGTGCTACTGAGAGCGTCTCGCTTGATGTATAGATCCGTTCACGCCGACCTTCTCTTTAGCATGACAAACCATGTGGAATTTGGTAGCAGTGCAGTTTTATCCTCTGAAGCTGCACTAAAAGATCTGAATGCTATTCAGTGTGATGTGTTCATGAAGGACACACTGATGTTTGGTGGCTTTTTACTGCTTTCACACTGGATGTGTTCAGTAAAAAAGCTGAATTGGATGTTAATCCTTCCTCATTGCTCTACTGTTGCTCTGAATAATCTGAACGTTATGCCGCGGGGAAGTGATTAACGTTTGAGGAGCAAAATATTAATGAGCTCGCGGAAATAGCAAGTGTGGATAGAGTCTTCTACAGCATCCCACCACCCAGGTGTTGAATGTTTTCCTTCAACATCATACTCCCAAGTGTTTTGTTTCTCACTTATTTCAATATGCACTGCGGAAAAAAAAAGCATCGACTTGTTGCAGGTCGTTAGTTTCACATTTAATTCAAGGCTTCTAATTTTAGGTCAGCTGACTCACTGTGTGTTACGAGAGAAAGCTTTCTTCTCACCATGTATCTAGCTTCCCCTCAGTGTTAACATGTTCGTTAGGCTTTCCTCTTGCCCCTTTTTTCTGGCATGTTAATAAAAAAAAAGACCGCCGCCGATGGCTCCAATCCCACCAGGAGCCGAATCCCGTCTGCCGACTTCCTCCTCCTCAGATACTCCGATATAACTGATTTGATTTCCGCAGGCCTGTTTCCTGCCGCTGCTGGAGACGTGTTCGTGCTGCTAAAGCAGATCCCCAAGCTGCTTCATCTACACGAGCAGCACAAATACAGACGGAGATGACTGAGTGGGTTGTTGATCAGCGTCCTCATTCGGGGTGCCGATAACACACCTGAACACAAACGACTCTCCAGGGCTCAGCTGTGAGAGCTCGCTTTGTATTTCTCTGCTGGTATTTTTTTCCCAACAGTCAGGCCTGGCTGGAAGTGTCGGACGAGACACGGGAAGCTCACGTGAGTCCAGGAAACGCTCATTACCATCCTGGCTACATTAAAGATTATGTCAGTAGACAGCATGCATGTGCACCTCCACTAACCTGAGGGGTGGCTGACAGATTTCATTAATAAGAGAAACAGAGACGGCAATGCCAAGAGTAAGAGAGGAAATGCATGCAAATGCCGCATGGTCGCCTGTGGGTCGCCAAGTACACTGCTGCCATTTGTTATTTTTTTTCCTCCTCGCAGCAGATGCTGTCATCCGGGACAAATTGCGTGCCGTTTTTTATGGGCTCTCTGCATACTATTGATTTAAACAGAAATTTCGCAATAAGTGCGACACTTGCTCGAGCAGCAGGGACGGACATTAATCCCAGAAAAACACCAGGCAGGGTGGCTAGGATGTGGCCTGATACCGACTCCGACCTGATTACCGATGCTTTTATGTAGGAATAATTCATGGTATGTCATAAAAATGGGGGTGCGCGTTGAGAATCTCCGGAATGAATATGAAGGTGTCGAGAAGTCTCCAGCGTCAGGGATTTGTAACACAGGCTCAGACGAGTTTATTGTCTGGATGGATGTGGTATTGTAAGCACCTTTATAGACGTCTAGTGTCTCCTCTTGTGGTAAAAAAAAAAGCCAATTGGCCTTTTGTGACACTCCCGGATCGAGAGCAGGAATTCAAGGTTAGAAGGTAATGACAGGCCGGCTATGCTTTTGAATTGTTTGGACGCATTTATTTTCCTCTCCCTAACGAGATGCTCGATCAGATAGGCTTGTTAGTGAAAAACTGGAACACGTGGAACTCCCTCGTCGAGCTTTTTCTAATAAAAGCAGTCGTCTTTGAGGCTCCGTGCAAATGATCCGATGCTCCAAACAGTTCCGTTACTTCCCCCAGTCTCCAAAGAATTATTCCGCTACAGAATTATTGGCTCCCTCATTAGCATGCATTTAAATTGAATAGAATTTTAGTGCAGCTGGTTTTCAAGTGATCGTCACCCCACAATTCAGATTTGGTTTCCCCCGAGAGAGCAAAACATCTCTTTTGTAACATCAAAAACACTTGAAGAGGATCTTGGACCCGCTTCCATTGCACTCCATATCTTTTGTATTCTTAGTTTATATTCGTTTTTTGAGCAGTTGAGGGGTTATGTGTCTTGCTCGAGGACCCAATAATGACAGCTTGGTAATGCTGAGTTTTGAACTCATGACCTCCAGCTCTTCCAGCAGAGGGACAAGATGCTCTCTTGGCATGCCAGTACTAATTACAGAGTTGACTGTAAAGTTCTGTGCTAAAGAGTAGAACCAAATTTCAGGCTCTTGCTTGTGGTTCACATACCACAAAGTTGATTGTGTTTGCGTGGATTTTAGGACTAACCCGTCCCAATTTGCCCCTCTAGCCCCTGAAGATGCATTGCGGAAGCTGCTCATTGGTCACTAGCTCCGGTCACCTGACAGCCGGAGGACGAGGCAAGGAGATTGACAGCGCCGATTGTGTGATCCGCATGAACGACGCGCCCAGCAGCCGCGGGTTTGGTCCAGACGTGGGCCGACGCACTACCCTGAGGGTGATCGCGCATTCTAGCATGCAGCGCGTTCTACGTGGCCGTAACGAGCTGCTCAACTCCAGCCAAGACACCGTGTTCATTTTCTGGGGCCCGAGCAACTACATGCGGCGGGATGGAAAGGGCCTGATCTACAACAACCTGCGCCTCATGAATCAGGTGCTGCCCAAGCTGAAGGTCTACATCATCTCCTGGCAGAAGATGCTGCAGTTTGACGAGCTCTTTAAAAAAGAGACTGGAAAAGACAGGTAAGGGGAATGGTTCTGTTACATTATGGTTTTATGCCAAGCTGCTGTACAAACAGTTTGAATTACATCCAAGTGCCCAAGCTTTCGTGCTTATAAAATATTAAGCGTCATGGTCAATGTTTGTTGTTTGAATTTTTAAAGAAAATTTGTTGGTGATGAGAAAAATATGCAAATGAACAGCCTAGAGTGAAGCATGTTAGAACTAATTCTCTTTTTTTTCTTTCAAGTACATCAAGTACTCAGGTAATTACTGCTTATTTGTTTATTTGACCTGAGGCAAGTTGCATAAAAAGCAATGCTTCGCTGGGATTTTAGAATTAACGCTACATTACTACTGTTGAAGTTATTTATTTATTTATTTATTTATTTACTTCGGTCTTTAGGCATTCTGGTCTCGATGTTTGCGGTGTGTGATATGAATAGAGTATGCCGTGTTTGTTTCTGAAACTCGCTCATAATTGCGCTGAAAGTCACCCCCTATGTGTGATTAAACATTACAGGCTCACCACGCTGACAGGTCATGAAGAAATCCAATAGCAACACGATTATCAGCGAATCAGCCAGATTTAACGATCCACATCTTCCCCTGAAAAAAAAAACCTCCATGGAGTCTAATTAGAAAAGCAATACAAATATTTCCAGTGATTAATTAGTCTAAATGAGATGCCGGCCATCCTCGGCGTCATATTCCGCCGTATTAGTATTCACCCCACACTGCGTACTTCTCTAATGTAATCACCTCTTCATCTTTTATCTCCTGTTTATTCGGAAGAACTCTCTCCGAGGTGGCACAAAGGGAAAAAAAAAGAAAGGAAGACATGAGGATGAAAGGACAAAGATCGCTGCGAGAAACATGCCAACGCCTCTTTCCACCCAAAGCCTCTGTTAGATGTCAGTGTCAGATGGGCGAGCAGTTGGCTGCGTTGTTGTCTGTGTTTGCGCCTGACACGTTTGCAATTGCAAAGAGCAAACTCGGCCTGTCAGAGTTGTTCCGAGAAACTTTGACAGGCTTGCTGCTTATTTAAGAGCTCCAGAGCTGCCCCTGCTGTTTGTCTTTTCTGAATGAGAAATTTCTTTAATCATATTAAACAAAATAAACACTTCCAGTTCAAGTTTGATTAATGCCAGCAAGGTTGAGTGGAGACATTTTTAATAAATGACAACTTTGGTAACATCCTTCGCATTTTCCTTCGCATTTCCTATGTCGAACACTGGGGTAGCATTTAAAGCTGAGGTAAAACAGACAGTTCATGGACATATCCTCTCGCAAATCTCTTTCGATGCCGAGACACATGGTCATATTGGTCACGTAAGGTATGTTAACGTGATCAAACTCTCCAGATGCTGTGTCTGCATCAAACCAAGAAAACATATGACAATGAAAATTGGCTTGCGGTCCCGGAGGATTATTTGTACTTAATCTCAATGTCTCAGGCTTGTCATATCAAACTGGTAGAGCAGTATTTATATTATTAATATAATTCCTTAATTGACTCCTCATTGCCATACAGCGTCACATTGTTGTCAGGCTTTGGGAAGGCAAAAGGACTTGATGGTTGCACAAAAGATAAGGTTTGGCTGGATGAATCGGCCCAGCAGGAAAGATATCAAATGTGCATGGAGCTCTGTTTAGGTTTGTAATTTTTCTTCCATGTATTTGGCATGATTTGATCACACTTGCGAAAAAACTAGATCCATTGTGCCAATTATGAGATCCTTTCCTGTAGCAAATCTGTTGTTGGTAGTGACCAAATACCCTGACTTGAGAGGAGGCAGTTGAGGTGATTTGGACACTGTACAAGGATGCCCCTGTAGAGCTATATCAGTCAGGCCCCACTGGATGAAAACCACAGGGCAAACCCTGGACTCTTGGTGGTTTGTTAAAGTTTAGGAATGTCCCAGAAGGGGCTGGTTTCTGTGGCTGGGAATAGAGAAGTCTGTTAGTTCATTCATTTAACAAGAAGATACATTTAATTGTTTTATTCCCAAATGTTCCCTCTTTTAAAGTCATGGTTTGTACAGATGAAAAGCAAAGCCCAAACTGGATCGCTGACCTTGATCATCGACCAACATCATCTGTGACGACAACAAGAGCCATTACTGCCCCAACACAAACACACACTCTATTCTCCAAAGAGCTGTAGACAGGCTAAACTCGGTCAGGCACAATTATCCCAAAAAAAAGGCTTACAGGCTTGTCCTCTGTGATGTGCATTAGTTGTCATTCCTCTTTCTTCTCAGGATGCCACAGTAATACTCATAGCAGCTGTGCCAAACTATACTAATTTCCCTAAACACACAGAAGAAGGAAGAAATGAACCATCTGGCCTTTCTTACTGAATTCACTCCAACATTAATCATTTGCATCCATTTGCTTCCAGGCATCTTCCAGAAGCTCCTTCAGCAACTTTAGGAATCACCTTCATCTTCTTAGTTTTGTGGCTGAAAACAATATTGTCCCAGAGTGCTACATTGGCTGTGTAATTGTTCAGGTCTCTGATACCAAGCCAAGTAAACACCCCTGCATTGGCTTTGTACCCCTTACTGTACATATCCGTGCCCCATCACCTGTAGAATATATGCACAAAGTACTGTCATCCTCACGCAAGGCCAGCTGTTTGTGGCAGTTCACATTGTTTCCTCATTGTAGGTCATTGATTCTGGGCTTCTGATATCAAACCAAAAGTCCTCTTAAACCTATTACAAATTTATGTCATGACAAACTACCAAGAAACCAAGGAAATCTTCTATTGACTCGGGAGCAGTTTAGTGGCCTAAAGCAAGAATTTTTTTTTAAATTTCTCAAAACCTCCACAAAGTTGTTCAGCTGAAAACCTCTGACCCCGTCATCAGTAGACTACCAGCGTAGACATGGCTTGGTATTCACAAGTTCCTGTGCTGTCTAAACTGCCTAAAATCTTGGGGTATGAGTAGGCTCATGTATGCAAAAGAGGGCCAACGGATTGAAAAGATGAGTTTGGCTGGCTTGGTAGCTGACGTATAATAGGGTAGAGTTGGCTGGTGGTTGGAAAGAAGATGGGGTAGAAATCTTGAGCAAATAAATACATTTTATCACCATAGTCCATTTATAAATATATTGGTAAAATGTGTACAATAATATCTCAGTTATGAGCTTTTTATTCCTGAACTTCCCACCAACATAACACTTAGGATTCCAGTAGATCTAATTTATTTACTGGTTTATGAGATTTGGATCCAATTCAAGTGACCACTCAAACGAGCAAAGAACTATAAAAGCTCAATAATAAACTTTGATAATGATGGGTTGTGAAGTCCAGCACTTCCCCTGGCTATGCTTTGTGAACCCCACTTTGAGAACCACTGACCTAGAGAGAGAGTCTAGTGGGCTTGACATAACCTAGTATACCTCCAAGGCAAGACTTTGTCATTCACTGGACAACAAAATGACCTACCCAAAAATTAAACCTGACAAAAGAGATCTGAGGCCAATGCCGAGTCCCAGCAAGCATGCCATCTTGATGTTGAGTGAACGCTCAATTTGCACATATGCACAGGAGATTATGGATGTAACCAGTCTGCCAGATGGGCAACATTTTTTTTTGGCACAGGTAATTTCCCAGCAATCAAGACTACCTAATCAAGCCCCGTCTGTGATGTTCTTCCCTGATGGTGTTTGTTTCTTCATTGTTATCATTTGTTGGGAAATCATTAGGGCTTCCATATCAGATGACAGAACAGGAGAGTTGATGAGCAGCTCATGATAACGATCAGTTCTAGTTATATCACGTCAGATGGGAACCTTTCTTTAATGGCACTCGTACTCGGGTTTGGTCCACTGGAATGAATTCATCAATTTTACAGATTTGCATAATGTAATTACAGCATTGTGATCAATCAATGACTCTCCGTTTTCTCTCTCTCTCTCTCTCTCTCTCTCTCTCTCTCTCTCTCTCTCTCCCTCTCTCTCGACCAGGAGGACATCCAACTCCTGGTTAAGTACGGGTTGGTTCACGATGACGATAGCCCTAGAGCTGTGTGACCGAATCAACGTTTACGGCATGGTGCCTCCAGATTTCTGCAAGTAAGTCCAGAAGTCTTCTGCATTAATCTTCGTGCATGTTGAGTAAAATCTATTTTGTTTGCTTGAAGCACTGTGTCATATCATTTAACATCCACCCCGTGCTGCCTTGCTGCGCACAAACCCCAATCTACCAATAACCAGGAGCGGAAAATGAGATGATTTATTACGCTCTTCCGCTGAGGCATGACCTCTCCCAGGCCATTCTGAAGCTTTATTGTGTTACATGGAATCAATTTATTCCACTTATTCTCCTGAACCAATTCAGGTTAATTGCCTCGCCTACGGTTATTCAGCTCCAGATTAATTTGGGAATCTGGGAATCTAGTTTCTCGTGTACTTTGCTACTGCACCCTTTTTGTTAAAATATGTTACGAATTCTCCACAGGGACGTTCAGCGCCCGTCCGTCCCTTACCATTATTACGAGCCCCGGGGGCCAGACGAATGTGCCATGTACATCTCTCACGAGCGCGGACGCCGAGGCAGCCATCACCGCTTCATCACGGAAAAGCGCGTCTTTGCTAGCTGGGCACGGACGTTTGACATCCATTTCTACCAGCCCGACTGGAGCCCAACACCTTTACCTAAAAACAGCACGGGGACCACAGTACACCCTCAGTCACGGAGGACATGACTTCAAACTTTGTCTATCTGCAATAGAACTATAGTGTCCACAGGCTAATACGTACAAAGAGCTGTCTTGCTTTATTTTTTCCATACTGACTGAGCAAATACGGAGCTCAACAAGCGTCCGGTCTGTGTTTGTTCTCTGGATGCATGGACGTTTCCAAACCACTAAACAGAAATTTATGCTACTGTGATATTGGCGGAGTTCCTCAGGGCTCCGTGTCGGGACCACTTTATTTCGGAAGCATGTGTAGAAGAGATATATCGAGATAAATCATGTCTACGTATTAGTGTTAAGGTCTGAAATGAATGAATCCTGGATGATACTGGAATTATCTACAAACCTCCACGTTACCTAAAAGAGGCATGTGTCATTTTTTATACATTTTGATCAGAAAAAAGGTTTCAAGAAGCTATATGGAGATATTATTTAAGGACGACCTTGTTTTGGTCTTAATTTTGCTGTTTTTTTATCCACTATAGTTTTTTTCTTTGCTTTGCAGAATTCTCAGGATCTGTTGCATTTTGTAAAACAAACTGTAATGTATATATAAGCAGACCATACAAACACAAGGTAACGGGAGTACAAGTAAGTAAATTACATTTCAATTAAATGGTACAAACAATGTTTTTGGGTCTTAGTCACCTTATTATGGCTTTGGTGATTTTACTGGTTTCTAAACGTTAGCTTTAATCTCCTCCAAGCTGAAGGGCTGTCCTGATCGAGAGCATAGGAAATGATGGTGTCTGGACTGGACACATCTGACAATAACTGGTAGGCAGAATGTTGCCTTGGTAGAAAAGACAGAAACGAGCTTCTTCTTTATAAACAGTACACAATAGCTCTGTATGGTGTTATGGATCCATTAGATGGACACTTCAGCTACTTATTCACTAAAACCAATGATAAGTACTGTTAATGTATTCTGAACTTTTTGTCTCGAGTCATCTATTACACCTTTGGACACTTCCATAAAATGTTTACAGAAACCTATCAATGATACTGTTCTTCTTCTTTTTGTGTAAAAACGTATTAGAAACCAAGAAAATGAATTAGCAACCTTCTGGCCAATCAGACTCAAGATTTCAATGATGATGTAATAATTGTGGTATTACATCATTTTAGCTCATGATATCGTATTTAACAGTCATTAAGGATTCTATCACAACCCATGTTGGTTATTTGTTCCCTTTTTTGTCAACGACATGAATAAATAACTAACTTATAAACCGGATTGTAAAGTAAATTTGTATTCAGGTCACACCACGCTGTATTCAGAACGTCCTCCTCAGATCGAAACCAAATAGAGTTTTCCCCGAGTTTGGGGACATTCGGAATTCTGCTTATCTTAAATTATTATTGACTGTAAGAATGAGAATAAAACCCAAGTGATTTTTTTTGGCGGTGGGTAATTTCATTAGTCGTGATTTTCAAATCCGCTCGCTTGAATAGATCCATGAAAAAATATATTATAAATGCCATGGTATTTGTATGAATAATAAAGCGTAAACTAAGCAACAGTCTTGACGAACCCGGGCCTGTTTTGTGGAAATTGGCCATGTTCCACTTTTAAAGAGAGCAGGGAATTAATCAGCCGCTCGGCTGGTGATCTAATTTTCATGAGTGCAGCAGAAAGAGGCAGGAACTCGGGGACTGTGCTGTATAAACCACTTCCATTTGTAAGTGCAGGGGTTGGGGTTTTTATTTTTCTCCACACCCTCAAACATTATCAAAAAAAAAAAAAAAAAGTCTTCACCTTCATACTGGATTGAGAACGGACCATCGACCAGATGATATCTTCTCAGCAGTGGTGTAATAGAGGCTTCTTTTTTCCCCCACTGACTGAAACAGATCAACTAGTCAATAAACTGTATAAATACACACACACACACACACACAAAGTAAAGCTATGCATACAGTAGCCTTGCATAAGTATTCACCCCCTTGTACATTTTCCATATATTGTACTAAAATGGAGCTTGCTTGGATTATGTAATGACTCTACACACACACATACACACACACAAAAAAAAACATCAATTCGATTGCCATCAGAAGTCACAGAATTAGTTGAATGGAGTCGATATGTGGAGCAAGAGTAGCACCTTGAAGACTAAGAAAATATCGAAACAAAACCTTGATATAGTTCTGGAAAAGTGTTAGAATAAATAAATAAATAAATAAATAAATAAATAAATAAATAAATAAATAAATAAATAAAATGACCAAAAATACTGTATAGTGACATCATTCTAAATTGTAGCACAAGCCGGTGCAGTAAAAATCAGTGAGCAGGTAAGGGCAACATTAATCAGAGAAGCGATGAAGAGGCCATAGGTAATGTTTAATATGATGCCACCGCCACCATGCTTCACCGAGTGGATGATCTTTCCAGGATGATTCAAAAAGTTCAGTTTCGGGTCCCATCACACCAGAGAACATACTTTTTTTTTTTGGAAGACTCTGAATGCCTTGTCCCTGATCCCTAAGACCTTTTTACATTTTCCGCATTTGGAAGACACCTTTATCTAGAGGAACTTAAACCGATCAGGCATAACATTATGTCTAATATTGTGTTGGTGCTGCAAAAACAGCCCTGACCCGTCCTGCACTGTGTATTCTGACACCTTCCTATCAGAACCAGCATTAACTTCTTCAGCAATTTGAGCAACAGTAGCTCGTCTGTTGGACCAGCCTTCTCTCCCCACATGCATTAATGAGCCTTGGCTGCCCATGACCCTGTCTTGGACCACTTTTGATAGATACTGACCACTGCAAACACCCTCCACAAGAGCTGCAGTTTTGGAGATGCTCTGATCCAGGGGTCTAGCCATCACAATTTGGCCCTTTTGGACAAACTAGTGTACAGGAGATTGTTTTTAAAACTCGCCATTGAAAATGTAACATGCAGAAATGTGCACCAGACCCAGTATAAACATGGATGAAAAAAATATATATATACAGTCTATTTTTAATGCACCCGATATCCTGCAAGTTACCAGAGACAAATGAAATCAGTGTTTCATCTCCTTGAACCATTTCAAGCACTAATATGTGCTGAGCTTTTTATAGATTCCCTTCAATTATACATGGCTCCATGAATGTCTAATCTGATTATAGCTTCCAGCTGGAACAAAAGAAAGGTGAACGCTGCCTTAATAAGAGTCCGTATGTAATCTTTCAGCGTGTCCGTTTCCAATTTTTAATTTGACGCACATCATCTCGACCTGCCACGGGCTAAATAAGTACGGATATGCGCAAGTGGCATGGATTGCCATCTGTCACAGCGAACAAGCAGACATTATTCTGGGTGACAGTAACATTTCCTGCCTCTCTTTAGCGTGGGCTGAGCCTGACTAGCTGCGGTAGATCACCGCCAGGCACATTAACATCACTCAGCTTTGAACGATGTCAGTGGCTAATAGCCTGATTTATTCGGCGCGATGGCAGCGTGTCATGTAAACGTGCGAGAGCGTCAATCCAGATTAAGCCTCTGACTCGACATAAAGAGCACATTGCTCTAGCGCCGTGTTCCTAGGAAAGGATTTGCAACATAAGGACATTATTTTAATAGATTTGGCTGCCACGGGTCATATTGATTTTTCGGAATCGTCCCCTTTACGGTGACTTATGTGACTTCGCCGAGATTCATTAAAGACTCGCTCGCCTCCCGTGTTGCATCTTGCACTACTAAATGACTGAATTTATATCCAGATAATGTTAATTTTATGAACATCAACTATCATCGTTTTAGATCTCGTTAATCACTGCCAGTTCACGACAACTGGCCGAATGTCCTGCTAACGTGGCTCATCCCGAACGCATGGAAAATGCTCCATCATTCCAACTGCTGCGAATTTAACATGAATGGAGAAAAGACGAATCTGATGCCAGGGCTGGAATTCCAGCTCGCAATCTCAGCATAAAGATATATATAAGCATCTGAGCTTCTGGCTACGAACCTTGCCAATGGAGAAACAGGATGTTATAAAGACTGCCAATGGGGAAATAATATTTAATGAGCTTTACCATTTGTGAAAGTACATTTGATCAAATTCGTCATTAGGGAAACTAAACTTAATAAATGTAGCCATTAGAGAGCTGTATTTAAGAAATTTCAACATTAGAGAAGCTGAATTTTATTTTTGTAAATCAACATTAGAGTAGCTGAATTTTATTTTTGTAAATAAGCATTAGAGAAGCTGAATTTCTTGATAAAAATGACAACGATGAAGAAGCTGTATTTAAAAAAAAAAATCAACATTAGAGAAGCTGTATCATTATATAGAAAAATTATATTATATTAATAATTATTAAGATCAATATTAGTCTGTATTTTTTAAAAATTCAACACTGAAGAAGCTGAATTTTAAAAAAAAATCAACATTAGAGAATCTGTATTAAAAAAAAAAAAAACATTAGAGAAGCTGTATTTAAAAAATGTCAACATTAGAGAAGCTGTATTTAAAAAAAATTCAACACTGGAGAAGCTGTAAAAGGGAATGTAATAAACCTTGACAGTGTGATCTTGGACATTGTTAAAAATATTTAATAATAATCATTAACTGTTTCGAATTCATGTAGGCTTTTACTAACAAGGAACAGAATAATCGGAGAGTCAGATTAATTACAGGACATAAGGTCAGGATCATAATGACCTGAGAGTAATGAGGAGATTTAAAATGTCTGAAGTTTGAAGCAAAAAAGGTTCATGTTTCACGTGATTGAACAAGCTGATAGCCTGTAGCCTCAGTTTCAAGTGTCTCAGGTGTCAATCGACTGAACCCGAGCTCAGAGCTCCGATCGGGATCGTTTCAAAATGAAAGAAACATTTATTTTAATATGAGAGATGTATTGATCCATTGAAAGTAGAAGACACTCATTTTCCACAGTGCTTATCTTCTCCAGGAGCTCAGAGATTTATTCACTTCCATGATTCTCCTTTCTTTCTCAACTCTCCTACTGTTGCTTCAGAACAAATGACCAGAACAAATGAATCTCCGTAATTGTCCGTCTTTTTTTCCCTTCTCCACGTTCGTCGTGTTTCTTCTTTCAAAATTGGACACTTTTCCATCATTTTCAGCCTTCTTCACCAGAAAATGGTTGGTCCAGCTCTTATCTGGACCTCTCGCTGTGTGGTTCCTCCTTTCCTGACACTTCTGTATATACATACAGCTTGTTCAATCCTAGTGTCTCGGTACGTTCCGTCTGTGAGGTGTCGTTCACGGCCTTCAACATTTCAGCTGCACTCGATTGCTGTGTATGTTACTTCTCATTTTCTTCATTTGTAAGTTCTGCATTGGACTCCTTGAGCGTTTTCGTTTCATTTCTCTGCATGGTGGTGCTAATACATACGCTTTTAATGCAATATGTCCACAGTAGAAGGTCAGGAGCCTAACAAAGCACTTGTGATAAAGACTTTCATGTTTGTTGGGGAAGAAATTCCTTTTATTAAGTTTCAAGAAGCTGAATAATGAAGAACCACAGTTCTAGAGTTCAAAAAGTTTCATTTTAGAGCTTGACTATTGCAGGACTTTTTAAGAATCTGACAAATAGAGCATCAGAACTGCAAGAGGTTCATCATTGGAGAATCCTTTTTTTTTTTTTTTTTTTAAATCAGTGGAAAATCACTAGTTTCAACAATTTTACCACTGGAGGATTCTCCAATTGTTAAGAACTTTACCTTTGGAGACTAAGATTTTAAGAACCTTACCCTTGAGGAATCAAGCGTTTGAAGAACTCCACCATAGGAGACTCTCAGTTTCAGGAATTTTACATTTGGAGAAACTTTACCAAGTGCTAGAGGATGCGGTTGAAAATCTTTGCCAGAATCAGTGGAGAAACTAATGGCACCCTCTTAGGGTCCACCCCCAGACCCGTGGAGCTCGTAACCAGCTGTGGGATGTGACAGTCAGAGCTACACCAGTAACATAACTGATTTATTCTATGAATCCAGTCAAGCTTGATATTGTGTACGCGAGAGGCTTTGAATACACAAGAAGTGGTGTTTGTTTTTCCACTGAACTGAATTTTTAAAGGCCCAAAAGAAAGAAAAACACCTGGTGCAAGAGGACGGCGAGGACATGCTTGGCGTATAGGGATTTCGAGTACTCAGCTGCTAACGCTGGAGGGTTTTATTGTCCTGCTGCTGCACTGAGCCATTTTTTTCACATGAAAATCTCTGGCTGGGAGACGAACTGGGTACGAACGCCTGCTGAGATAATGAAGATAGAAATTGTGCCCAACATACACATGGCCAAACACAACAGCAGGACAATTATTATTTCGGGATGAAGCGGTCAACCTCGCATAAACTTTTAAAATAATAAGCACTGTGTGCTCGTGGAGTTTGTCATAAAATGTACTTGTTTTATCCAGTTAATTGGTTATACAGTAATCCCCCGTTTATCACGGCGGTTACGTTCCAAACCCACACGCGATAAACGCGGGACGCCACCAAATGCTTTTTTTTTTATTATTGTTTAAGCCGCAAATTACCCTCCCACACTCTTTAAACACACACAGAAAACATTTGCAAGCACAGGGAGATGGATTTGGGGTAATATCACATTTATAGTGAGTACTGTATGTATGTATGTTAGAAGGTGAATTCCCCAACTACGCAGCAGCAGCCAATCACAACCGTGATTAAATGAATGGGGCATTCTGATTGGCTGGACTCGTTCCTTCAGCCGTACTGTATTTTGATTTGATTTCAGCATCCCCGCACTGCGCTTTCCTAAACAACGCTACGTGTTCTTATTAACATTTTACTTCATTTTCAATGAATGTTTACATTTTGTAATTAATGATTATAATTTTATTAATAAAATACCTTATTTCAACATAAAAACAATTCACTATAAGGTTTGTGGATACCGCGATATACCGGGAAAATCCGCGAAAAAAAAAGAGTTATGTTCCAAATAAAAATCCGCGATATACCGGGACCGCGATATATGAACCGCAATATAGCGGGGGATTACTGTATTGAAAAGAGTCCTAAACGATGCTTCAGTATTTAAGACAAGGGTTATCAAGCTGCGTAAGTCGATTTAGCGCTCGCATCTTTTAGATCGGTGAAGTTAAAGGTTGCCAGAAGACCAGTTTTCAAATAACAAGCAAGCATCTTTCTTTACGCCGAGGTTTAGAAACGCAGCACTGGAGAAGGAAATAGTGATTCTTTCCCCCCAAGAGCATTGACATACATTCCCAAGAGGAGTCTAGTATTTTGCCAGATTATTGCTGCATGAATAATTAAAGACAACAAAATGGCTCCCGCACATCTGAGTATTCCGTGCATTATATCCTGCTTATGATCCGTACGTGTTGAAATAAGCGTCCCAGCCTCTTTGCAGTTTTCAAGCGTCTCATGCGCATGACTGAAATTACAGGCCACGGCTCAGGCAATCACCTAACTGTCGCAATTAGCAGTTATCTTCCCCGTGAGGCTGGCATGCTTTTGTAATAATAATTAGCAGGAATTGAATATCTCGGGCGAATGGCTGAAGCTTTTCATTAAACCACAAGCCTTCTAACCTGTTGAATCCAGCAGTGCTGACAGGTTTTTGTGAACATCATGGATATCGTAATAGATTTACCTCTGCTTTAAGCTTACTCTTTGGTTCTTGACCCAGGTCATGGAGCTTAAAGATGGTCTCCGCAGGAATCTTGTCTGTGTCTGGCACCTGTTTGTTTTAGAAATTTATCTCCTATAGATCTATACAGACCTAAACAGAGACTTAAGGTAACACAATAAAAGTAAGTGGACACAATGTTCTCCTTACTCTCTCTCTATTCTCCAGATCAGCAGTGGAACTATATTAAAATTGATGTGCACTAAAGATGAACATCAGCTTAGTTCAACCCTATTAAAGTATTAAGTTATTTGGAACTGGACCACTGGAAAATATGAGTTTTAAGAGCTTAAAAATGGGAGAATCAAATGCTAAGAACTGGACCATTGGAGATTAAAATTTACAAGAACTTTACCAATGGAGTCCCACAATTTCAAGAACTTTACCAATAGAGTCCCACAATTTCAAGAACTTTACCAATGGAGACTCAGTGTTTCAAGAACTTTACCAATGGAGACTCAGTGTTCCAAGAACTTTACCCATAGTGTCTCACAATTTCAAGAACTTTTTTTGAGAACTTTACCAATGGAGTCGCACAGTTTCAAGAACTTTACCTTTGGAGAATCCCTTAACATTATCGATGGAGTCTCTGGAATTTTACCATTCAGAGTTCTAAGCACATTGCTGGAGGATGAGGTTGAAAATCTTTTTCAAAATCAGTGGAGAAACTAATGGCACCCTCCTAGAGTCCATCTCCAGACCTGTAGGAGCTCGTAAGCAGCTCGAGTAGCTGTGGGATGTCGCTGTCAGGACGACAAACATAATCTGAGAAACACCAGTAATATAACTCTATGAGATTGGACCCTGTTGTGTAAATCCAGTCAAGCTTGAGATTGCTTTAAACCTGACCTTCAGGGGGTTTATCAAAACTTTTCACACAGGCTCCATTTTTTTTAGTTTAACTGTTATTGTGTGTTTTATGGCTTTTTACTTATCTGAACCAGTCAAGAAATGGGAAAAATGGGGAGGAAAAAAATCAGCATAAAAATAGAAAACAATATTTTAAGCATTCTGGAGTGAAAATAGAATGATAAAATAAAATAACAAAATAATAAATATTAATTTAAAAAAAAAATTTAAATAATAAAAAAAACATGTATGAATTAGTAGAATTTTAAAAAAATAAAGTTTTCGTTTTCCCCTTTTTTAATGGAATGAGTAATAAAAAAATAAATAGGAATTATTTATTAATAATAATAATAAAAATAATAATAGAAATAATAATAATAATAAGAAGAAGAAGAAGAATAGATATTTGTCCATAATGCTTATTTGACTGGAAATTTCTCATCAAAATTGTGAAAATATTTTTTTTTTAAATGTAAAAAGGTAATAAACAGATATTAAATTATATTAAAAATTTAACTCTATTGTAGATGTTTGTGGAAGAACAAAAAAACCCCCCGAAATGATCATTTTCAGCATTTTTACAATTTTAGGTTTCCTCAGCACAGTATCACAGAAGTACATCACTGTGGTATTCAGTAAGATCCAGTAACTGTGAATAAACCCCGAATGGACTAAAACATTACAGGCTACAACTTTCAATTCAACAGTACTTGGTTGATGTAATCATTTATGCCAGGTTGAAAGCTTCGAGAACAAAAAAAAAAGAAAAAAAAACAGCACTCAGCATTTCTTCTTCATCTTTACTAATAAAATGAAAAAAACCTTGTTTAACAAAAAGCCTGCATTTCATAATACATCAGAGTTTTAGTGGCTGATGGAGCAAGTGCAGGATATTGCGAGATCCAGTGCATTAGAGTGACGTGAAGACCAGGGGGAGGTGAAGGAAGAAAAAAACTCTTTCATTTGCACATGTGCAAAGGTTCCACAGCGAGAGCTAATTTAATCCCAGACGCTATGGGGGGGGGGGGGATGGACAGAGAAGGAAAACATAATTCAACTCTTATTGACTGAAAACGGCTCACCGCCTCCTAAACTAGAATTTTTATCCATTTATAGTTACCTTTAATGACACTGGAGACTCCTTCCCTAAATCTCCACACTGAAAAGGTCCGTACTCCGAACATTCTTTATTATTTTTATATCGATAAGCAGCCGCTATACTGTTAGCTGTTACGATAGAAACCACAGACCAATCAGAATGGAGAATTTCTCCGTACATATCTTTCGATAACATAATAAAAGCTCTCGGTAATGGACAGTGAACACGAATCGTCGAAAGAACCCTAGGTTCAAAAAATTACCCATGATTCCTCGGCTCAAAAGTCTGACACTAATAGACAGGTTAATGAAAATTAGTTTTTGACGCAATTTTATGAAATTGAATTCAGTTCAAAGTTGGAAATATCGGCGGAATTGAATTTTTGGTTGAAACGGAAACCCATGCGCTCAGACATCACCCTTTTCCATTATTTTCGACTTCTAACAGTGAAAGAGTGACAAAAGTTTGTTTCAGCGGGCAAAAAAAGAAACAAAAATCTATTTTCATTAACTTCCGGGGAAAAAAAACTGGTCAGGAAGCAGGTTTGTTTTTTAAAAAACGTTTATATATTATATATATAAGAAAGAATATTTGACAAAACAAAACAAAACAAACAACACTATAGTAAACTGGTAGACAAGGGCTAGGAATCATGGGTAATTTCATGGGTAATATGATAGCCAATATACATGAATCATTGTGAGGTCACTGTACCACTTTTTCTTTAATACTTACTCGTGTTGCAGAAAGTAAGTGTTTCATGCCGAGATGCTAAACTATACCTACACGCAGTTTGTCCAGCGCCAAACCGCTAGCTCTTAGCGTTCGTTATTTGCTAGCTGTATTAGTGTCGGAGCTCTGAAGCAAAAGTGGAGGAGTAAAACGTGAGGTCGTTAAATGGAGCGCAAATTCTAATCAGACATGAAGGTAAAAAAAAAAAAAAAAAAAAAAAAAAAAAAAAACGTGTTCATTTTGACGTGATGTCTTCTGCACACTGAAACCACGCTGAGACGAGGTTCGAAGCCAGTTCGTCCTCGGTCGACTGTATCCGAGGATTTACAAAAAAAAAACCCTACCTGGTGCTGAAATGTAATCAGATTACACCCCGTAACAGCACAACAAAGGCATCGTACGAGTCAGTAGTCAGAACGTGTCCCGGCCCTCACCATGCTTTATTTAAATTATAACAATAAAAAAGAAGGAGGATTTTTTTTTTTAAAGTGGGGAAAACCTCCAGAGGGAGAACGGCGTTCAGAAGATGTGCTTGAGCTGTTTGATGCCATAGGATTTGAAGAAGACGAGCAGGATGAGTGTCCACAGGCCGAGGATGAAGCCGTCTGGAGGATGCCAGTCCTTCTGCTTGGGTTTCTGTGGGCGGGGCAGGAAGAGGGTCAACAACAACAACAAAAACAACAATGGACATTTTCCTCATTGGCGCAGCCACGTCATCATGTTACATCTCAGTGTGTGTGTGTGTGTGTGTGTGTATGTATATATGTATGTATTATATATATCTATATATATATATATATAATATATATATATATCTATATATATATATATATATATATATATATATAATATATATATATATATATACACACACAATCAGTGTGTGTGTGTGTGTATGTATATATATATATATATATATATATATATATATATATATATATATATATATATATATATATATATTATACTTTTAAATCACTTCCTATTACGCATGCATCTGCAGCAGTGCATTTATATGCTAATGCAGCCGAGAGGTTTACTCTCTAAAGAGAAAGACGTCCCCATAACTTTGCAATTACATCGGAGAGAATAACGCCAGACCGTCCTCTTAAACTGCTTCTCCGCACGCTGCCGATGAGCACTACAATTCTCTCTTATCTAATAAAGCAGCATGCGGCCTGCGGGAGGCAAGACAAAGGCCATATTTAGAGAGGGAGAGAGAGAGAGGGAGAGAGAGGGATGAGTCAACAGTGCCAGGGGGAAAAAAAGAGGATTATTCTTATTATCAAAAAAAAAAAATAAAAAAAATTAATGATTATTATGGAAAGTTTGTTGTTCATTAATGAAGCACCGTTGAAGCACACTCGGATTGCTCGGTTCCGGTCACCTTTGTTAAGCCGAGGTCAGTATACGTGTCTGAATTTTGCATGTGCAACAGTAACTGTTTTTTTTTTTTTGTTTTTTTTGAGTGAATCAAATAGAAAGTAACCATGAACAATAAACTGTGTAATTAGGGGGTGCCAATACTTATACACCGCCATTGATGTTTGCTCATTTTCAGGAAGTGCGCCAATAATAATTCCTCAGGGCAGACTAAGCGTAATTTGTTTATTTATTTTTTTGACACGGCTTCAAGAGGCTGGTGCTCGGACTGACGTCGAGAGCCGAGATGCAAATGCAGAATCAACTCTGGACCTTTTTTGTAGCTCTCCTGAGTTTGGAAACGATTATGTCATCGCACACAAGTGGCCAAAAATAATTAAATAAATAAATAAAGGATGATTTTCTGGACGTTCAGAGCTCTTGCAATGACTAGAGGTCACACGCCATTCACAAGCCCAGGATGAGGTGAATATTACGACAAACGCTAGGAAGGAATGGTCATCGCCATGGCAACCAGGACTCGCCGTGTGCTTGTTTGGTCCAGATACACGGTGTAGTCACCCTGACCCGTGTGGCATGCGGCCAAACTGGAAACGTATGCCGTAAAACAATATATATATATACGGCCGAGTGCATATGACATAATGAAAAATTATCCTGTGCTGTTTATTTTAGCGTTTTTATTTTATTTACTCATGTGTATTTCTTCATATTTGTTACAGCTGCTTTATATTTATTCGTTCCATTTGGTTGTGAAGGTGTTGCAGGTAAATATTTAATCACATAAGTAGCTAAGATGGAATTTCAGGAACAGTGACGCTTCCTGCTGAGGATTCGGCTCAGATAGTGTGCGTGTGTGTGTGTGTGTTTGTCAGAGTGTGTCGGATTGGATGACAGGATTTTTAATTCTCCGGAGCTAAACCTCGAGAAGTAATCACTACGTCCGTTGTCACTGTGCTTGTGGTGAAGTTTTGGGGTTATTTGTGAGACGTGTGGCACGTCCTCCCGTCTGCTGGACGTTCCGCTAAACCAGACCGAAAACTCTTCGACTTTTCTCTTAATAATTCACCAGAAAGCAATAAGAGGTATCCCTCCGCGTCCAACCCAGAGCTCAATAAACCTACTTCCTTTCCTTTCCTCTCTGACCCCCTGAAGTCCGAGTGTCTCTGCCAATGTCATAATTTCATTTAGCAAAATCCTGTCGCTCACATAAAGCACATAAAGAAGAAAAAAATAAAAGGAAGTCCGGATCTTGAGCTGAGCACGGCGTGATGATTAGCGTGAGCCGGGAGGTCGGGCTGGATAAAGCTCTTCTCCCACTGAGACGGTACATTTGCAGATAACAGACGGTGATGATTGTGTGCTTCGTCGCAATCTTTTGATTATCCGCTAATCACGGCTTTCCGAACGCTTCCCGCTGCGATGTACCGCTCTCTTGGTGTGGATAATGTAAATCTGGACAAAGAGCATGGTTTTCTTCTTTTTTTTTTAGCCAACGACACAATATAAAGTGTTCCTACTGAGAACAAAGCAGTTATTATTATTATTACGATCACAGCTGTAAATTGCACCACTGAGTAAGCGACAGGTGACGTTTCCTTTTCAGAGCTGAGATCCTGCAAGAAACCCAACTTCCTGTGATGAATTTATAATTAAAATAACGGCGTGGTTTTGGGAGAGAAATGTTTCCATGTGAACATTCTGCTACATGTTAAAAAAAAATTAAGCTATTAGGTAAGCTATTATAGATAAATTAAAGTCCATTAGCTGCGTCCTACACTTATGCTCCACTGGCACAATGTTGCTATGGAAACGACAATGCATTCATACAGACCGAAGGATCAAGCCATCAAACCTAACAAAGTACTACAGTGATGATGCTACAAGCTAAAAAAAATCCTACAAACTGGTTCCCTCGTAAAAGCGAAGCAAGAAGAAAAAAACAAAAAAAACAAACCACCACCACACACACAAGAAAACACCCTCTGCCCCGTGGGGCATCTAGTGATCACCCTGAGTTTAAGCCTGGCCTGAGAGGAAATCCAGCACGGGGTATTTAATCTGGTTAAACCACACGCATGATGTGTAACGTGACAAAAAAAAGGAGGTAAAGCAAGACAATCTCATTTCGAGCGAGAAATACAAGAAGCAGTCTGAAAGAGACGAGGAAATTTGTTTAGGGCGGGGCTTTTCTTTATGTGATATTGAGGTGGGTGTGGCTTTTATTTGTGTAGGCTTGAAGTGGGTCGGGGCTTTTCTTCATGTAGGTTTGAAGTGGGTGGGACTTTTCTGTATGTAGGCTTTTAAGTGGGTGGGGCTTTCTCATGTAGACTTGAAGTAGGCATGTTTTTTTCTTCATGTAGGTTTCTGAGTGGGTGGGGCTTTCTTTCATGTAGGCTTGGAGTGGTTGGGGCTTTTCTTCATGTAGGCTTGAACTGGGCGTGTTCTTTCTTCATGTAGATTTAAAGTGGGTGTGTCTTCTTCAAGTAGGATTAAAGTTGGTGGGGCTTTTTGTCATGTGAGCTTGAAGTGGGCAGGGCTGTTTTTCAAGTAGGCTTTTAAGTGGGCGGGGCTTTTCTGTATGTAAGCTTTTGAGTGAGCGGGGCTCTCTTCATCTAGGCTTGAAGGGGGTGGGGCTTTTCTTCATGTATAGGCTTGAAGTGGGCGTGTTTTTTCTTCTTGTAGGTTTAAGGTGGGTGTGTCTTTTCTTCATGTAGGTTTAAAGTGGGCAGGGCTTTTCTTCATATAGGCTTGAAGTGGGCGGGGCTTTTCTATATTTTGAGTAAGCGGGGCTTTCTTCATGTAGGCTTGAAGGGGGTGGGGCTTTTCTTCATGTATAGGCTTGAAGTGGGCGGGGCTTTTCTTCATGTAGGCTTGAAGTGGCTGGACTTTATTTAAAGTAGATGATGATCAGGCAAATCAATCATACTTTAATTAAAAAACAAAACGTGGTTTATAGTGGTGTAATGATCTGATTATAAAACCCATTATCTGTTAAAGGTTAGACAAACATCACCATATCCACCATTAGATCAGCTTGTGTTCCGTTATGGAAATCTAATCGAAACCTTCTGACCAATCAGAATCAGCGTATAGCTGCGAGAGTGAATCAGTTGGTCTGCGAGTGGAATCGACTGGACACGCACCTGATGAATGATTTCAGCCACTGGTAACTGGTCTACATAAGACAGTGCCTCGCTCTTCTCATTTCCTTCAGCAACAGACCTGAAAAACCGAACCAAACAAACCCATTACACTCTTATTGCAGCAGCAGACACACAAATCCTTTATATTTAATTTTTTATTTTATTGAACACGCATCAGCAGCTCTCTGATTGGCCCCAATAAATCCAATTTAATGCTGTTCAGCAATGCTGCATGTCTTGTTTATAAACTCTACAGAGGTGAAAAGGAGACTTGTTGCGTCTGAACCTGAGAGTTTTGGAAAACTTCTCTCTTTGTTCTTTTTGGAGAGACGCAACAGTTGAGTCGTGCGTTGGTTCGTATCTTAATCGCAGACGCAACAGACTGATAGATGAATGAAAACACAGGCTTTTGATCCTTCGCTTAAAGGAAGAAAACTCGATGGCTTTTAAGAGATAAACACATTATTGAAGATGTAGAAATGGCCTCCTCCGCTCTGCGGGTCGATGGAGGCCACTCGGAGCTGGGAAACACCGGCCAGACCGCAGCTCCTCACTCGAGAGGCTCCTGAAATTGAATTTGGGACGAGGCCATCGATACCACATGCTGACTGGAGGGAGGGATATGATTTTTGACGCACGATTTTGACAAATGAAGAGAAAGAGAGAGAGAGAGAGAGAGAGAGAGAGAGACGAAGAACAGGACTGGAGAAATAAATGAGACATATGACATTCGGTGACATAATAACAATAATAATAAATACTTTTAAAAGGCAAGGTTTTCTGAAATTAGGTGCTAATTTTTGACAATAAATTTTCAGATTTTTTTAAATACAAAATACAAACTGTGGAGATGTTTTATTATCTGACAGAAATGTTGATCCTTGATGTTTGATCTGTGTGAAACTTTGTAAAAATCATAAAGGTAATCATAAAAATCGCTGGGTTTTATTTATTTTCATTCATTTCTAAAGCGTTTTGGTGATATCTGGTGTAAGCGGTGATGTAAACCGATCGAACAACACGTCGTAATTCCAACCGATGAATTTTCCGCCTTTTGGCGGCGGCGTAAGGTTGATTTACGGTACACGAGCTGAGGTTTAATTAACTCTGGAGGTGAGCGGTTACAGTTTGACGCGACTGGGCCGCCCCGAATTCCCGTCCGCGCTCATAAACCGGGGTAAAGGGGACAGGGGAAGTCTATTAAAGCAGCGCAATCCTCTTAATGGAGGAGAGGAGAAGAGCAGGCTGTGAGGTCGAGGAGGAGAGGAACGAGGGGTGAGAAATCTGTGTCTACGTCTCTTCTCAGACGCAGTAAAAAAGGAAGGATTCTTTGACTGAATTCTAAATTCTTTGCCGTTCTCTGCACTTTTTACTCCATAGATCAGTCCCTCTAGGATTCAAGTAGTTTTCCACCAACTCAAGTAGTTCCACTCACAAACAAAGAATTTATTATTGCACCTAGTGGTCAAACAAGGGAACTGCAACAAGCTCTAATGGAAAGAGATCCATTGGGGCAGGAAGGGTGCTGCCCTAAACCTTTCCATCAGCTGAGGTGCAGCGGAGTTAAAGAGCGAGGGGGTAAACACTCCACAGCCACCAGGAACGTGTTGTATAGCAGATAATGTGTAGAGAGACGTACAGAAGCATTTCCAGTCTAAGAAGCGTCATGCCTGACTGATACTTCCCCAGGCTTGTAAAAATGTTGTCCAAGCAGAAAAATAATTAAAAAATAAATACAAAAAAAAAAAAAAATCAAACTGCACCATGCCCTAATCGAAGATGTTCTACAAGCGATTAGCGCTGGAAATGAGGATTGGCTTGTCTTGTTCAGCAGGAGCCCCGGGCGCTCGCTCCTCCCTCCGTTCCTTCTCCATTACCGCCCCGCTGATTAGCTCGAATGCGGCGTGATTTCCCCTCCGAAGCCTCAAATTAAAACGGCGATAATGAAGCGCCTCTTCCCATTAATTGGAAAAGCTGTCGCTCGGAGCTGCTTGTGCTAATGGAGGCGGCTGTTAGTGCGTTTCCAGCGCTAATTTTCCTTCTCTCTCTCTATCTCGGAGGTGGGGGAGCTGTGTCTGGATCGGTTCACGTGTTCGAGGAATATTTATTCTTTTTATTATTATTATTATTATTAACGTCAAAACAACTTTCTCTGTGAGCTCAGTGTGCCTTTAAGTAGCTAGCATGCTAGATTATAGTAAGCTGTATAGAATAACTATAAAAGTTCAAACTTCCTACTATACAGTCAGGTGCAAAAGTATTGGCACCCTTCCCAAAAACAAGTGTAACCTATTACATAAAATTCTTTTTTCCCCTTTATACTTTGCTTGAATACGGTGTTAAAGGAAGCAGAGTTCATTCTTTTCATCTAACATGGAGTCTCAAAGTGATTTATCAGTTTCTAATTTTCTAAAAACATAGTCAGCGCTGATGCTGGAAACTCCTCCCAGATATGACTTTCTTTAACACACGACGTCTTCTGACCAATAAAGCATCGAACTGACCGCACTTTGTGGACGGTTTGAGCAGATGGTTTTAAACAAAGCGTTGGTTCATCAGCGTGTGTCTGGGATTTCATCTTCGTTGAGAGACAGCTTGAGTGGAAGAACAGGAAGAGGAACTGGATGATGCGCTACTGCCACCTTGTGGCGTTCTTCATAAAACACACATCTGAGTGACACCTGTGCCTCTGAGAGCGCGTCATAATCGTTACTGACTCGTGATGATCTTACTCTTCTGCATAAATATAAAACTATACGACTTGTAGATGATCCATTTGATCAGGAATTTTTAACTTGTCACGTTTTGTGGTTTAACGAAGGTGTGATGGTTGCTACGGTGACGTTATGGATGGAGTCTCCAATGTTTAGCTGTAACTTCTCGGATCCAGCACATCCGTTGTTGCTGCATATTCTGAGATGCTTTTCAGCTTAATGTGGCTGTAAAGAGCGCCAAGCTGTTACCGTAGCAACCAGGGAGCTGGACCCAGTCTGTGGAACCAGGCTTACAGTGGAGTTCTGTTGTGGAGATGTGAACCGACTAAACTGGATTAGTTCGTCACTGCTGATCAAAATCAGATATCAGTCGAGGACGCAGTAAGCGGAGTCTGTTAGCGAGAGGAAATGCGTAACGCGGCGTCCGGATTCGTCCTGTTCCGCGGTAACCATGGTGACAGATGTGCAGCAGGTTATTAAAATGGAATTTGTTGAGTGGAAATCACAAACCGGGCTTTGATTTGATTCCCAGCCGACGCTGACGGCAAAAACACACGCGGCCGTGTGTGTGTGTGTTTGTGTGTGTGTGGGATCAGGAACTCTGTGTACTATCTGATAAAAAGCATCGTCACATTATACTCAGTAACTCAATAGAGAGCGAATTTTATTGTGTTCTTTAAAAAAAAAAAGTGAGTTCCATGTATCACTAGTTTGAGTGACTCTTCTGTTTCTTTCTCTGCTTTCTCTCTCTCTCTTTCTCAGACTCTCCCAATCTCCCAGTCTCTCTAACTCTCTCTCTCTATCCTTCTCAGCCACTACTTTTCTCTTGTGCTTTCTCTCTTTTTCCCTTTCAGTCTCTCCTTCTCTCTTTCATGCTTTCTCTCTTTATCCCTCTCTCTCTCCCACGCTCTCCTTTTCTCTCTTTCTCCCTCTCAGTCTCTCCCTTTCTGTCACTCTCTCTCTCTCCCAGTCTCTTCTTCTCTCTCTCACACTTTCTCTCTTTATCCTTCTCAGTCTCTACTTCTCTCTCTCTCTCCCCCAATATCTCGTCCCCCCCTTTCTCTCCCCCAGTCTCTTGTTTTTACCCCCCCCCCTTCTCCCCCCCAGTCTCTTGTTTTTATCCCCCCTTCTCTCCCCCCCAGTCTCTTGTTTTTATCCCCCCTTCTCTCCCCCCCAGTCTCTTGTTTTTATCCCCCCTCCCTCCCCCCTTCTCTTGTTTTTATCCCCCCCTCCCCCCTTCTCTTGTTTTTATCCCCCCCCCCCCCCCCTCTCCTGTTTTTATCCCCCCCTTCTCTCTCTCCCCCCAGTCTCTTGTTTTTATCCCCCCTTCTCTCCCCCCCAGTCTCTTGTTTTTATCCCCCCTTCTCTCCCCCCCAGTCTCTTGTTTTTATCCCCCCTTCCCCCCCCAGTCTCTTGTTTTTATCCCCCCCTTCTCTTGTTTTTATCCCCCCCTTCTCTCCCCCCTTCTCTTGTTTTTATCCCCCCCCTCCCCCCTTCTCTTGTTTTTATCCCCCCCTTCTCTCTCTCCCCCCCAGTCTCTTGTTTTTATCCCCCCCCTCTCTCCCCCCAGTCTCTTGTTTTTACCCCCCCTTCTCTCCCCCCCCCCCAGTCTCTTGTTTTTATCCCCCCTTCTCCCCCCCCCAGTCTCTTGTTTTTATCCCCCCTTCTCCCCCCTCTCTCTTGTTTTTATCCCCCCTTCTCTCTCCCCCCCCAGTCTCTTGTTTTTATCCCCCCCTTCTCTTGTTTTTATCCCCCCCTTCTCCCCCCTTCTCTTGTTTTTATCCCCCCCTCCCCCCCTTCTCTTGTTTTTATCCCCCCCCCTTCTCTCTCTCCCCCCAGTCTCTTGTTTTTATCCCCCCTTCTCCCCCCCCAGTCTCTTGTTTTTATCCCCCCTTCTCTCCCCCCCAGTCTCTTGTTTTTATCCCCCCCTCCCCCCTCCAGTCTCTTGTTTTTATCCCCCCTCCCCCCCAGTCTCTTGTTTTTATCCCCCCCCTTCTCTTGTTTTTACCCCCCCCTTCTCTCTCTCCCCCCAGTCTCTTGTTTTTATCCCCCCCTTCTCTCCCCCCCAGTCTCTTGTTTTTACCCCCCCCCTTCTCTCTCTCCCCCCCAGTCTCTTGTTTTTATCCCCCCTTCTCCCCCCCCAGTCTCTTGTTTTTACCCCCCCCTTCTCTTGTTTTTATCCCCCCCTTCTCTCTCCCCCCCCCAGTCTCTTGTTTTTATCCCCCCCCTTCTCTCCCCCCCAGTCTCTTGTTTTTATCCCCCCCCTTCTCTCTCTCCCCCCCAGTCTCTTGTTTTTATCCCCCCCTTCTCCCCCCCCCAGTCTCTTGTTTTTACCCCCCCCCCTTCTCTTGTTTTTATCCCCCCCTTCTCCCCCCCCACAGTCTCTTGTTTTTATCCCCCCCCTTCTCTCTCTCCCCCCCAGTCTCTTGTTTTTATCCCCCCCTTCTCCCCCTCCAGTCTCTTGTTTTTATCCCCCCCTTCTCTTGTTTTTATCCCCCCCTTCTCTTGTTTTTATCCCCCCCCTTCTCTCTCTCCCCCCAGTCTCTTGTTTTTATCCCCCCCTTCTCTCTCTCCCCCCCAGTCTCTTGTTTTTATCCCCCCCCTTCTCTCTCTCCCCCCAGTCTCTTGTTTTTATCCCCCCCTTCTCTCTCTCCCCCCCAGTCTCTTGTTTTTATCCCCCCCTTCTCCCCCCCCAGTCTCTTGTTTTTTCCCCTCTCCCCCCCCCCAATCTCTCAATCTCTCCTTCTCTCTCTCCGCATCACTGTTCATCTTTCTCCCTCTCTTTATCTCCCTCACAGGTTCTCCCAACATTTTATCACCCTCTGCCTCCCTTGTTTCTTTAACTTTTTCTCTCTCCTTTGCTTTCTCTCTTTTTTTCCCACTTTCTGTTCATGTCTCTGCATCATTGTGCATTTGTCTCTCTCTCTTTTCATTGTTCTTTCTCTCTCAATGTTATCCATCTCTCTCTCTCTCTCTCTGTAATGTTGAGGACTGATTTATTGTATTCTCTGTACACACTGACACCTTCAGGAACAAATCGCATAAGAATCGGATTTGCTTTGCAGTTTGGTTTCATTCTGAACCTAATCAAACGAACCAGAATGAAAAAAGAAGGCCGTGTAAAGCTGAAGACAACTTCATAGAAATCTTTTGTACGTTGGCCAGAAATATATCCAACAACAGAAAAACGGTAACAACACGGTTTGTGTCGCATGCAGTGTTTATTTCCTCTGGATTAGTGTCGGTGTTTGATGAAAATAAACGCAGCTCACGTGACTGTGGATGTGGGCGTGGTCAGGTTCAGCACCTCCCGCGTGATCTCCACCTTTCGCACGCTGCCGAAGAAGTCGGTGATCAGGACGCTGCCGGGGTCTCGCAGGAACAGGTCGGTACGGTGGCCCGGAGTGGACACGCACTGGCTCGGTGGACACACTTTAAACTGGGAGAAAGGAGAGTCACAATAATCAGATTACACAAACAAACACACACACACACAACAGAACAAACAAAAGTGGTCAATCGAGCAAAACACACTGGTTAACCAAAAATTTGTGCTCTTTTCAAATATATATTGTTATATTTTATATTTTATATATATATATATATATATATATGTAATGGGTTTTTTTGTATTTTAAAATACATAAAATATTGTAAAAAAAAAAAAAAATATTTTATATATATTTATATATATATATATATATATTTTGTTATAGTTATATTACTTTTATAAAAACCTTTAACTTTTTTTGCTTAAGATATTTTAAATTTGTATAAAAAAAATAAAAATATTAACAATATAATTATATATAATATAATAAATATAAATGAATATAAACTAAAAAATGTAATTATATTTTGAATAAAAAATAATTTGTTAAAATATTATAAATTAACAAAAAAAAGCTTACAGAGCATTTGTAACTTGATTTTTGAGGTATTTACTATTTACTACGGTATGTGTCTGTCAGAGGAGATGAAAAGGAAGTGGCCACGCCCCCTCGGAGTGGGACGAGCGGATGCCTAGGTGCTGAGAGAAAAGGTCTGCCTCCTGTGTCTTTCAAAGCGCTTGACCTACATGTGGATTAGACAGTCTGTTTAAAGTGGCCACGGTTTTCATCTGCCACGTTTTTCATCTTCTGGCTAGAGACGCCCGAGAGAGAGCGAGAGAGACAGAGAGAGAGAGAGAGAGAGAGAGAGAGAGAGAGAGAGAGAGAGAGAGAGTCCACCGGAACCAACACTGAAACGCTGTCTGACCTAAACCTAAAAATCTCATTTAGTCGGTCAAAAAAAAAAAAAAAAAAATCAGGAACTTGATTAATTTCCTATATTAATTACAGTGATTAGCATAATGAGCCATTACACCAATCACAATTCCAGCAGCTGATTTCAGGTTTCAAGTTTTTATTATTATTATTATTATTATTATTATGATTCAGAGACCAAATATAATATTTCCTTCATGTACGCTTGAAATGGGTCTGGGCTTTTCTTCATGTAGGCTTTAAGTGGGTGGAGCTTTCTTTCAGTTAGACTTGAAGTAGGCGGGATGTTCTTTAAGTAGGCTTGAAGTGGGCAGGGCTTTTCTTCATGTAGGCTTGAAGTGGGTGGGGCTTCTTCATGTAGGATTGGAGTGGGTGGGGCTTCTTCATGTAGGCCTGAAGTGGACGAGGCTTTTCTTCATGTAGGCCTGAAGTGGACGAGGCTTTTTTCATGTAGGCTTGCAGTGGGCGGGGCTTTTCTTCATGTAGGCTTGCAGTGGGCGGGGCTTTTCTTCATGTAGGCTTGCAGTGGGCGGGGCTTTTCTTCATGTAGGCTTGCAGTGGGCGGGGCTTCTTCATATAGGTTTATAGTGGGCAGGGCTTTTCTTCATGTAGGCTTGCAGTAGGCAGGGCTTTTCTTCATGTAGGCTTGCAGTGGGCAGGGCTTTTCTTCATGTAGGCTTGCAGTGGGCAGGGCTTTTCTTCATGTAGGCTTGCAGTGGGCAGGGCTTTTCTTCATGTAGGCTTGCAGTGGGCAGGGCTTTTCTTCATGTAGGCTTGCAGTGGGCAGGGCTTTTCTTCATGTAGGCTTGCAGTGGGCAGGGCTTTTCTTCATGTAGGCTTGCAGTGGGCAGGGCTTTTCTTCATGTAGGCTTGCAGTGGGCAGGGCTTTTCTTCATGTAGGCTTGCAGTGGGCAGGGCTTTTCTTCATGTAGGCTTGCAGTGGGCAGGGCTTTTCTTCATGTAGGCTTGCAGTGGGCAGGGCTTTTCTTCATGTAGGCTTGCAGTGGGCAGGGCTTTTCTTCATGTAGGCTTGCAGTGGGCAGGGCTTTTCTTCATGTAGGCTTGCAGTGGGCAGGGCTTTTCTTCATGTAGGCTTGCAGTGGGCAGGGCTTTTCTTCATGTAGGCCTGAAGTGGACGAGGCTTTTTTCATGTAGGCTTGAAGTGGGTGGGGGTTCTCTTCATGGAGGTTTATAGTGGGCAGGGATTTTCTTCATGTATGCTTGAAGTGGGCAGGGCTTTTCTTCATGTATGCTTGAAGTGGGCAGGGCTTTTCCTCATGTAGGCTTGCAGTAGGCAGGGCTTTTCTTCATGTAGGCTTGCAGTGGGCAGGGCTTTTCTTCATGTATGCTTGAAGTGGGCAGGGCTTTTCCTCATGTAGGCCTAAAGTGGATGGGGCATTTCTTCATGTATGCCTAAAGTGGGTGGGGTTTTCTTCATGTGGGCTTGAAGTGGGCGGGACTTTTCTTTACAGTATGTAGGCCTGAAGTGGCGGGGCTTTTCTTAATATTTTAACATAAATAAATATTATAATTAATTAAAGTCTGATGTAAAAGTCATGTGAAATTGACCTACATTTCTCGAACATTAATTACCCATCCCATCATTACAACTGAATTAATTACACTTTAATAAATGATTATGGGGAAAAAAAAGGTTTTTCATGTTCCGTTTTAACGACCTTTAATTATGATTAAACTCATTTCAAGTAATTAGAGAGTGAAGTTCATTTTCAAATGGTTTAATTACACGTCTTATAGAGTCCTGCCTTAAATACCTTGATACAGTTTACCTTAATAATAAATTTATTCCAACGTCAGGTCCAAGTACCTGTGCAGCTGCTTCATTAGGATTTACAGGACTTTTAAGATAACTTAATAAATGTTGAATAAATGTCTTGAATTACTGAGTGAATTTTATTATTTTACACCTTCAGTACACTTCTCATCCCAAACTGCCCTCAATTACGAGTTCCTTTAAGACCTACAATCCCATATAATTTACCTTTATTACGACTTTGAGCCTCTTTATTTACCTGTATTAATTATTTCATATTTATGTGTCGTCCTTATGAAGATTGCTTTAATTACAACCCTAGCTTAAGATAATTACGCATTTATAACGACTTCAGGTTATTAATTACAACTTTATTACCAATTTAAGTTATATTTATTACGACTTCAGGTTACAGTAACAACTAATTTATTACAATAATTCAACTGAATTTTTTATAACTAAAAATTATACATTTTTTTATTACCTTAATGACGACTTCTGACCAAATCATCTTAAAAATTAAATAAACTTAATTATTGTGACTTTAGATTACATTAATTACGACTTTATTACAGCTTTAGGTTACTTTATTTAACTAAACTTAGGGGCCATTAATTATGGCTTTAGGTTACTTCATTAGGACGTTAAGTTACAGTAATTACATCCTTATTACAACTTTAGCCTACATTAATTGCAATTTTATTACATCTTTTTTTATTCACACACACCAAAACCTCTTTTTTTGGTAAGATAAAAGAAGCTTTTTTTTGTGGGGACCAGCCAAATGTCTCACACACACACACACACTCACCAGATCGTTCATGTTGGTCTGACTGGCAGGATGGATGTCCTCCAGGAACTCCAGCAGGTAGAAGGTGTATCTGTCCATCAGATGAACCCCGATGGCGAGATCCGGCTGATGCTGCAAATCACACAGAGAGAGAGAGAGAGAGAAAACAAACAACCAATTGAGAAAAAAACAGAAATGTAGCACACACCTTAACTAAAACTTCTTTATTTTTTTAAATATTTAATAGTACTCTCCCACTCCTTCCTCCTTACACGTGTTAATATTAAATAAAGCATGAACATTAAACAAATCTCAGATCAGTCACTTAAATTCATTACAACTCCAAATCCATCAGTTGCATAAATATTTACCCCCCCCTATTTATTTATTTTTTTACTAGGACACCTTAAAAATGAAGCCGATTTCATTTGATCAACAGATGAAACTCGACATCGCCTGAGAGTAAAGTGTTACAAATCACCTCTGTCTGAAACATTCTAATAAAACTACGCCATGAGACAAAATAATGACGCCTAACACAGTCCAAATGATGGAGGGCGCGAATACTTTTGCACAGCCATTATGTAAGGAATAAAACGCTTCTGAATCATGTGCTGCTACAGAAAAATAACCATCCATGAGGTGGTGTGATGGAGCGAGAGTGACGTAATTGCTGTGTTGTGGATTTATTGTTTATTTACCAAGAACAGACACTTTTTTATTCGTTTCTAGTTACGAATGTGAGACAGATGAATGAGCGCTTACTGAAAGCGAATCCTCTCCCACTTGGCTGCTGGCCAGAGCCATGATATTGGGCGAGTAGAACCTCTCGTACATGGACGCCCCCTGGCACGTGTCGATTATAAACAGCAGCTCGTTATACCTGCAGAGTAGGAAAAAAATTCATTAATTAAATCATGAGTCACGCCCTTTGTTTTTTTGTACCGAAGGCTCGACTTCCTGTTGACGTCCAGACACACTGACCCTTCAATTATCACATCAGCAGGATCTCCGATTCCCAGCCGTAATGGCAGCTGGGAACATTTCCGAGCCTGTCGCATTGACCTCACGGCTCCAAACACGCCATTAATAGATTAGCTACTGATTCCACACCAGAGTGCTTTTCCAATGGAGCTTTAATGTGTTCGGCTGCTGACGCTCGAGTCCTAATCGATCTCTCCAACGGGAATTATCTATTTTTTATTCTAAGCGTCTTTTCTTTCATTTGTTTATTTATTTGCGTTTTAGGTTCTGAGCTCAGCTACTGAATGAATGAATAAATGAATGAATGAATGAATGAATGAATCAATGGATGGATGTGTGGACATTTTTTTAAGAGCTTTCATCCTGCCTCTGGATCAGACTTTATATTTTTGTGAATAAAAAAAAAACAAGACTGGATAAATATCCAGAAGTAATAGTAAAAATTTTTTTTAAAATATTAAAAATTAAATAAAATTAAAAAAATAAAATAAATAAAATAAAAGATTAATTAAAAAAATAAATTAATAATAATAATAATAAACAATGTTTGGTTCAGTTGCTTCAGTGCATTCAAATTAAAAATTCTAATTTTATTCATCAATTTAATTTAATTTAGAATTTAATTAATACAATTTTAATTTTATTAAAAAAAATTAAATTCAGATTTTATCCATCAATTTAACTTAATTAAAAATTTTAATACAAGTTTAATTTTATTCAAAAATTAAACATTCAAATTCTACTCATTAATTTAATCAAAATAAAAACGTAATTAATAAAATTTGAACTGTGTGTAAAAATGTACAACTCAAATTTTATTCATCAATTTAATTAAATTAAAAATGTAATGCATAAAATTTTAATTTTATTAAAAAATTCTAATTTTATTAATCACATACCTTACCATTGCAACTCAATATGACATGCAGTGAAATTCTTTTCATCGAGTGTATGTGTCATAAAAATATAGAAATAGAATTTTTAAAAAAAAGAATTTTCAATAAAAATACAATGTTCCCTGTACTTGTAGGAAAAGGGGGAAAACATATAGAGAACATAAAACATGAAACAAAAAGCACTGAACTAATCCAGATGTTTTCACCTTCGCTTCTGCCACATCTGCTCGAAAGCGTCAGCCAGCTCCACGTTGCTGATCTCCTCCGAGTCCTGGAACTTCAGGAAGCCGTTCCCGCCGTGTCCTGTCCCCCCCCCCAAAAAAAACACCTGGTTTACATCAGCCCTATAGTGGCCATTTGTTTTTTAGATGTAAACAATTTGTTTTTTGTTCGGTTTACCTGTGAGGTAGATGAGGATGTTGCTGCGGTCATCGCTCAGTAAACGTTTGGAGCGAGGCGTACTCGCCGGGAGTCGTCCGGTCAGTATGCGCAGGAAATTCTCCACGGTCACCTTAACACGAAAATAAATAAATAAATAAATAAGTAATAATTAAATAAAAAATCACTGGTATTTACAAGAATTAGGATTATTCTTGTAAAATAAATAAATAAAAATAAAATATAAATAAATAAATAAATAAATAAATAGAAAGTAAATGAAAGTTATTACAAAATTAATCCTATACCGTGATTAATTTAAGAGCAGTATTAATAAAGTAGATGCAGTAAATAAACAAATAATTTATTTATGAACTAACAATTAATTTATCCATTTACAGGTATACTTAATGCTGTAAAATGTCTACGAAAAAGCTTCATCCTTGTTATCTCTTATGTTAGAGCAGTGATACACTTTCTTCGAATTTATTAAACAAACAAAAACAAAACGTAGCTTTTTATGTTACTGAGAATAGCGCAAGGTGTTTATTACGTTCTTGGAAATCTGGGACACTGGAGACAAAACTCGCATCCTTAAAAACAATAAACCTGTTAGATCTCCTGACCAAAAAGAACAGAGAAAAGTAAACAGGCCCCGCCCACCTCGTATCCGCGGTAATCCACCTCCACGTCGTCTCCGTAGACGTTCAGCTCCATGTTCTTGTGGCTGAACACGGTAGCAGGTTTGGGGTTTCTGTGGTTGCAGGCCATGTCGTCGGCTAACATCAGAACGATGTGACTGCAGCAGGAGAGAGAGAGAGAGAGAGAGAGAGAGAGAGAGAGAAGATGACAGATGTGATGAGGTTTTTATTCAATCAAACACAGGTATGGAGCGTCAGTGGTGGTGACACTCACCTGTCCGGGATGCCCAGTCTCTTCACACTCCTGTACACCGACAGCACGTTGGCAACATGGCGATAGTTGAACCAGAACCTTGAAGTGCAAACCTACGTGCAGAGTCATTTATTCATTCAATGATTCATTCATTACTGTTACAGTCTTTAAGTGTTTAACAGTCTCACCAGCACTGCCCAGTTGTTTGTATGACCGCTGCTGAAGAACTTTGCAGCTTTCGTCTGAAACACAATTCAACCAATTATCAGAAAAAATCTAAATCTGAAGTTTTTTTTGTTCTTTATGTAAAGAATCGACTCTGAATCAAAGAGTCAGATTCATAAAAAGAGTCTGTTAAAAAAAAAGAGAGAGAGCGAGAGGGACGATCCGTATTTATAATCATGTCTCATTTTATTTTATCCCAGAGAGAGAGAGAGAGAGAGAGAGAGAGAGAGAGAATGATAATGAAGTGAATAACGTGTCATTTAAAACGAATCGACTCTTTGAACCGACTCCTTTCGATTCAAACCTTAGCACGTTCCTAAAGAGCAGTAAATTTATTATTATTTATTTTTTTATTTTTTTTTTTAAATAAAAACAAGACAAAAGCATCCCATCATGACGCCACTGTTGCCATAGAAACAACGCTAATTAATCCTCAATTCAGATTGGTCAGAACATTGCTGAACAGCTTACCCATTGATTCGTATGGAGGTCGTTCCATTTAATCTATTTTTATTCAATATATTTACTCAATCTATTCAAACTATCTATTTTTTGTCTTATTAACTTCAAAGAAGAGAAAGAGGGACGTCGATGAGGGGATGGATGTTTGTAGCTGCTATACCGTAAGCGATAACAGGAACTAACACCACCTGAGTCGGTTATTTTCCCGCAATTTAAGGTTTTATCCCTGACTTATTCCAATGTTGGATCTTTTAAGCAACTATAAAGCAGAGAAAGAGGACATTTGATGAAAAGATTCAAATATAAAAACCTCTAAATGAGGTTTGCCTCAATTCAAAATGGCGCCCTGCTTCCTTTAATATTTAGTGCACTATGTGAAGTGTACTCATTTTTCTAATTAGCTCGTTAGCTAATACAGCTTTGGTAATATAATAACCTAAACTAAAAAAAAGAATTATATAGTGTATCATTAAAATATAAAATACTAAATAAATATTTTGTCGCAAATAAACAAATGAGAAACAAGCTCTCGAGAAACGCCTAGGCGAACCTTTCAAGGCTTGGAGCCCAAATGCCTCCCAATTTAACATATAGTGCACTAGATCGGCGCGCACGAGACGCTAGTTTGCAGCCTACATAGGTCACCTGCGTAGGGAACAAGCCGCGATTTGGAATTTAGCTCGCGCCCAGAGATGTTATGAATGAGAGCCAACTGTCATAGCGACGCTAGCTCTAGTGCTATTGTATTATTTTAAAGGCGCAAATGTAACTTAAAAAAAAAATTAAAGACTTACCTCAACACTGTTGCTGTGTGCAACTGGCATAAATATCAAACAGTTTATAAAAGCTAATAGTGTTATGAATATTAAAGTTGCCATGTCGGCTAGCCCGGTGCAGAGCTTTGGCAGCTTCGGCGTTTAAACCCGGAAGTAGCTGACACAGATTCATAAAAGACGCAGCTTCAAAATAAAAGTCAGAAAATATTTAAATAAGTGCTCCAATAAGAAACGTAGCACAAATATTCCAATATAATATTTTTTGAAATTGCAAATCATTTCAGGGTGAAATTTTTCTTTTACATTGCTTGTCATTGTACAGTAATAATAAACACGGCGTGAATGACATTAATGCGTTGAGTTAGTTACATTTGAGTTGTCATTTTGTTCACGTTGTTCAGCTATAAAGTCAGTAAGGTAGGCACTTCTATATAGGAAAGAAAGTTTTTTTTTGTAATTTGGCAAATATATAGGTATAAATAAATGTGTTAAATTAATTCTAAATAAAAATAATTGTAACATTTACAAAAAGAACATTTTATACATTTATAACATAAATGCTAACATTTTTTTTGTTTGAAAAAATGTTTGTCTAGGGGTTTACACCCATCGTGCGCGCTCCCGACAGCTGGCACTGGCGCGCGCCCTGAGTTCTGATCCCCGAGTTCCGTTCGCTCGGTGCCTAAAAAGATACAGAGATGTGTTGCCAGATTGATAGAAAGCCCCTTTTCACTCTGTTATCTCTGCGCTCAGTTTTAATACACATTAAAATAGATTATCTGCGTGTGTTAGGAGAATAATAATTAGATAAGAGTGATTCCTATCTGTTTAGAAAGTAACTGATCGAATACAATATGCATTAAAATCGTATTAGTGTATCGAAAGTGTGCGACCAACCTGGCAACCCGGCTCGTGAAAAAAGCGGTGTGTCGGCGTTCACCAACTTCCACACTTGCTGAGTGGAGGGGGTTTGGTGGGAGCCAGAATGTGACACACACCACCAGATCTGTAGAGAATCCAGTCAAATTCAAGCAGTTAAACCAGAAAGGAGGACTGTGTTTGTTTGTTTGTTTTTTTGTGCGCGTGTGCTCCGTTTATTATTATTATTATTATTGTTTTTTGATTCTAGCGCGCGCTCCAGCACGAGACATGAACGTGAACGATGCCAAGGAGTATCTCTCCAGGAGAGAAATCCCCCAGCTGATGGAGGTGAGACTGTTTCACACCAAAATATTCAAGCTCTTTATTCAGCTGGTTGATCTGTCAACCTTTCTGAAAAGGAAATCTAATGGGCTCAAGGGTTACAGTAAATGTTTGGGGGGGTTTTAAGCCTTGCACATGATTGTTGTTGTTGATGTTGATGATGATGATGATGATGTTCAACAGGTGATTCATTCATGTGCCATTTTAGTCATTTCACAATGCATACTTTGATATGAATGTAATGTGTTGGAAAACTCACACTTCAGCTTCTTGAGTCCCATCATCATCATCATCATCATCATCATCATCAAGTTCCCTAAAGATGAAACAGTTCAGCTCAAAGCTCAAAATGTGTTGAAAAGGAACACTCCTCTGAGAAAAGTGGTAAAACACATGCTCCATCGGACCAGAAACGTCTATGGTGTTAGATAGTACTATGTAGGGCAGGATGTTCCTCATGTTTTCTCACAGCTCCTGAGACACCTGAATCGAATCCATGACTTGGATCAGGTGTTTTATAAGCTGGGAAGCTTGTGGTGGTGTGTTATTTGGGGAAAGATCTGAGGGGGTTTACACAATAGCAGCACTCCAATGGGAAAAGTAAAGGAAAACATGCCTCATAAGATCTGCAGCGTCGATGGTGGTAGATGGTAGTCTGTAGGTCAGCAAGAATAAAAACATGGTGGTGTATGATTCTGACACAATATTTATGAATGTTGTGCACAATTGGAGAATTTACCTTTTGGCAGAACAGAAGACCTGGTAGGATACAATCGGATTCTTGAATCTGACCGGACAGAAGGTGTTTAGTTTAGTCCAGTTTTCTAGTCGTGATCTAATTCTGATAATGAACAGATCAGCATACCTCCTCCACGCAAGATGAGTCTCCACAACTTTTGCCACCATGTCCAATCAAATATTTCTCTTGTTCATGAAGCTCCTGATGGTCTAGAATGTTCTAGACACTCTACTGCTTGGACAATTCATATTATAGATCAAGCAGAAGAAGTCTCTAGAGCTCTTTCCACAATTTTTACCAGCATATCCACTCAAATTTTTCCCTTGTTCTTGAAGCGCCTCATGGTCTAGAATGTTCTAGACGCTCCACTGCTTGGAGGATTCTTATTAAAGATCAATCAGGAGAACCCTCTAGAACTCCTTCCTATTTACCACCATCTCCTGAAGTGTGGACTTCTATAAGCTTTACCTGATCTAAAGAAACCATAGCTGGAGATCTTTGTTCATGACCATTTTTTAAGCTGTGTTCTTGGTTCTCCAGAGTTTGCTGACGGGACTGATGTATTACCGGCCAGATGATCCCATCGAGTACATGGAGCTGTGCCTGAAGAAGGTTCGAGAGCTCGGTGGGACTGAAAAAGTGAGGTGGGACACGTTTGTTGGACAGGAGAAGAAGTCCTTGCCGCCACTCAATGGAGGCCAATCGCGACGGTCTTTTTTCCGCAACGGTAAGGAAAACATGGGACGACACTTTGGTGTGGTTTGGGGTCAAAATGAGGCTGAATGAGACAAGGGTATTGTAGGAGTAAGGGTTTTGATCAAGGGTCCAAACGTGTTGGTGGTTTAACTCGTAACCTTCTTATCAGTATTCCAGAGCTTTAATCATAACTCAAAAAAATCAGCTGGTAAAACACTGGTCTGACCAAAATGTGTCCCTTTACCTACCTTTTAGTTTTTGGATGATTGCTACAAGACTTCTAGATGTCTGTCTCACCCATAATTGTGAGGGAAGCCATTTCAGACAACAGATATTTATTCAAATTTTATTTTACCCTATCTCATGCCTCTAGAAGTTTCCATATTGAGTTTTACTGGATGTCGGTGTGGGTGAGGTAGGTCCAGCACTAAAACTCAGTATCTCGGAAACACTAGGAATGAGGTACTCTGGAAGGGATACCACCAACATGCATGATACTTTGGCCACAAACAGGCTTGTGTGGCTATAAGTACACTTCGCCGTCGGCTATGCAAATAAGAAAATGAACAGCAAATTTCTAACTGCTGAGTTTGTTTTGCAAAGCAAATAAACACCTCAATTGGAGATGTTAGACAATGAGCTAATTGTTGCGCGAGCTGCATGTTGCACCCTGTGCTGGCTTTCTTTCACTACTGTATTTTTTAAATCCATGTGACAACAAACAAGCGCTGTTCTTAAATCCCGGCCATAATGAACCTTGAACATTTTTAATACAGGTGTGTTCCTTCTGACTAGGAGAAATGTCGTCATATAGAAAATGAGGGTATTAAATAGAGTTGAAGATTTATAGTGTTACTAAGGCAAGCAGGGTAAACGTGTGACAGTTTAGACGTGCCAGGTGCGTGATGCTAAACTGGTAGCTATGTAAGTTTCACTCAATGTTAGCATCGAAAGGAAAGATCACCTCATGCGAACGCATGTATTTTCTTTCTCTCAGTGTTACCAGACAGGTACGAGCGCCTGCCACCAATCCACCAGTTCTCTATCGAGAGCGACTCGGATTTGTCTGAAACAGCAGAGCTGATCGAAGAGTACGAAGTCTTTGACCCGTCCAGACCACGGCCCAAAGTCATCCTCATCATCGGTTAGTAAAAAATTTAAGTCTGAGAAGTGCGACAGTTTACTGCAGATTAAAACTCAACGAGAAATCTTTCCTCATGAACAAAAGTCTGAGAAAATATAATACAAATATAAAAAATACAAGGTTAGCTATTAAGAAACAAGCTAATAAAATAAACGGCACTTTCAGGTGGGCCGGGCAGCGGTAAAGGCACACAGAGCCTGAAGATCGCAGAGCGCTACGGCTTCGAATATGTCTCCGTGGGTGAACTGCTGCGAAAGAAGATGATCCACAATGCAACCAGCAACAGGAAGTGGAGTCTGATCGCACGGATCATTACTAACGGTGAACTGGCGCCTCAGGTAACAACATCCCCTCTGTAGCAAAGAACACCTGTTGTCTGTTTATTAGCAAAGCCTGCTCAGGCTAGCCAGGAGGAATGTGCTAATTAAAGGCACAACATTCCTCATTTAGTGCATAGAGCACATTGAGAAACAAATGCTTCCTTAATTAGTAAATGGACAAGATGCCATGAATCATAATTATGAGGAAACATGCTAGCGAGAGGTTGATTTAGAAGTGAATCAGGGAAGACAGTGGCTATAAAAATGTTTATTTTATTTGACCTTTTTTCCAGTATAAAGTCTAAAATCTTAAAAATGTTTATCTATTTGGATGATTATGGCTGCTTTGTTTTGATTGAAATTGCTAAGCTAAAGTGATTAAGATAAAGCTAGCGTTCCCATTGTTAGACATAAACAGGATCCGACTAGCTTTTTGTTTACATGGAAAATTAAGATAAGAAAATGTCTTGTTTTGATGGCTAGGTTTTACAAACAATTTTATGAAGGAAAAAAAATGCTTTATGCCACATTTAAACTGAGAATTGTTCATCATTTTGTGGAATATATGTGTGAGTTTTCCCAGTACGACTAAACCAGAGTGGGAGCTAGCGTTAGCTGTGTAATCGCACCATAATTTTAGCAACACAGAATAATTTTATAGTAATATTCCAACAAATCTGAGAGAAATGTCGATATTCCTGACAGGTTTGATTTGTTTCCACTCTCATTATGCTTTTCCATTGTATAGAAATCTTATCTGCTGTGCGCTAGCTAGATAAACTCCTAGCCTCAGTAGCTAGCAGTGCATTTCACTGTCTCTGTTTCCTAGCAACAATCTTCACCTCATGTTTGAAGCAAGAAGTATTAGAATATACCTTTAGACTAGAATGAACTGACCCAAACCGGTTTAAACCGGGTTTAGCCAGCTTAAAAACAAACTTCTTTTTTGGTAAATCTGTGAGATTTGATGAGACTTCATTTAGAAACATTGCAATAATAGATTCATATTCTGCCATTTTCTGTTTTTAAGTATTTAAAGAGGTGTCTTTCTCTTTCACGTCATCACACACTGTATAAGGACGGCCATTTTGAAGCCCTACCAGGACTGTATTCATTTTAATTCGATTCATTTCCACTGATAATCAACACATTCCTCCTCTCTGTCATGGTAGCTCGCTATGTTATAGGAAAATACTCTTTGGGGCTAAGTATTGAGAGTTATTCAGTTACTTACATGAAAAAGTGTTTTTAATTCTTTCTTTTTAAGAAAAAAAAGGGAAAGTAAATAAGGATCACAATCTATTTTAGCGACTTTTATGAGGTAACCGCTAGTCAAATCTGAGGTAAAATGTGTCAGTTCAGCCATCTTTTACCTCAGGATATGTTCATGTTGTGCAGCCAAGCCCGAAATTCAGTCCCAGTTATGGTGATTACACAACTGAAGCTTTGTGGTATGGTTCATATTTACGAAGGGAAAGTTTGTTTGATGGGAAACGTTTTTAGAAACGCAGATTTCCTGTGAGAAATCCTCTCAGATCCAAATGCTTACTTTCTCTCCAAAGCCTAGATTAGGTTTGTGCCTGAGGGAACAAAAAAAAAAGAAAAAAAAAAACAAAGGGGAAAAAGGCTTGGTAATAAAAATACATCTCAAATTCCATCGCTGTGTACCACCACTAACAATAACACCTCTTGTTCATGTTCTCCAACACCCTTTCCTGTTCACTCGTTTTAAAGGAAACGCTCAAACAAAGGCTGAACCAAGAAACGTTCCAGACTTTTCATTCCTGGAAGCACTCGATAGAGTCAATCTATAAAGATTAGTCCGGAGCGGATGAAATGGACAACACGAGTCACTAATCCCGAGCCGTATTAGATCTATCGGATCTAAAGGTCAAGCCTGCGAAACACCATGAGATTAGGATGAAGATTAAGGTGAAAATTGGAAGTGGATTATCGCAACATCCGGCACACAGGCTAATATCGTGTTCAAAAAAGAAAAAGCGTGCTGTCTGGATGAGTAATAAAGATGAAATAAAGATTGGCCTCAGTGTATGATGCTGTTATTTTTAGTTACGGTAGCTAGCGATTGCATTGTGATTGGTCAGTAGGTTTTGCAGATTTGTAAATTAAACCCGTTGCTGTCATGTCATTTGTGGCTGCAATCAAAGATGGACAGATTTGTAAAATCATAACAGCGACGGTGCGTAGGCTTGGGGGGAAAAAAAGTGGCTAATTTGCATGAGTTTGAGAACGCGGCGTGGGCGTCAGTTTCCTCTCAAGTCCTGAAACTGCATTCATTGTCTGTCAAAAAAAAAAAAATGAGAGGAGAATAAAATCAGTGCTAAAATACAAAACATTTGGGAATATTAGCAAGTAATTCATTAAGTTCCGATTACGGGTGCCATTACTTTTTGCAATTCTAGATTGAGGTCATGGAGATTTAGCACTGTCGTTGATCTTTAGATCATTGCAGGTGCTTTGTTATCATATAACACTGGAAAGAAACATCTGAAAGTGCTCAGAGGAGTTAACTGTGTCGATGTTTCTGTGGCATTTTTCTGCCAGTCGGTCCGTAGAGAGTAAAAAGCTCAGGAAGTGCGTACGTGCTTGGGAGTTTTTCAGCTGCCCTTGAAATTCTAGTCATGTTCTCATCTGAGGAAAAAAAAAAAAAGACAGCAGTGTTTTTCAGATTTGTTTCATCTTTAAAAGCTGTTATTGCCGTGATGTATTACTGCTAATGTGGACTGAAGCAATAAACCAGAAGGAGAGAGTTCTGAATAGTGAAATGGGTTTTAATAAAGTCAATGCTGGAGGTGGATCTGAATCACGTGGCAGCAGTGCACTACAGGATAATAAACTCCAGCAGATACACATCAAGAGCTTCAGTTAATGTTTACTTTGAACAAAAAGATGTTAGAATGTTAGCAGATGGGCTGGTTTCGAGTATTTTAGGAACGCAAATCATCACTTTTTACATCTGTGGTGAGCAGAAAAGCATCACAACACACACAAAGCTTCAGAGCGTGAAGTGGACGAGCTACAACAGCACAGGTTCCACTTCTGAACTTCCTGTTCTTGGCTGTATTTGATGTGATCATCTGTGCATGTTGAGATTATTATTTTCTTTTCAGCACGGTTGTAAAAAGGGATGATTTGAGTTGCTACATCCTTCCTGTCAGCTCAGACCAATCCACTCTGATCTCTTTCATCACCGTCTTTCAGATCCTCCACATACAGGATGTTGCCACAGTTAAAGTAATCCAGAGAAATCGCACTTTTTCCTAATTTTGATGTTTGAGGTGAATCTTAACTGAAGATCTTGACACATGATCTGCCATGTGGTTTGGCTAAAACGAAGCAATCCATTCCTAATAAAGTGGCCAGGGAGTTCATTTAGGTTACGCTGTCCTTACATGCTAAAAGACTGAAGGATTTTACTGAATACTGAAGAAAGACCCAGCAGTGTAGTTGCACTTGAATCTGATTTTTCTTTTTGTCCTGGCAGGAGACGACCATCACGGAGATCAAGCAGAAGATCATGAAGCTGCCGGACGCCAGTGGAATCGTCATCGACGGCTTTCCTCGGGATGTGGCGCAGGCGCTCTCTTTCGAAGATCAGGTGTGCTTTCAATACCGTGGTCACTATATGACTTGTAGTGTCTTTTTTAGAGCTAATTGTAAAAATTCTGATGAAGGAAAATAATCAACGATGGCAAAGATTTCCTTAGTTTTATAAAATCCCTTGTAGGCTTCTTTGCTGGGATTGATCACATGCGGGAATTTTGGGGTGCCGTTCCTTGGCTGTTTTTTTTTTTTTCTTTTCTTCTTCTTTGAGAAGCACTCTAGGTAATTGAGAGCAGCGCGCTAATTTCGAGCAGGGAAAGTGCTGGGAGCGGAACATAACGTGTCAGTATCGGAGCAGCTAATGGATTCTCTCACAGCTGTGAGCCAAATCGACTGAAGTCGATTACGAGGTTGGAAAGCGAGGGCCGCTAGCTTTTAAAAAGTGCTTTAATGGGCTTTGTGGCAAGTCCGGGTCTGTGCATGTCAAGATTATCGTTAGAGCTGCTTTCAAGGGATTGTTATGTGTGGAAAAAAGTGAGTGCTAAACAAAGCCATGGCTGGCACTAGGGATCTCTCTTTGGCTCAGTGTTTTGGTGATTGGTGATTGAATTGCAGGTTATGGTATTCCACTTCCCCCTGTCCTTCCTCTGCGGGTTCATGTGCCCCCTTAGGAAGATAATCGCATGTCACATCACGTCCATCTTCTCACCTGGAGTTGCAGAAAGTCTGGTTGTGGTCTTGAGGACGTTCCTTCGACATGGTTCTCGGTATATCAATAAAAGGAGATGGTGTATCTCTGATGGCTGCCTTGCAAACCCTGTTTCAGCTGGTCTCTCTTAACACGAGACACTAAATGTGGCACAACATCTCGTACACTTCCTCCTCCTCATCCATCTCCAGAACCTTCAGACCACGCCTCCAGACCCTTCCTCCAGACTACGCCTCAAGACCCCGCCTCCAGCTAGTCAGGTAGTCTCTCTAAACACAAGACACTGAATGAGGCACATCTCATACACTTCCTCCTCCTCCTCATTTATCTCCAGTCCCTGCCTCCAGACCACGCCTCCAGACCCTGCCTCCTGACCACGCCTCCAGACAACACCTCCAGACCCCGCCTCCACCGAGTCAGCTAGTTTCTCTTAACACAAGACACTAAATGAGGCACAACATCTCGTACCCTTCCTCCTCCTCATTCATCTCCAGACCATGCCTCCAGACCTTTCCTCTGGCTGGATGTACTCGGCATCTTAGCATCAAAGGCATATGCAAGGAGATAAGGATTGTTTATCTGGCTTCTAAAAGGATTGAGCAATGCCCGCAAGGCTAAATCCAGACATCTGTCTCCACACACACATTCTGCAAAAAATTAGCCTTGGAAAAAAAGTGGCATTTGGGAATGATGAACCCCCCAGAAGTCAAATCCAGATAATGAGAGAGAAGGCTTTTTTATCTCTAGAAACAAGTTAACATCAGGCTCGTTGTGTCGTGGAAAGAGAGAGAGACGTAACATAAATGGGAAGACACCAGCCACCAGATCTCTTATTGAACAGTATCTCTGCCTGTAGTGTGGAAGACTTGGGGTTCGATTCCTTGATGAAGGGACTTATGGGCTTGATGGTTAAGGCTCTAGGTTACTGATCAGAAGGTCAGGAGCCTTGAGCAACGCCTTTAGCCCTCTGTGTTCCTGCTGAACCTGCCCCCAGACTCCAAATTCCTAAAAGTCCGCAACTTTCTGATGTCTGTAGGCTTTATCATATAATGAAACTTTTCCTTAAGAAACAACAATATAACTTATCATTGAAGCTTGAGGTTTATTTCCCTAAGATCTGTGTATACAAACAAGCTGATAGATTGGGATATTGGAATGTGCCCCATTCCTAGTCCTCATCCAGTTCTCACTGAAGCCCTCTGGAATATCCTGAACTAACACCCTGTAGCAAATTGCTTTAATTAAGAAGGACTTCGTGGGAGTGTGGAGGAGTCGGAGCTGGGAGTGGATTAGTAGCTGAGATGGAAGCGAACCCTGTCTTTAGACGTGACGATGACAGATTCAGCCTCGCGCGCCATCCAAATGTCAACCAAATATTAGTGGAAAATGTCAGCAGGCGGCAAACAGACTGATGTTTTAATGCGTCAAAGGGGGGAAGAAAATATAGACATGATGATGTGGAGTCAGCTTGCCTTTCACCAGCAAGCGCTGAATGATGATTTTTTTTTTTGTTTGTTTGTCAGAGCTGAGAAGAAGATGAGCCACATGTTGTGTGTCATGATGATGCTTAAAAAAATGCCTCCAAGACATAAAAGTGTTCAAGCAAAATTGGTGCAGTACTGACACCAGATGTGGAGGGAGTTAGGATGAGAGATATATAGAGTGATTCAGCGGAAATAAAATAAATAGAATGTATGGAACGAGGGAAGGCGAAGCATGTGTAATGTCTGAAGAGCAAAAGATGGAGGTGATGGAAAGAGACTGTTCTACCCCAGAGATGGAAACGTGGCAGTAAATAAGAGGAGAGGAATATTGAAGTGAAGATTCTCCATCCAAGAATTCGTGTTTGACGGAAATAACCCTTTAGTCAGAGTGCTATCTGCCCCCCCCCCCGTTCTGTCCTACCCCTGAAAACAAGGTCCCTAGTCATGTAACTGCTCTGAGGAAACAGTCCTGCACTCCAGGGGTCTGATGATTGGGCAGTTGGGAAGCCAGATTGTACAAATATCCAGAAACTTTGGTTGCTATGGTGATGGGAATGACTTGTATCTGAGTGATATACTTTTTGAAAGATGGTCAAGAGACTGGAAGAAAAATATCAAGACTACTATCGCTGGATCAGAGAACATTGATTGTTGATTGGTTCTTTTCATCGCCATAGCAACATGGTGGGAGCCATGGAGATGCGTTATTAAAAATCTTTTTTTTTTTTGTGGATGTTCCTTTTCATTTTGTCCTACTGACAATTTGTGAGCAAGATTTGTGAGCAATTTTGCTGTTGTCGCTATGGTGATAAGAACAACATCATAAACGTTTGATTGAGAATTTTTATTCATTATTATTTTGAACATAAGTTTTCAGTGCTATGGTTGCTATGGTGATAGGAATCACCTGATATGTTGTGATGGTAGAGGATTTCCTCGTGATCAAATGTTAAAGATGTTCTTCCGATCACCAAGCACTAAAAGCTGTTATTTAATCATTTTCTTTCTCAATATTTTTATTTATTTTTTTGTCCAGTCGACTGCTCATGATGAAGAAGCATCTTCTGTGGTTGCTATGGTGATAAGAATACCCTCTCGAATCGGAAACCACGTTTGATCGGCAAAAGACAAGACAAAAACACAGTGTCATTTTGCTGGACCACAGTCCGGACGCTGTTCCTGTTACCATAGCAACCACAGGAGAAAGGAGTGACTCAGCATGCACTGAAAATGTGTTAATATTTTCCCAACCTAGATTAAGACACGTCTTGATTTTCCGCATTTGTTCAATTCACTGTTCATGAACAAGAACATAACACCAGTCCAGTTCTTTTCAGGTTTGTCACGGTTGCTGTGGTGATAAGAATTATTATTATTTTTTTATAATAATAATATTGTTGTTGTTGTTATTATTATTATTATTATTATTATTATTATTATTATTATTATTATTATTATTTTTATTATTTATTTCCCACAATTTTTCTACCATTCAGACATTTTTAAGATGTTCTCATCGCCATAGCAACCAAAGCTATGTTATTCAGACAAATCTTTTTCTTTTCTGGATATTTGTCTTGGTTTTTCACTAATTGTCCAGATCAGATTATTCCAAATTACCACAGTTGAGCAGAGTTGTAGCTCCTGATGATTGGAAGATCATGGGTTCAAGCCCCAGCAATGCCAAGCTGCCACCACTGGGCCCTTGAGCAAGGCCCTGCTCCGGGGCGCTGCATTGTGGCTGACCCTGCACTCTGACCCCAACCCTCCAAGGATGGGATTACTGTGCAGTAACATATATGTGACAAATAAAGACTACTTAAGTCAGTCACACTACTTAAGTCTAGCTCCACACTTTTTTGAGCATTATGAAAACTCAGCAATGGCACCAAAGCAAGCAAGATTGAGTCCCGGTGCCTGCAAAAGGCTAGCGCTTAAAGACCATGAAGGTTGTGATAAGATGGACCGATGCAAGCCATAGGGGACAGGGACATAAATGGATGTACCCATGGGAAATTTCTGTGGAAAGTGGGATGGAGGGCAGAGGAAATGTGTATCAGCCTGGGGCATTGTGTGTGTGTTATCTGTATAGGAGCACTGGCTAAAGTGCCCTTTGAAATGTCATTCTGTGCCTCTGTTTTATATCTGACCTCACCGTCACTCTCGTTTTTTCCTTATTTCTCTCTACAGGAAATCATTTCCAAAGCCTTGCTCCACAATTTCGCGAACAGATTAATGAGGGTTTGATATTCCCTTGGATGCGACTGAGTAACCGTAAATTAGGCTGGCTGTGTCAATGTTTGATTTGGGAATGTTTAATGTTTGGCTCCAGAGCTGACAGGAAGACAAAGCCAAGTGTCATAGTGTGTGTCAGCTTATTGCGTAAAATGTCCAACAAAGGTCTCTATGGCATTTTCCCCCTGCTTCATAACATATGACTTCATAGTCGTGACTGTTTGCTTCAAGATGAACGAACCCTTAGTATTAGTAGTATTTCACCACACGGATTATGCAAAAGTGGAAACGTAAAGCATGACGGCATCGTAAATGTTTGATTGTTTAATTCAATTCTGCCAACGATCATCAAGTATACTCTTAAACGATTCCAGAAACAGGGTTCATTTTTAACGTTGTGATTTTTTTCATTGTTGTTACCTCATTCTTAGGAAATGTGGAACCCTTAAGCTTTCTCCGGTTTTCCGTAGTAGTGTTTCCGTACCAGAGGTTTTCCAAGTACCACCTTCTAATGAGGCTAATGAAGAACCTACCTGAATTGAGTGGTAGCAGGAACTCACGCTTCAGGGACGTTTCAAAACGCTAAAAGTATTTATATAAGGTGTTGTTCGTTATGAAGTGAAAATGAATAACTGTTGGCAAAATGCTTTGGTGTTAGCGAAATAAACAGTTCCAATTACACTACCAGTCAAAAGTTTGGACACACCATCTAATTCCATGGTCTTTCCTGATGTTTATTTCTTTCTACATTGTAAAACACTGCTGAAGGCGGCCGAAATACACAATAATGTCCTTTGAACAGTTGATACTGAGATATGTCTGCTACTGATGCTCTGTAAAGCCTTCATAACGGCTCTAATCTGAGGGGCTGTTAATTGGTGAATTCTGAGGCTGGTCACTCTAAATGAACTTCTCCTCTGCAGCAGAGGTCAGTTTTGGTCTTGCTTTACTGGGATGGTCTTCATGTGAGCCAGTTTCATCATGGTGCTTGATGGGTTTTGCAAATGCACTTGACAATACTGTTCTTGCAAGAACTATTCCAGAACACCTGACCTTCGTGTCTTAAAATCACAACTGACTGTTGTTTTTTGTCATTACATATGGATTACTTAAGTCCATGTGTGTTATTTCATAGTTTTGAAATCTCCAGTATTGTTCTAGAATGTAGAAAATAAATCCCTAAACAAAAAACATTGAATTAAAAGGTGTGTCCAAACTTTTGACTGGTAGTGTATGCTAATATTCAAAAATAATCAAGTCCACGTTGTTGATTATTTTCCTATACCAAGTGTTTGATTTATTACTTAATGGCTAATTATACTACACTTTGTTAACACTTCTGCTTTGAATTGCCGTCTATTTAATCCCCACACACGTTCTTTTCAACACACAGCAATGGATACGCCAAGAACCGTTTGCATGCTTGGAATAAAATTTGGTGATTCTAGACGACCCAATAAGTCTTTCCACCAATTTTTGGGTGTGTAGTGTAAACCTTTTAATCCTAGCAATCTGACAAATTTTCTTGTCTTTCAGATTTGTACTCCAGACCTGGTGGTGTTCCTGGCCTGCTCTAACCAGCGCTTAAAGGAGCGTTTGGAGAAGCGAGCGGAGCAGCAGGGACGGCCGGATGATAACCCCAAAGCCACCGAGCGACGCCTCGCCAACTTCAAACAGAATGCAGTGCCACTGGTGAAGTACTTCCAGGAGAAAGGCCTCATCGTTACGGTAAGAAGACAGAAGTTTGGGTTTTAAAGAGATCCAGATGTTTGAATTCTTCTTAGTGCTAATTTTTCAACATAAATTGCCTTAATTATTCTATTATCCAGAGACGCTGCTTAGCTAATTATAGTCTTAGGCGTAAATAATGTAATTATCTTCTATTAACTTGACAGTACATAACATCACAAGTTCTTATTAAATCTTATTGTATCAACTAGGATGAAATGAATCTTGAAGGAACAAAATTTTTGGGTAAACTTTGGGACTCGAATCTGAGCAATCCTTTTGTAATGCTCTGGGAGAAATCTGGTTTTAGCAGTAGACCTGATGTTAATCTCATGCAATGAAATACATCCAAACATCTTTCCAGCATCTGACTTGTTCATTGTGGCGTAACTATTTACAGCCAAGCCAGACATAAATAATGAAGCGATTGTTCGGCTGTTTTTCTTGTGAAATCTCGTCTGAGTAAGCAACAGGATCGCATTTCTGGTGGTGCGGTATGCGGGGAAATACAAGCAGTCCGATTTTGTGGGGGACAAAATAATGACTGGAAGAATAAAGATTGTATTAGCCTGAACTGGAGTCACTCCTCATCTTACAAGCTGATTATTTCCCGTGATCCATACTAATCTTTCTGAAGGAACCTTGAAGGTATATTGGAGAGAGACATGCTGTATATTGTTAATTATAGAATAAAGGAACAAAGCCAAATGCAGGAAAAGGGTTAACACTAATCACTGTTGTCGTTCTCGGGCTAACTCTGAGCCCAGGGATCCTGTTACTGGAACCAGCTCATTTTAGCATTAATTAAACCTGAGTAACAGGGGGAATTGTCCCATTTCCTCAAACCCCTCAGGTGTATAACCATGGAAACCAAAGAAGGCTGAACGTCTTGGAGAGATGAAGGCGTCCGTGCTGTGTCAGATCTGTGCAGCTTGCTGTACTGAGAGTATGAGTAATGCTAAGTGTGGCTCGTTCCAGCTGAGTCTGCTCCTTTTCCCTGGAAAATGTCCTTTTTTCTTTTCTTTTTCTTTTTTGATGAAAAGGCTGCACACAGCATGAACAGCGATGCGCTCGGGTTCAGATTCGATTCCAGCTGAATTTCTGTGACAAAGACAGCAAACGAGACATGAATGAGATGTTTTCTGAGCTCAAAATGGACACTTTTGCAGGACTATGATAGATAGAGGACCTTTGCTACCTTATAAAATGTTGCTGATGATTCTCCATAGCTTTTTTCTTTCAGATCGACCATCAAATTGTATCTAAAAGGACAGCAGTAGCCAGCAGCTGCGTTTTTTTTGCAAGCTATATATTGGAAATGTGAATACTGGGAGCTTAAGTAGATACAACCTCATTCTGTAATGCAAACTGAGCTTATGTTCACAGCTACTATAGCCACCCACTTGAAACTCAAGGAAAGAGCCTATTCATAAATACAGTTTCACCACTTTACCTTCCCTCCCCTACTGCCCCGCTGAAGTAGACAAAGTGAATATCTTACATTACCTGGAAATGCACTGGACTGAAAATTAGAGCTCATTAGTGGCAAGCTGGAAGCGGTTCGAGTTCAGTTCACTCTTAGAAACGCAAATGTGCCTCCTAGACTTTTATCTGATACACAGTTTGAGAAGGAAATTGCAACTCTGATTAAACGAGGAATTATTTTAGGATGGAAGGGAAATGTCTGGAATGTAATTCAACAACAAATAAAAGTTTTCTTAAAATTGAATTCAAATGTAGGTCACTGGATAGATGGATGGATAGGTAGACAGACAGACAGACAGATGGATGGATAGATGGATGGATGGATGATGGATCGAGAGGATGGATGGATGTGTGGATAGATAGATAGATGGATGGTTGGATGCATCAGTCGATTGTTGGATAAACTGATGGATGGATGGATGGCCAGACAGATGGATCAGTTGATGGGTAAACTGATGGATGAATGAATGGATGGATGGATTGTTGGATAAACTGATGGATGGATGGATGGATGGATGGAAGGACAGACAGATGGATCAATTGATGGATAAACTGATAGATAGATGGATGAAGAGATTGTTGGATAAACTGTTGGATGGATGGATGGATGGACGGATGGACGAATGGATTGTTGGGTGAAATGATGGATGGATGGATGGACAGACAGATGGAGTGATTGATGGATAAACTAATGGATGGATAGATGAAGGAATATATGGATAGATGGATGGATGGATGGATGGACAGACGGATGTATTGATTGATGGATAAACTGATGGATGGATGAAATGATGGATGAAATGATGTATGGAATGATGGGTGGATGGATGAATGGATAGACAGACAGATAGACGATTGAAGGATAAACTGATGTATGGATGGATAGATGGATTGTTGGATGGAATAATGTATAGATTGATGGGTGGGGATAGGTGGGGCGGGGACAATACTTGTCCTTCAATGGGCTCCAAGAAATGAGGTAAAGTGCCACTTTAACTTGTGGGCTCAGTCTGACCTGTCAGAGCCCTGTCCTGCTTACTGTTGTGTTAACTTGGACATGAGGGACGTAAGTTTAGACGTTTCATCACAGTGTTCTGGGCTAAGAGGGAAAGAGAAGACGAGAGGAAGCACTTTGTTTGATCTTTCAGAGAAAGCTGTGTTTATAGTCTTCCTATAGAAGTCTATTTTCAGCCCTGTGCTTGCTTTGGCAGAAGCTTTGGAATCTGGTAAAACCCTGGGCATGGCTTGGTCACTATACCAGAGTGCAGAATCGCTTTATTAGGACATATCCAAGGTCCATGATTATTATCCAAAGTGCAGGACAAATCACTCCAGCCGAGGGCAAGTCCATACATGGTATACATAACCGAGACGAGCTGGAAAACATCCGAAATGTAGGAGAAGTGGCAAGGAGCTGGAAATACAGAGAGATGTGCTATAATTAGAACTGCAGTACAAGCACAAGTCTAAATAAACAGACGAATCAGACACAACAAGACTAAATATAGACAAGCAAGCAAGCAAACAAACAAGAGACTAAAGCCGGTTTCACACCTGGTTTTGAACCCCTTCTTTTTCTTCACAGGAAAAGAGCTAGCATGGCTGCTATCAGCTAGCTAACTATGAGATTTATTACTAACAGTAATAAAGATGGGCAGAGGTTCAGAGATGAGGTGGATTTTTTTTCGAACTATAAAAAAAATCAAATTCATTATAAAATATATATATATATATATATATATATATATATAAATTATCAAGCTCCCATTTTAAGTTTTTTTAAAAATAATTTTTTTTTTAACTTATTGTTATTATTATTTAATTTTTTATTTATTTATTTTTTTTCCCCCCTCTTCTGGAAATAAAAAAAAGATCAGGAGAGTATCTATATCAGCTAATTCCCATTAAAAAAAAACAAAAACATTTTAAACATTTTGTAAACTTATTTATTTATTGATTGATTGATTGATTGGCTATCAGGAAATTTCCAATCTGCCTTAATTTCAGATTTTTTTGCGAAAGAAATGGCCAGCTAATATAATATATAAGTAATTAAATAATCAAGCTCCCTTTTTAAAAAAAAAAAAGAACTGTTAATTTCTTTTATTTATTTATTTACTTACTTACTTACTTACTTACTTAATTGGTTTTCTGCCTGAATTTCAGATTTTTGGATTCAGCCAAAGAAAATTATTTGATTGCATCACTTTATATCTAATTGTATACGTCTCCCACCATTGTGGCATTAACCTGATTGGAATTTCTTCTTTTTTAAAACTCGTGATGTTTTCGGTTGTCCGAAAAAGTGTCAGAAATGTTGAACATATCTGATGAAGCGAACCTGAGCCAGTAGAAGATAAGTTGAAGCTTCACAGTCAGGGTTTTTTTTTCTTTTCGTATTGACGTGTAATCCTCATATCCGTTAAACCATCTGCGTTACGCGTTGCGACAAATGAGCGGGCGTCACAGCAACCGATAACGTTTCTTTCCCTGGGGCGAACCCAAAGCCTCGCTTCTTCTGCGTTTTTAATTTCAAACAAATCCAATTCACTCTGCATCCTGAACGCGGTGTTTGACTGCACGCGCAGGGTTTCATACACCACCGTGAGCTAATCGGAAGTTATTGGATGCCAAGAAAATGATCTGAACGCCGGTTTGGAATGAGGTTGTACGAGGCTGTGCAGCGATCTGTAATTCTGTTATCCCACATAGGATATGGGAAAAAAACCAAACAATTGAAGTGTTGATCATTTCGTAACAAGGACGTTGGATATCGTGTGACAGAAACATTAAGTTCATCTTATTAAAATGAATAAAAATTGAATTATGAAGCATTTGTAAGCGTTCATTTCTGCACTAAACATCAGGAAATATGAGCGGTATGAGACATACGAATCAACGACAGGAACTTTAAAAGGTTAAAAGCTGATTATTTTCCAAAAACACAGCAAATTTTCCAGCATTTTTCATTTACAGCACTGACGTTCTCTCTCGAAATCCTGTTCTTAAACGTTTTTTAACGTTTAGGTTCTAAACATCGCGTTCAAAATGGCGTCTTTCAGATGTGGAGCTGGATAGATATTTTTTCCCGTCCATTTTTTTTTTTCCCTTCACCTTTTAGGTGCTGCTAGAAAATTCTACCTAGAAAATAATATCAATTCAATACCCTGAGCGGTTTTCCATCTCAGTATTTAAACACTAGTTTAAAATGATGAACGATGTCAGACATGAAGTGGACATTATTATTAGATCGTTTTTTTTACTTCGAATTGAAAATCTGTGGTGAATTTGACCTTAAAAGCATTACTCATCACGGTGAATACTCTCGGTAGCGCTCCTTAATTACCGCTGAGGCTGGAAGATAATAACGCATGAGCACCGGCGCCAGGAGAGAAAAGGAATTTCAAACGTTTTAACCCGAATCACGCGGGGAATTGAAATGAAAGCTATTCGGAAGGCTGTGCGTTTTTTTGGGACTGATTCGGAGATAATTACAGCTCACACTCATTCCAGATGTCCTCCTCCAGGCGCTGATTTCTCCAGGGATATCACGCTGATGTACGCGTCTAACTGAGGCGTCTTCGATTAGCCTCACCCGCACGTGCACGTGTGACCTTTTGTGTGATTAAAAAAAAACAAAACAACAATAATAATACACACAGTGTGTTGTCTCTATTTCAATCCTGCGTTCAGCTGCTCCTCAGAAAAAAAACCTGATGATGATGATGATCTCAATTCAGAGGACGTGGAGAAGATTAGGACGGTTTTATCTACAGACGTTAAAGAAAATATTTCTGAGAACCTTCCCGAAATCATCATCATCATCATCGACCTTAGAAATATTTTTCAAATTCAAGAACTTAAACAAAAATTTTTTTAGGATTATCTGATTCAATCCTATTTGTTGTCTAGATCCTAGAAAACCTTTTTTTTTTTAAATTAAAAATACAATTAAAATTAAAACTTAAAAAATGAAAAATGATACACATAGTAAGGATATGGAGGATGACATAAGCCTTTCACTTTAGTGTCTACTAGTAAAGAAGTGGAAAAGAAAGTGAAATATGAAAATAATTCATAAGCTAAAAAATTTAATAATTTAATAATAATAAAAATAAATAAATAAATAAATAAATAAATAAATAATTATTTATAATGTTGGTAAAAAAATAAAATAAAATGCCAAAAAAATCTTAAAAATAAATAAATAAAATGCTAAAAAAAACATTTGAAAAAACTTAAAATAATAAAAAGATCATAATTAATTTGGTAAATAAATAATTAGGCTGTTTGCATTATAAAAGTAGAAATTAAATGCAACAAAATTTTACTTATAAATATTCGGTAGGTATTTGTGTCAAGAAAACAAACTTCTGTTCTGTTTAAAAAAAAAAAAAAAACATTTTCCTGTCATGTTCTGAACTTTATTTTAATATGTTTTTATTTTATCTATTAATTTTTTTTTTTGTGAATAACATTTTCTCCATGTTAAGAACCTGAGTGAAGGTTTTAGCTACATTGTTTTTATTCATTTATTTATTTATTTAAATATGTTTTTATTTTTTTATTTTTTGTAAATAACATTTTCTCCATTTTAAGAGCCTTTAGCTACATTTACATTTACAAAGTTTTAGCTCCATTGTTTTTATTTATTTATTTGGAGGATGAAGATTCGTCATTTATTTCGTCCCTGCTTTCTACTATAAAATTCTACTATAAAACTTACAAAAAAAGTCGTATATTGATAAATATTCGCTAAGTTTTTTTATTTTATTTTGTTTTATTATTTTTTTTGTAAATAAAACAGTTTTAAAAAAAATTCAGATTTTCAGGTCATGTTCTAAACAGTAGTTTATTTTTTATTTTTTTATTTCAGTTTATTTTGTTTTGTTTAATCATCATGGGTCATGGTTTAAAATGGCCTTAAGTACGAAATAAATCCTAACTCTGAGTGCTGTTAGTTCACTGTTTATTTTCACAGTGTTTTATTTCCTATTAAGCGATTTTACGACAATTTTTTTTACGATTTTTTTGGACTTACAAACACTCGCATTTTCACGAGGTTCACTGTTTTATTCTTAAAGCCTTTCCTCAAATCGGAGAATCCAAACCTTTACATTGTAATACATCTGAATGATAAAAAGGTTGGTTTTAAGTGTTCAAGTGTTTTCTACAAATTTCTGTAATGTTTAAAGAAAGCAGTTATGATCATTATGTGCACCATGTTTTCTAAAATTATAACACCCTCCCCCCCTTCGCCTACCAGTGGTTCGATCCATTTGCCGACTAATTGATCAGTGATGTGACTCTGACTAGCGACTCCTGCCCGAGCTGCTGCTATGAAAAAAGTCATCAACCAATCAGAGTCGAGAATTCAAGTGATGTGTGTAAACAGATTCAACGTCCAGGTGGAAAAAAACACACGACGTCAGCAGCGATAAAGTCCATTAAATATTGACGCTGGTGCTTCGGGTCTTGGGCTGAGAGGAAGATCTGAAAGAACTCGAAGATGTCTGATGAAGCTTGTCTTATCACATTTCCACACACACACACACACACACTAGCAGACATGTTTGTTTATCCTTTGATTGAAGTCCCACACTGGGGTCAGTTTAATTACCAGGCTGAGACGTGATGTCACGTCTGGCTCTTTAAACCTTTTCACGTCTCGGTTGAATTTTTTTAATGTAAAATACGTGTGTAAAAAAAAAATCTTAACCTGGAGGCAGACTCTTTTGAAGACAGTTAAATGACACGTACTGTATGATTTAGCGGCTTTAGTGTCAGATCACATCATGATTGACATCGGCGTCTCCAAGGCGACGCAGGGAAGTGGAGATGAGTGAAACATCAGCGGGAAAGAAAAATCATTTTCAATAAACATCCTCGCGGAAAACTCCGCCCCCGTCCGAGCTCGCGATCGATCGGCGCTGAGGTACAAATTGTAAAACATGCAGCGTTCTTCTCTCTTTATGCTAACAAGGGGTGTACAAAATGTGCTTCAGTTTAAGGAAGTAAAAAAAAAGAGAGAGATTTTTTTTTTTTTTTTTTTTTTTTTTTTAGGAATGAAAGGCTGACTATCACCTTCTCAGCCCCCCCCACCAACCCCCCCCCTTCATTCATTCCCTGGCGCGAAAGGAAATCGCATCGATGTCGATAATTGCGCGTGTCCAATTGTTGCACCAGGGGGGAATTCGGGGACGGGGGGGGGTTCAGGTTGTGGGGTTTTTTTGGGGTGGGGGTTGAATGAAAAATCCTAAGATATGAAAAGAAACAGGAAGAAGCCCCCACCTGACCTCGCTGCTGTTTCCATGACAACAGACTGGAAGGACGGCGAGGCGTAGGAGTGTTGAGACGCTGAAGCGCGCGCTATTACAGGATTTGGCAGGGTACAAAAGCTGGACTTTTTAAAGGCTTTCTCTCCAGGCGCAGAATTTTTTTCCTTGACGGTGGGGAATTTTTTAAAAAACAATTTCTGAGAGAAAATGCCAGAGGATGACGAGGAATTTCTCGGTCCTGTTTCCGCCAGTATAAACCGTATACACCTGTAACAGCCTGTAAGTTGATGCTTATACCCTAATCATGAGTAAAACAGTGATGTGGTGCGGAAAACAGAAAACATCCGCTACTCTTTACAGCCGTGGTGAGTAGAAAAGCATGTCGTGTTCTGATAGAATTCGCTGCCGAGACATGATCGGCTGGAAAACAACCCGTTCCTAATAGTGTATTAGTCAGTTTGAGCTGGACGATAACGTGTCCCTTATCTCTCCTGTACAGCTGGACGCAGACCGAGACGAAGAGGAAGTCTTCTCAGACATCAGCATGATGGTGGACAACAAGCTGTTCCCCACCAAAGAACCTGTAGCAGGTAACTAACGACTAATCATCAGCCGCGGCGCTTTGTCCGGCTAGTTTGAGAGGTCAGTGCGAACCAAATGCTGTTGTTAGGAAGCTTTAGCTAATGTTTTTCCCAAACCTACAGTTTGTAGATTGTCAGAGGAAAAGCACCAATCAGAGCAAAAATAAAAACAAGGCAAGCAGACTGAGAGGGAATGTTAAACCATATGCTTTAATTTCTCTCTCTCACACACACACACGAAAAGGAACAGCACTGACACTGACCTTCATATAACCTGACACTCGGCTGTACTTCCTCGCTCACTGAGTTACTGTGTGTGTGTATGCCTGAGGACATGGATGTTACGTGTCAGCAGATATATATATATATACACACATGCATGAGGATACTCTGTAAATTTGGACACATTTCATGGTCTGACCACTCTCTGAGAAAACGGCAGGCCTCCTATTACACAAAGGAAAATCTTAAACGGTCTGACATTACCGTGTCATGATATTATTGGGAAACATTGAATAATAATAATTTTAAAAACTTTAAGGACCTGAGACATTATACATATACTCAGTTATCACATGACTATGACAACATTCACCTCTTATAAGCGATGTCACCATCATGGCCATTATGATGTCGGTCATTATGACGTCATGACACATTCATTTGTTATCCATGAAAATCCTAATCATATAGACATTTTGCAATGTGTTTATAAGAACTCGTTCTACATGCAGTATATGTCATGACGCTCTTTGATGTTATGACAGTCATATGTTCAAAAATCTATTACATTGTTGTGAGATCTTTCACCTCTCATCAGTGATGTAGGTCACTGTCATTGTCCCAAACCATAACTCTGTCATTATGACGTCATGACATTTTATTTATTCATGTTATTCATGACAGTCAAACATGAACATGTCAAGGTGTGGGTATAAGAACTCATTCAATTTGCAGTATATGTCACTATTACACTCTTTATAACTCTGTCATTATGGCGTCATGACATGGTCATATTTTATTTTATCTTTTTACGTACATCTCTTACTATATTGCTGTGACATCATTCACCTCCTCCTGTTTTTGTCACAAATCATAACTGTCTTTATGACGTCATGACATTCATTTGTTATCCATGAGAATCATACATGAACATGCCAAGGCGTGTTTTTGAGAACTCATTCAACTTGCAGTGTATGTCACTATTCCACTCTTTATAACTCTGTCATTATGATGTCATGACATAGCCACGTAGTTAAAAAAACAAAATCATACATAGGTTATTATTATTAGATTATTACATCACTGTGACACCCTTCACCTCTTACGTCAGTTACTGTCACAAATCATAACTCTGTCATTATGACGTCATGACATATTCATTTGTTATTCATAAAAATCATACATGTCACTGTTACACTCTTTATAACTCATTATGGCGCCACGACATAGTCGTGCTTTGTTTGTTTTTCATACATAATGTCATTATGATGTCATGACATTCGTTTGTTCTTCATGAAATTCATACATAAACATGTCAAGGCGCGGATATAAAACTCATTCAACTTGCAGTAAAAGTGACTCTGTCATGGTGATGTCCGTCATTATGGCGTCAGTCCTTCATGTCATTCATAGAACTCGTATATAAGCATGTCAAGGCATGGTTCCAAGAACTCACCTTATTCTCATAAACTATATATAATGTCAGTACATGTAAAATGATGTGAATCTTCTACAGTTCATTGCATCAGTGGATTGGATTTTTAAAAACGTTATCATTCTGACGTACAACTTATGTTTGTATTCGGATAAAAGAAGCATAGATAAAACTATATACACTTAAAAAAACAACCTCTGCTGGTCATCAGTCTTTGAAGCCTCAGTAAGTGAATAATTCAGCGTTTGAACCGAGCATCATGCACAACTCCTGAACCAGGATGAAAGGCAGCAAAGTGCAGGTCAGAATTGTCTCTCGCGGTTAGCCAGGACACATCAGACGCCATTGTTTCTGAAGAGAAGAGGAGCAGCTTGTTGTTTTTTTATAGCGGAGTCATTCATAAAGCTCTCAGACGCAACAAAGGCGGAGTGTTTCCCCTGGCCCTCACACGCTATTTCATGTTGTTGTTGTTACAGATGAAACCAATCAGAATCGAGAATTCAGAAGGTAACACTTTGTTCTTGTTTGTTTTTTTGTCCGCAGGCCCGAGCGAGCTGGACCTGAGTGTGCTAGCCGACAGCACCAGCCTCGACGGTCCCTCCAGATTTGACGAGCAGGTATGCCGAGTCCTTTTTCCGTCCTCATTCTCATTCTATGCCCATTTTATGCTAATGAGAACGTTTAATGCGATGATTTATGAGCGCATATAATGGCGCATAAGCATTTAAACCGCCGTTAGTACACAGCAGAGTGCTCCGGCTCCGTTCATCTTTAAGAGATTGAGGCGAATTAAAATGGATCTTAAAATTGGTTGCTGACTCGCGGGTTCAGGAAGATGAGTCAGCGCAGAGTCTGCGGACGCTGTCACAGTCACGCGTGATGTAGTGCCTGATTTGGGTCATTGGTCTTCTTTCAGATCGAGTGCAAAAGTTTGTGCGACCCAGGGACAACCGAGGTTATCGAGGATCAATGCAACAACTTTTATCCAAAATAAAAGTACATAAAATCCTGGGGTGTACAAACTTTTGCACTCAGCCGTGGGCAGAGATCTGTTCCGATAAAGGAAACAGTCCTCTGTTTGTTGTTTGTTGTGTGTGTGGGTCTAGAGCGTGGTACAAAGAGAGAACCCGCAGAGTGCTCAGCGTGGCGGCGGTGCTGCCGATGCTGCTGCTGCTGCCCACAACCTGTTCACACGGCTCTCGAGATTTTCTCAACAACCTCCGCGCAGTTCGGCGGCGAGAACAAACATCAGATCTATTAACAGCACGAACGAACAAACGCCGTGATCCCATCCTCTCTCCAAAAACAAAAAGAAGTCATTGTGGATACTGAAGAAGCTGTGGTGGGCGGGGCTTTGTTGATGTCATGATGCCGAGTGACCTCCTCACGAGACTTTACGGCTTCACCCTCGACTGATACTGCAGACTCCTTCCATGACCCACTGAATGAACTGTTACTAAAGAAACGGCGAGCCAATCAGAACGGAGGATTCATCAGCGCTGTCTATATTCACCATTGATCTGAGGGGGCACAAACTCTTGCACTGCACCGCAAAAGAGACCAGAAAGGAGAGTCGTGTGGACGAATGGTTTTGTAAGTGTAGCGCTCGGACACGCAGGACCGAACATTGAACACTTCCTGTGCCGCCTACGTTTCTCCTCCACAAGTACAGGAAGCGCTACACTCCTCCGTAACAGGTTAGACTCGCTAATGAGCTGGAGATCGCCTGGGATTCATGATTCAGAGAGAGAGAGAGAGAGAGAGAGTTAGAAGAAGAGAAATGCGGCTGTAATCATTTAGAGGCTTGAGGCTGTGTCCCGAATCGCAATCCAGTGCTTCCTTGTATCTAGTTCACACTGTAGTTCTGAGGTGTAGGCGTGTGTGTGTGTGTGTGTGTGTGTGTGTGTGTGTGCACATGCAGATACACGTGCCTCCTCAGCACCAAGTCATCCCTTCTGGATCGCCCACATCAGCAGCTCCAGATCATCAGCGGCGTGTCCCAAAACGCCCACGTGACCAATCCAAACGCTTTCACCTCACGCTTCTTCTCTCTGTGATTTTTACAGCAGCTTACTGTATAAACACCATATTCCAGGCACTATTTTTTCGGAAGCGTGACCGGAATCATCTGGGATTCCCTCCAGTTTCATTACACGGCGGTGTGCGAAAGAAACGGGAAAATAAACGCCGCCGTCGTTACATAGGACGTTACCGTTTCATCCTGTCTCACTCTTTAGACCTGTTTCTAACATTAAAAATAAATAAATAAATAATTATTATTTATTATAATATCCAATCAGTGTATTGTAGAACATTTTAAATGCGTATTTTATTTTCTATTTTTATTTTTTTTTTTACAATTAAAAAACATAGAAAGTGGAAAGGGGGGGGGGGTACAAACTTTTGCACTCAACTGTAAATTTCTACCGTCTGCAAAATCTGCTATAAATCTGTTTAATATAAATAATATAAATCTGTTTTGTAGCCTGACTAGTGCCCAAAAACGCAAGAAAAAGAAAATGGAAGAAAAAATAAATAAATAAAACACCGTTTTGGACAGTGGAAAAAGATGCAGGAAAAATAATTACAAAAAAATATATATGTAAAATATATATTTATATTATAATATACATTCTTTACATAATGTTTTCACTTATAATAATAATAATAAAAATAAAATATAAAAATAATTTTTTTTTAAAATAATGAATTTTTTTTTTTTTTTAATGAAATTTACTACGATAGTAACACCGCTGTGAAGAAAAATAAAATTCCATCAAAAAATCCAAATAACCAACAAAAAACGCTTCCCGTTTTCATGCCATAAAAAGATAAAAACGCTGAAGCTCTGTAAAAAATGTTTCCTTTTACCGTCATCACACCGTACAGTAAAATCGACTTATTTGTAAATAAAATCAAAATCGACAGAAAATTTTCAGCAAAAACATTTTTTTTCTATGCATAGGCTATTGAGGAGGCAGTGGAGGAGGATGAGGAGGAAGAGGCGGAGGAGGCGGCCGGGTACGGAGCAGGAACGGCGGAATGTGAGTGCTTCATCATGAGCCACGGTAGAAATCATTCATCTATATTTAAACCAGACGATTCTGCCCTCTGTGATCAAAAGAGGTACTGCAGTTTGATATCAGAAACATTATCTGTAGTGCCGTAGTGATAGAGTCCGGGACACAAACTGTTGGACATATGACACCAAGGTCTGAGAGAGAGAGAAAGAGGGTGGGGAGGGAGGGAGACGGAGACGGAGAGAGAGAGAGAGAGACAGAGGGAGGGAGAATCAGAGACAGACAGAGAGAATCTGATGGGGGGGGCAGACAGAGAGAGAGCATGAGAGAGACAGACAGACAGAGGGAGAGAGAGGGTGAGAGAGACAGACAGGGGGAGAGACAGAGGGAGAGAGAGGGCAGAGACAGACAGACAGAGAGGGGGGGAAGAGAGAGAGAGGGAGAATCAGAGACAGACAGAGAGAATCTAATGGGGGCAGACAGATAGAGAGAGAGAGAAGGTGAGAGAGAGAGACAGACAGAGAGAGAGAGAGAGAGAGAGAGAACGAGAGAGAGGGCAGAGACAGTCTGAGAGAGAGGGGGAGAGAGA